>NC_056627.2:291166309-291494642 GCF_002870075.4 Lactuca sativa
AAACTTGATTCACAGAAAGTTGTATGATTTCATCAAGTCGCAGTGCATACCATGCATTAGAAATGTTACACGCATCATAACATTGAATACACACTATACGCACGCCGATAAAAGAACTAGAGGCACAAGGTTGACTAGAAGGTTGGTATTTCCATCTCAAGGGAGTTCGCCATTATCTGTCCAAAAATAAATCATGCACAAAAAGACTTAATATAATACTTAAAGAGAGGAATTCAAGGAATTACCCGAATCAGCGTCCAACTCCTTCAACACCATCGACTCGATCTCTTGCTCGCCTTTTGACATTACTACCTTTTTCTTGCCATTCCTCAGCCCTTCATTTCTTTCCTCACATTCGTTCACCAAAATGTTATCTCCAATTCTTGAGGAGCTGCTTTTCTGAATTCCACGATTGATACCTTCTCGAACGATGAATTGAGGTTGATTTGGTATTGATGTTGATTTCGGGGTTGAAATGGATAGTAAACACCACCCTAATGTAGATTTGGTGGGGAATAAATAGGCGATCACGTTGATTTTGAATGAAAGTTGGTGAAGAAGGTGAGATGTTTGGATTTTGAGTGTTTCGTTTGGTATTTTTTGAGTTTTTGGGTTGGAAGAAGAAGTCATTTTTTCAAAAAAACTTGAATTATTTGAGTTATAATACGAAGATTGTGAATTGAGATAAAATATGAGAAACAGTGATATTTATATAAGGTAAAAAGGAGAACTTTTTGAATTTTTATTTAAAGAAAATGGTGAAATACTCCTCCCAACGTTCACATTTTCATAACCCAATACAACCTCTTTCTTCGGTGAAAGCTAGCCAAGCTCGACAAGCCAAGGGGTCGGCACGGTCTTTGCTGAGTTCGCCGAGGTAATTGCCAAGCTATCCGAGATCCGCACCATCTAGGCTTAGAAAGTAGGAAAAAATAAAAAATGTTAGCATGGTTTATTGGTTCACGTTTATATTTTCTTTGTTTTAGCCACGGAGTTGGGCAGCGATCCACACCAATGGGCAATGGGATTGGGTCAAAAAGGCTGTTTCGCGTTAATCAAAGCCCGAAGATCTCTCTCCCCGAAATCCCATTATTATTTCAACCTAAACCTCCATTGAGATTTTGCATAAATTAAGCTCTATTACTTACTTTTTCTTTCTTCTTCTTTATCCTTTTCCTAAATGACAATCAACGCAATTCAAGTTCCAGCTTCCAGTTGATCTATTCCTTTGACCCATTTCTTTCTCCAAGTTAAGTCCACAGACAGTTCCTGCCCGTCGGTGCTGACTCACGTCCACTTCCGTTTCATCTCAATTATCCGATTCGCCGTTTCTCCAATGAGGCGATAATCGGACCTCTACTGTTTTGTCACTAGTTTTTGTGAATTAGGGTTTTAATTTAGGCGATGGAGCAGCCTCGTGTGGGGAATAAATATCGGTTAGGGCGTAAGATCGGTAGCGGTTCATTTGGAGAGATCTACCATGGTTCGTATGTTAATCGTCATTATGATGTTGATCCCTTCAGTTTTATAAGTTTGTATTGCTAATTATTGGAAACTGGTTTACAGGTACTAATATTCAGACGAATGAAGAAGTTGCTATCAAGCTTGTGAGTAAAAGAATAGCAGTTTTTTCATCTATCTATACTGAATTGCTACATAATTGATGCTTTAACTTTCAAATAATATCTACTTCATTTCGATTTTGACATTTAGGAACTGTAAATGGTTAACCTGTGAACTTTCGAATCACATTATGCTATGCGTTTTTTTTTTTTTTTTTTTGAGGCCTTCTATTTTCAATAACCCGGCTATCTTTTTTTCTCGTTCAGGAAAATATCAAAACAAAGCATCCTCAGTTGCTATACGAATCAAAGTTATATAAGATCCTGCAGGGAGGAAGTAATGAACAGTGCCATTCTACTGTTTCGCTTTTCTTTATCTTTTTTTAGAGGTAAATACTGACTATTTTGACTTTCACTTATGTCTTCCGATTATAGCTGGAATCCCAAATGTGAGATGGTTTGGCGTTGAAGCAGACTACAACGTTCTGGTGCTGGATTTATTGGGACCGAGTCTTGAAGATTTGTTTAACTTCTGTAGTAGGAAGATGTCTTTGAAAACTGTTCTTATGCTTGCTGATCAAATGGTATGCCTTTCTTTCCTAATTGACTTATTTTCGCACAAATAGATTCAAAATATCCTTTCATTTTTTATATATTCACTTTTTTTATGTGACTATATATGTTGCAGATCAACCGAGTTGAATTTATTCACTGTAAATCATTTCTGCATAGGGATATAAAGCCAGACAACTTCCTTATGGGTTTAGGGAGGCGTGCTAATCAGGTTCCATAATTTGTTCCATTTTTCCATTATACATTTCTGTTTTTTTTTAATAGTTTTATACATATTTTTTAAAATATATATGAACGTACATGTTACAGGTCTATGCTATTGATTTCGGGTTAGCCAAGAAATATAGAGACTCTTCAACTCATCGGCACATTCCATATAGGTGAGTGATTTTTTTTTTTTTTTTAAACTTTCAGCAGCAATCTTTTTTTTCATAAAAAAAGTGACCCCTAATCAATCCGTACTTTATATCTTATAAAATGCAGAGAGAACAAGAATTTGACAGGGACAGCTAGATATGCAAGCATGAATACTCACCTTGGAATTGGTAAGCTTTTTAATGGTGCCCAAAATTCAAAAATATGAACAAAAATTTATCATTCTTACATGTTTGTGTTGCTTAGAACAAAGCCGAAGAGACGATTTGGAATCACTTGGATATGTACTTATGTACTTCTTAAGAGGAAGGTATAACACCCTTTGTCAGTTTCATCTTATTTGCAATTAATAGCAACGTACTTCCCCTTCAATTCTACCGAATTTTAAAACCATTCAACTTATAAAAAACCATCTTCACAAAAATCATTATGTAAAGTATGTTGTTATTTATTTCAATCTCCTGTTAAATTTTTTGATGCATAAACTGATTAACATGTTTTGGACATTGTTAGTCTCCCATGGCAGGGACTGAAAGCTGGGAACAAGAAACAAAAGTATGAAAAGATTTGTGAGAAGAAAGTTTCCACTTCTATTGAGGTAAGCAGTAAAAGCTAATATTCATTGTATACCATAAAATTCACAAAGTTTATTTATTTATTCATTTTTTTGCAGTCTTTATGTCAGGGATACCCTTCAGAGTTTGCATCTTACTTCCATTATTGTCGATCTTTAAGATTTGATGACAGGCCCGATTATCCATACTTGAAGAGACTCTTCCGTGAGCTTTTCATTCGCGAAGGTCAACTTACCTTTACCTTATCTTATTAGGACATTGAAAAAAAACAAGCAAAAAGAAATTGTTGCATTTATTTTTCAGGTTTTCAGTTTGATTACATCTTTGATTGGACTATTTTGAAGTATCAGCAATCACAGCTTTCGAATCCTCCATCCCGTGCTCTTGTAAGCTGTGTATACTTGAACAACATGATGCTTTTTATTATTTTTTTTTATTTTTTTTATATCCATAATAATATCAATCTACTTTTTGTGAATCAGGGTGCAGGAACAAGTTCTGGTATCCCTCCCATGGCTGCCAACCCGAGTAGGCTAACAGGTCATTATTTTCAGGAAATAGCAACATAATTTATTCTTTTTACCAATATTTATTTTTTTAGGTGGTGAAGAAGGTAGTGGTAGTAGGGGTTGGTCCTCTTCCCGGCCTAGAAATATGTTGAATTCCAGACAAAAAAATCCAGCTTCCACTGATCAATCCACCAGTAGAGAGGTACCTAACTACACACAATCACACAACATATTACATTATTTTCTTACTTTAAATTTTTTTTTTTTTTTTTTTACAGTTAACAAGTAGTAATATTTTGCAAACGAGTGGATCTTCAAGGCGGCCTACTGATGCGGTGCTTGGTAGGGTGGCAAGTAGCAGCGGTCGAAGGAGCTCCCCGGTTGTTTCATCCGATCAAAGACGCACGACTCCCAGTAGAAATGCAAATGCAAACAACTTTGACTCAACTCTCAAAGGTATTGAGGGTTTGCATTTTTAGCATCATATATAAGCCCATTCAAACTACAAACTTGGTTTTTATGTAAGTAAGTAAATTTCACTTTTTTTTTCAAATGTGTAGTTTACTATTACGGTATTACGTCTTTCATTAGAGTGAGTGAGTGTCTGCCTAATAATTATAATTAATTAAATAATCAAAGACTAGAAATAATCGAGATTATAGAGCAAACTGTTCATGAAAACCCGGATGGATATGTTTTTGTTTCTGGAAATACCTACAGTTAACTTTCTTATTTTATTCCTCATTCGACTCTTGTGCTGCTTTCCCTTTTTTTTTAACGATTTGATGTTGAATCATTAAGAGGCATCAACCATTTAATGCTGTTGAATGAAAGAAATTACAATTTTTACCCTTCTAATAAAAACAACTTCAAATGTGCATATATAAAATTTCACAAGTGCTATATTCAAATATTCATCAAATACATTTTTTTTGGGAAAGATGGTACAACCTCTTGACAGTTAATTTTTCATAAAAACCATTTACAAGGAAAGGAAAGAACAATTACAACTTAGAACCAATAAATAAACACACATCTAGAATTCCAATCCAAATATCAAACAAATACCACACAAATATAGTGTGGTGGGGGAGATGGAAGTCGTTGGAATTTAATGATAGTGTGGTGGTGGTGGATGTCGGTGGTGATGTCCTTTGAATGTTCGTTGTCATATGGACATGAAATATTTCATATAGACGACACATTGGCAACAATAGCATGTGGAGAACTTGGTAACCTGTTAAGAAGGTTATCTTCCCTTTCTATCTGGTCATTGTTTAATTTTTAGTTTATATTCTCATAATGCACAAAAACTAGTTCACGGATCTTTTTTTTTTTTACAAAATCTTATTAGATTCTAATGAAATTAACCACGTTGGTTTATTCAAAAATATATAAATTGTTTTTTTACAGTTGTCAATCTATAATAGTTTTTTTTCTAACATCTGTTGTTATTTTTCATTATCACTTTTGTGTTGGTTGTTGGATGCGACACTTCATGTTTATTTGATGTATATGACATATATAACTATTAGAATAGCTATAGGATCGACCATAAAAACGTGATTCATAGAATTGGTTTAAACGGTTGAATTTGTTTATCTGATTATCAAGAAAAGTCAAATAATCGATTTGTGTCATGTCACATTGATAGCAAGAAAAATGAATGTAAAAATCTGAATTAATATCCTTTCATTTACAGTATGCTTATCGTTTTTTATTAAGAATCTCATTTTTAAATAATTTTGTTAAATAATTATAAGTTTATTGACTACTTGTCTTATTATTACATTTACAAATAACAAACTATATTCAAATATAAGGTTTCTTAACTCTTAACTCATTTCATAACTGATTATTTGATTATTATTATTGACATCATATAATTATTTTCAAAACTTAAACGTTTTCATGTTTGTTATATTGAGATCCAAATCTTTTTGGTAAATTATCGTCAATCGTTTAAAGAATCCTCTCAACTACCATGTACCAAACATACACAAATACAACGATTACATGATGAAAAAGAAAATCAAAATCATCAAAGATCAACAGAGATATACATACTTATTGATATTACATCATAAATCTTTGTGAATTAAACCAAGTTATCAGTATTGTATACAATTATACGCTCAAATATTTTCTTTGCTTTTCCAATAATTTTGGAGCAAAATGACGAAAATGCCCAAAGAAATCGATAGATTCATCTATAGCCATAGACAAGTTGGGTGTAAGTCTGTCTGATCCACCCAAAACTTTTCTTGAAAGACCCTTTTACCTTACTCTCTATAGAGTAAACATTATAGGCAGCAACCCTCTTCTTCCGTTGCAACTCTGGATCATCAATGCTCAATTTCTTTAAATTTGAAACATGTTTCTTAATGTTTCGGTTTGAAGTTGAGTAACTCCTCATATTCTTCATATTGCTGGGAAACTCTTCATTGTTGCTCTTAATCTCCATCATGCCACCATCTCGACACGATTGAGATCTATATTTTTCCATCTCTATGTGTATATTTGTTTATGTGAGATAAAGACACATATATTACTTCAAAGATTTGCTACATATTGGCAACGATGAGACGCTATATATGGATGGAAAAAGGTGAAATAATGTAAGCTTGGGTTGTCAAAATAATTTCGAAGTCCTGAATTTTAATAAGATATTACTAAAATTTTAAGAGCCAAGCATGGGTAAACTTTATATGTTTAATTGGTTAATGGAACTTGGCCTTTGCCTTTTGGCTTTTTTGTAGTGCAAAAGGTCTTTCGGAAGTAGGACTTGTATTTTGAATTCCACTTAAAGTTGAATTACACATGGTGATGTCGAATTGTGAGCTTTTGACCTTTCAAGTTGGCATATATATTTGAATATTCAACAATGTTGTTGCTAATGAATTAATAATAGAGTATTTAGAGAAATATTATATTTATATGGAAAGGCCAACTTTAATTAATTGGTGTAATATATATATATATATATATATATATATATATATATATATATATATATATATATATATATATATATATATATATATATATATATATATATATATATATATATATATATATATATACACACTAAATAAACGAACAAAGCAAATATGTCTAATATCATTTACCACTTTCAAAGGAAGTACAAAAATTAGTCCAATCAGCCAAATAGTTGACATCTATGCAGATAACATTTATGAAACGAGCATACCATTTACGAAAACATTAAAACTGTGCTGTTTTGGAGATTTTCACAAATGGACCCGTCCATTTCGCAAATATCATTTGTAAAGCAAAATATTATTCATTTCTAAATGAAGTAGTGATTAAGAAATGTCATTTTTGCAAATGAGATATCCGAAAATGACTTTACCCAATCATTTTTTTTAAATGACATTTTTGCAAATATCATATGCGAAAAAGGTATTCTCAGCAAAATAATAATAATAATAATAATAATAATAATAATAATAATAATAATAATAATAATAATTATAATAATAAATAAATAAATAAATAAAAGTAAAAAATAATTTTTCTTTTTTGAGAAATATCCTTTTCATAGGTTTCATATGTGAAAATGACATTTCTCAATCATTTTTTTTGGTAAGAAATTTCATTTATGCATATGATAAACAACATTTTTTAGTCAAATTTAGTAGCTAGAAAATATCATTTTAGATATGATATTTAAAAAATGTTATTTTCTAGCAAAAAATGAATGAGAAATGTCATTTCGCATAACATCTACAAAATTAGATTTGAGTCAATTTTTCATGATTGCATGAGTTATTTATAGTAATTATATTGCATATAATAAGAATAACATATGAAATCATTTTAATACCATTTAAAACCAAACCATGAAAGTAATTTTTGGGACATTTACTCTCGATATAGATCACCTTAAGTTGTACAACAAAGATTACTTCAATTCTAAGGTTGGATATTGGAGATCACTTCAATTCTAAGCTTGGATATTGGGCTAGTAGTCACATATAGTTGTTTAACCATGTGATTAACTAAGTGATTATCTACTAATCAAACTTGTAATTATAATTAGTGTTTTCATTCTCATTTTATTTCTTAAATATGTCTCCTAAGTCGTTAGAAAGACACTTGAAGTAGTTTAAGATCAAATGAATCAACAAATTAAAAGGTATGTCGTTTCGTTTTATGTCGACTGATTACATGTGTAACGTCCTGTCCCGAATCGTTTTCTATTTCGGGATGGTGACCAAAGATCGGGTATTATCAGGCTTAGGGCCTCTGAGGAAATGAGATCTGGACCCATTTGGATGTGGTGGCATAATTTAGATGATCCATACGTTCAGTTATGATTTGGAGCTAAGGGGTATTTTGGTAAAGTGTCAACTCGGGCTTTTATGGAAATTAGATTTTTTTTTCGGGAAATTGTAAGGAAAGTATGAGTTGATAAAGTGTAGAGCTTCTCGTTACCTTTTCATGGATATAAGGATCATCGAAATCGGATTTATAATGAAGAAGTTATGGCCTTCGGAGGATCGCAGGGTTTAGGGATAACCCTAGTACGCGGGGCGTACTTGTGCGAGGTTTAGTACGCAAGGCGTACACTGGTGTACGCTTAGCATATGAGGAGGGTTGGATCGTGAATGTGAGGCCTCGTACGTTGGGCATACGAAGGTTTGATGAAACCCTAGTTTTGAGATATTGCACCCTTTTTAAACTCATTAAGTCCCTAGGGTTGGCCTCTTTATCAACCTCCATTGCCCCAAAACCCTAAATCTCGACCCTTAACCTCTATTGTTGTGTCTTTGAGCTCTTGAGAAGAATTTAGTGGTTATTTTGTTCTTTTTGAAGGAAGTAAAGAAGATTGAAGGTGCTTGGCTTGGTTTGAAGTTTATAGATCCAGAATCATCACCCTTTTTGCAAGTCTTTTGAGGTATCAAGTCCATACCTTGTCTTCTCCTTGCTTAGATCGATCTCCATATTATGATTTAATATGCTTTTGGTCCCTTTTGTGTTGGTTTGATGGATTAAGTTGTTTGAGGGGCTTATTCTTTTAGATCTGAGTATATTATGAGACTAGGTGTAAGACTCATGTATTATATGGGTTCATTTAAAAGAAAAATAAATATGAAAATTCTAAACATTTGAAAAAGTTTGAATTTATAAGAAAAATTAGAAAAATATTGAATTATTAAAATTAAAGTGTTTTTTTTTCTCTTTTAAATTTAAACAAATAATTTAGATAAATAAACAAATGAAACTAATGCAATTTTAATTTATAAATGTTGAAATTAGAAAGAAAGTAAATTACTGAAATTGATATGCATTTATTATTACATTTATTACAATTATTACATGTAAATATTATGTGAAATTTAATAAAATGAAAAAACCACAAAATGCCATGTGGAAAAAATTTAATTGAAAATAACTACAAAATGACATGTGGTCAAATCAATAAGAGTGAGACATGTGGCAAAAAGGATTTTCATTTATTAGAGTAGATTTATTACAATTATTACATTTAAATATTATGTGAAATTTAATAAAATGAAAAAACCACAAAATGTCATGTGGAATAAATTTAATTGAAAATAACCACAAAATGACATGTTGCCAAATCAATAAGAGTGAAACATGTGACGAAAGGATTTTCATTTATTAGAGTAGATTCTTAAGCCTAAAGGTGCAAAATCTTACCACCAAAAGATGGGTGCTAAACACCTCCTAACAACCCACACAAGGCAAACCCTAAGTCTACCTTCTAAAAATAGGGATTGACCAAAAGTTAACCCATGCCAAAAGTCAACGAAAAAAGTTGACTTTAGCCGACCACCATGTCTTGGCCACGTCGTGGCCTTCACCCAACCAAACATACGGGAAATTCCCAGTCACCACGTCGTGGCAACCTATGGCTACGTCGTGGGCACTGGGTTTCCAACAACTTAATGGATTAAGTTGCTTTCTTCAGTTCTATGAGCTCCAAAGCTCATATCTGATCCATACTATGGTCTAAATGGATAAAGTTTCCAACTTTATCCATTAAGACACCCAAAGAGATCAAGATCTCTAACCCTAGGTCCAAAACCCATGATGTCTTAACCAATAAGCTCTTGATCCGAAAAAAGTCCATAACCTAACCACTCCATCAGGGTTTTTAATGCTAAATCTATCATAAAGGTGGAAGCTTTACAGACATATATGTCCAATACATGCCCAAGATCCATCTTAGGTCAAAATATGAACTCTAAAGGCCAAAACTTAGGCAAATGATAAGAACTTCCATCAAAGACTAGATTTATAACATATAATACTCTTGGGACTCAGAAGAGTCATAAACTTGCCAACTTTATGAGTTCATTTCCTCTAAACTTGCTCACACATGACGAACATGAGATAATATTCAAGATCTGACCACTAAAAGATATAAAGCAATGAACTTGGACACTTAAGGTCCAGATATAATATGGGGCGATGATAATGTTGATTCCTTGCAAGCTCTACTAAAAGATCACATTCTTCTTCTTCTTCTTCTTCTTCTTCTTCTTCTTCTTCTTCTTCTTCTTCTTCTTCTTCTACTCCAAGCCAAGGAATCCCCCAAAAAGACCAAGGATCAAGTAATCGATGAAGGCTAGGGTTTTATGAGGTGAAAAGGGGCTTGGAGGCTGATAATGAACCCTAAAATGGGTTTAGAGGGTTTTAAATACGAAGGGAACCCTAAAAGAGCCATGGGCTTGGGCCTGATCGGCTGCCATGTCGTGGCCTTCCTTGGTCACGCCGTGGAGGCCTAAAAATACACAATTCACTTAACCATTGTCACGTCGTGGCACATGGTCTCTTCCAAAATTTCATATTTGTCCTTTGATAATCGCAAGCTTAATCAATCTAGAACACATGTGTTACATTGTACGTGTTAATGATCATGCTTTTCAAGGAAAGGGAAAGAATGTTCATACATGTACTCCATCCTCATTGCCACGGAATCCCCGAAGCATTATTGTCTACTCATAGTGATCCTTTAGGGTAGATCCATCGAGGTTATCATTTTAGGATCAGAGAGTGAGAATAACAAGAATGGGTAACTGGGTTATTTGTTGAGTGTGGAATATATAAAAGATTATATTATTATGGGTTGAAAACCTTATGTTTTCACCAGGCTTCCTAACCTGACTTACTTTAGTTTCTTTGTATCGCATGTAATAGTACGAAGGTTTAAGGGTATTGATGTTTGAATCTGCTGAGAGATTTAAGGAGTTTTAGGTAATTAAATAAATTGATGTAAGGCCTATAAAGACTAGTTTATGTTTATGTTTCTGTATCAGTTATAACATTCCAAACTTTTTAAATATTAATGAAAAACGTTTCTTCGGGAATGCCTTTAATATTTATACCATTTCACATTAATTAATTTAGGACAAATTCCGAACTAATAAAAGAATACTTTGTTTTAAATAAACATAAAGAAAAAGTTTTTTTATTAGTCGTAAAATTGGGGATGTCATATAATCTGTGTGTTTGGTTATTATTATTATTATTTTTTAACTCAGATCATCCATATTATTTGGTTTTGTTTCGGGTTTAAACCCTACTAGACATGAAATGGATGCTATACTTTTTCTTACTATTTGTGAACTTTTTTTGTTATCATTTATCCGAATGTCAATGTTAAATAAAGATTAAGAGCAATCATAGCGACACCAAACACCTCCAACAACCACCATAACCACCCAACTCACCTCTGACATCCACCCTATTCACCACCGTTGCCATCACCTTACACCAAATTAAACAAAAAAAAAAAAGCAATTCCTAAAATCGAAACCTAGCATGAAATCACTGAAAAATCTCATTTAATTGCCGAAAATTGTAACGTAATAAATTCCTGAAATTGGAAAGTATATAAAATTAAAAAGACTAACGAACTAATGATTTTAGAAAACAAAAATGGATAGATCACCCATTTGATTTCAAACCTAGAAAAGGAAATCGATTTACAAGTTATACTCCTCACCAATTTCATTTAATTGCCGAAAATTGTAACGTAATAAATTCCTGAAATTGGAAAGTATATAAAATTAAAAAGACTAACGAACTAATGATTTTAGAAAACAAAAATGGATAGATCACCCATTTGATTTCAAACCTAGAAAAGGAAATCGATTTACAAGTTATACTCCTCACCAATTTCATAAAAAGAAAAACCACTTGATTTGTAACCCATAAAACGAAAAACAAACATGTCAATTATTTGATTTCAAACCCAAAAAACAAAATATTTTTTGGAGGTTATTATTTCTCAATCGTATTAGAAAATGAAAAAACATTTAGTTTCAAACCAATTAAATGATTTGAGAGTGCATATCATCGGCTGTCATTATTTCCGGATGGTGCAACAGTTAAATAAAGCGTAGATTGACGACGGTCCAACGGTTTCCGCCGGACGATTGTGGCTTTAATGTGCCGAGGGACAAATCTATTGGTTTTGAACAAGACGATGGTGGTCTAAGGTGGAACGACAATTGATGATATGACCAACAAAAATACATGATACACAACGAAATTTGGATGAAATTGAAATTTGAATTCGTGTTCACGTCAAATGTAAAAAGCATAACATCGTGTCGTATTCGTATTCAAAATTCGACTCGAAATGACAAGATTTAACATTTATCTGTCGTGTTATGTATGATTAAATATTAATTAAATAATCTAAATGTCATTTTATGTTATCTTTGTTATATCGTGTCATGTTTATCGTTTTTAAATTGATTCGTTTTCGTGATAGTTAATAAAACAAATGTCACTATTGATCTCAAACCAAACCATATATAATATAATTTACCCTATTATTCAATAAAATTGTTTTATTTACCCTTCCATAAGGGAGAATAAAATTGAAAATTTATGTTATTCAATAAAATTGTTTTAATTACCCTTCCATAACAGAGAATAAAATTGAAAATTTAATACGTATTGAATCACTATTCACCGAGATTGGTGATAAAAAAAGTTCTCTCACTTTATATTTACAGCAGACCCATGTTTTAATCAGGAACACCGATCTAGACCTTCGCTGCCTTCGCAATTTGACTTTTAGCCCTAAACACTACAGATTCCTTTCAACCAATCAATATTCCAACATCGAAGGCGGACGCCATTTCCTCCGGGAAACAATCTCTCTACTGAAACGATCATGACTTTTGCAACTCACATCTTCCGTCACTCCAAGCAGGTTCTTATCAGCCCCCTTTTCATCTAAACTTGCACAATTTATAAGTTCTGTTTAGGTTACATCTATGTGTTTCGATGATTAGATATCGCGTTTGTATGTATGTAGCTATGATTGATTATTACTGAAGAAGTGAATGTATTGATGTTCGATTCGTTAGTTGATTGTACTTGTCTAGTTGTTAGAAGATCTTTTCTCGCCTAGAATGTTACAAAATAACTGCTAAAAAGAAAATCAGTTAGTATATGAAGATTGAATTTCTGTTATCATGCTTTTTAAGTAGACTTTGTCGATTTAGGTTTTGAGTGTGTTCGTTCAAAGCTTCATGTTGGTAAGGCGGCGTTTGTGGCTGTGAACTGTGAATGGGGAGAGGAAGATATTTGAGCCAGAGAATTGAGATGTAGGATGCCTAAAGATGATAGAGTACATCTAATAAATTGGATGCATTTGTGCTTGCGACTAAGTTTGTTTCTTATGTTGATTAATTTTGTTTTATTTCAGTTGAGAAATGCTTCTGGGGCAATACGGCAGGATCATGCCATTCTGGTTCGGTGGTTTACTAATAGTACACGTTCCATCACTAACAAAGGGGATGGTAAGTAGCTGAGTTGCTTCCTATTTTACCTGCGTTAATATAAAATTTCATTGACCATAGTTTAGTGCTTTTATTTTGTGGTTTTTGATGTATGTATATGGAGGAGGATAGAACTTCACCTGTATTTTGTATAATTCACACTTGTGTGTGAATTGGATGCATCTTGGTTTATTGTATAATTCACACTTGTGTGTTGATATCAGTGTCTCAATATTACAACTATTGTGATTATCATATTGTCAAAGATTTACATTCACATTTACAGATGTGTCAAAGCTCCGCCATATTAACAATGTTTCTGGAGAGAATATTTGTGGATGTAAGTCTTGCAGTGGATCCATATCAAGTACACCCATGTTCACTCGAAGTTATAGAGTGAATCCCACAAAGGTATGTCAAATCCTTGTTTCATCATCTTGTAAATTGGACATGAAGTTATATAGAATCTCATCTTCTTTTTTTTTAATCATAGGGGCAAAATGGACTTGCTGTTAGAGCAGAAGGAACTTCAGTTAGTGGAATGATGTTCAGCAGAGCAATTTCATGGTAATTTTCAAAGCATCCTCAAGATCATTGCATTTATCAATGTTTCCTGATTCATGCTTTTAATAATTGATTAACGTTTAACAGCTCTGATGTTCAAGTTAAGAGAAGCTTTTCATCGAGCTCTGGTACTTCTCATACATAATAATATCAGTATCTTTCATGAAAAATCTTTGAGCTTTACCACTATTTTAATCTTTGTAAAAGAAATTCATATGCTTTGACTTGCAGGCCTTCCCCCACACCAAGAGATTGGGATGCCTTCTCTTTCACCCACAATGACAGAGGTCCATGTTATTCTAAATACAAGGGTATCTCAATACAGTTCTTTACATCACTATGTTTACTGAAATTTTCCTTTTATTCCTTCATCCAGGGTAACATAGCAAGATGGTTAAAGAAAGAAGGAGATCAAGTTGCACCTGGTGAAGTACTCTGTGAAGTTGAAACAGTATGTCTTCTTTATCTTCAATTCTGTCTTCACTCTCTAAGTTTAGCTTTATTGACTCAATATTCTTTACAGGATAAAGCCACTGTAGAAATGGAATGTATGGAAGAAGGGTATCTAGCTAAGATTGTACATGGAGATGGAGCAAAAGAAATCCAAGTTGGCGAGGTAACATTTCATATCTTACTTTGATGTCAAATTTATTTTTGAGTGATGAGATTATAGTCTAAAAGTAAGTTTATATTTGCTACAGGTGATTGCTATAACTGTTGAGGATAAGGCTGATCTTGATAAATTTAAAGATTACAAACCCCAAGCATCAGATGCTGCAGCCCCAGAAGCCCCTCCTGCACCTACCCCACCCAAAGAGGATGTAGTTGAGAAGCCAGTCAGCACACCAGAACCCAAAACTGTGAAGCCCACTGCAGCTTCTGAATCAGATCGTGTTTTTGCTAGTCCTCTTGCAAGAAAATTGGCTGAAGATAACAAAGTAATTGATCTTATTTTTTTTATTATTATGTATTGTAGTAATAGATTTTGTACCTTGTGTGCTAATGTTTTTCTTTGATCAGGTGAATCTGTCAAGTATTAAAGGTACAGGTCCTGATGGAAGCATTGTGAAGGCTGATGTTGAGGAATATTTAGGTATCTCACAACTCACAATTCTTTGGTTTTGTTTGGTATGACGGAATCGGAATGGTTCATTCCATTATAATGAAAAACAAATTGTTTTTGCTTTGTTTGTTGGAATGGAATGGACCATTTGTGAAGGAATCTGATTCCTTTCCTTTTGTTGATAATCATTCCTTGGCACGATGTGGCTTTTTTAATTCCATCGTGGAATGGAATGAAATATTCTAATATAACCTTTTTTTTTTTTTTTTTTTTTTGTAATAAAGTTTATAGTGACACAAATATTTTTAAGAATTTCTTGATTTTAATTAAGTTGTAGTTTTTTTTTATTTGAAGTTAGCTAGAAAAGATTCCTTTACTATAAAATCTTATTTGGGTTTTAATTAACTTCTATCATGTGAAGTTTTTTAGTTTTGTAATTAATAATGTCTGTTATCATAGTCAATTAATATACCGAATTGTGCTAATACTAGAGCCTGTTTTACATATAATACACATAAATATAAAATTCATTCAACTCAATTTTCATTCATGCAAACCAAACAAGATCGTGAAATCTAATGACTCATTCCATTCCTTTTGTCATTCTATTCAATTGAACCAAACAAACCCTTATTATATTCTACAATTCAGCTGAAGCTGAATATTGTTAAGCTTTTAATTTATATTTGGGTACCCCTGTTTGTGTAGCATCTGGTAAGAAAGATGTTCCAGCTGCTCCAGCCTCAAAGGGTGACAAATCAACGGTTTCTGCCATAAATTACACCGATATTCCACATACTCAGATAAGAAAGGTATATTATTATTATTATTTATCATACATATTGATATACTCTTCTTATCAAAACAACTTTAACCAAGCCATTGCCACCTCATCTCTTTAGTTTTTGTATCAAGATAAATAAATAAAACGATTCAGTTTCTTTTAAAAAATCTGAAACTAATTCATCATATAATCTTAACAGGTCACTGCTTCACGCTTGTTGCTTGCAAAGCAAACCATTCCTCATTATTATCTCACTGTAGATACATGTGTCGACAAACTTACAAAGTAAGCATTGTTTCAAATTTACATTTTTAACCCTAACCAGCCTTTCAAGACCTTTTCTGATGATTTCTTTGCAGATTGCGTGGAGAACTCAATTCATTACAAGAAGCTTCAGGAGGAAAGAAGATATCCATCAATGACCTTGTAATTAAGGTATCTTTTAGTCTCTTCTCTTGTATGAACAAAGTTAATCTCACAATTTAAAAAAAAAAAAGAATGAAAAAGATATCATTTAATGGTTATTATTATAATCTTGTTGTTTACAGGCTGCAGCATTGGCTCTTCGGAAAGTTCCTAAATGTAACAGTTCATGGACCAATGACTATATTCGTCAGTAAGTATATAAAACAAGTTAAATATTCTTGAAATAAATTATAAGAAAATATAACGAACTTGTTAAATAAATAGGTTCCATGACGTGCACATCAATGTAGCTGTGCAAACAGATAACGGGCTTTACGTACCTGTCATTAGGGTTTGTCATTACACCTTTTTAACTTGCTGTCATGTTAATATATTATAACAGGAAATAGCAATATGCTTTACTCTTTTTAAATAGTTTTGCTTATAAAATCAATAAATTTGCAGAATGCAGACAAGAAAGGTTTGTCTACAATCTCGGAAGACGTAAAGACTTTAGCCCAGAAAGCTAGAGAAAACATGTTAAAACCATCCGATTATGAGGTCTGTCTGATTAGCTCTGCTCAATTTCACCTTCTTATTTTGTTATATATTGTAAAGTGTGAATTATGAATTGAATTGAATTGGCAGGGGGGTACTTTTACTGTTTCGAATCTTGGAGGGCCGTTTGGGATAAAGCAATTTTGTGCGATTATAAACCCTCCACAGGCAGGGATTTTAGCAGTTGGGTCGGCTGAAAGGAGGGTGGTACCTGGTTCAGGGACTGCAGAGTTTAAGTTTGCTTCTTACATGTCTGTCACATTGAGTTGTGATCATCGTGTCATTGATGGTATGTCACATGCAAATGCTCATTTAATCATTTGAGATTTAAAAAAAATATATATATAGTTTGCTAATTATGGTTTGTATATGGTGTTAGGTGCGATTGGGGCTGAATGGCTAAAGGCATTCAAAGGTTACATTGAGAATCCGGAGACAATGCTGCTTTAAAGATGATATGGTTTATTTTATTTTTCATTGGTTGTGTTCCAATTATCGATTGATTTCTTGTTACAACGGGTTTGGTTGATAACATGATGTGATCTTGTTTTGGAAATTGGAATAAGATAAAAAGGGAGGGTAAGGAGTATGAGGCATGTAAACATGAACTCGGTTTTGGTGATATTGTTTGTAGAGTTAAATATTTGATACCTTTGTAATGTGCGGGAGAGAATTTGAAAATTGAGATATGGTCCTCGTGCTGTGCTGTGCTGACATTTGTAACTTAAATAAACCTTTCTTTTGGTTTCCTTTGGCTCTTTTGAATTGAATCTATTAGATATTGTTTGGTATGCTGAAATAGAATAGAGCGTTACATGGGGGAATGAAAAAAGCTCTCTTAGAATGAATGGAATACGATTCCATCTCTTGGTTATTTTGCTCTTCCATGGCGAGGCCAAGTGTTTTTTTTTCTTTACTTTTGTTCCTTTAGAGAATTGAATGATATTTTATGCTTACATTTGGTTTTTCTTTATATAATCTAATCTTTCAACAAAAAATTAATTTAATACTTCAGTAAAATAATTATTTAAAATTTCCATAAATAACTAAAATTGGTTTTATCATAACGTTATTTTAAGATTGCATTGTATTTAGCTTGGACACCACTTTCGTTCTCTTTCTTTGGCAAGTGAAGAAAGTGACGTGGAGAGGGGTGGTGACCTTGGCAACCATCCTCAACATCACTCCTTCAAGCATTATAGCTTAAAAATAGCATGACATAATGATAGAACAACGTAATGTCAATACACACCGTACACACACACACACACACACATATATATATATATATATATATATATATATATATATATATATATATATATATATATATATATATATATATATATATATATATATATATGTGTGTGTGTGAAAACAATAAGGGGATTTGATCATTTTGATAACTTAAACATCAAAACTAGGGGTGAGTGTGGTGCGGTTCAGAATGATTATTGGTTAAAACCTCACCACTAACCGCAAATGCAGTTAATCCATTTTCAAAACCGCTTGGTGCAGTTATTTTTGCGGTGCGTTTTTTTTTTTTTTTTTTTTTTTTTTTTTTTTTTTTTTTTTGTGTTTCGGTTATTAACCGCATGGTTTGGTACGGTTATTTTGTGTGGTTTTTAACCATAGTTTAAAGTTTAAACATATTACGTGTAATAATAAAAAAAATCATAAGATATAAGACAATTAACTTCAATCACAAAAAACTAATATCTTAAAAACATCAAATCAATAGCAATTAACAATAAATATCTTAAAATTGTCAAATTTCACTATTTTCCAAAGTTAAATATAACAAAAAACTAACACTTTTATCTTTTAGAATTTTATCCTTATTTTATCTGTAAAACTTATCTTATTTTTAATAGTTAATATTTAATATATTAATAATTAATAAAAAAATGTATATAATATATGCGGTGCGATGTGGTTTTTGAAAACTAATAACCACACCGCACCGTAAATTTGCAGTTTTTGAAAAACAGAAAACCTTATCATCGGTTTTTATTACGGTTTATGTTGTTTTTGCGGTGCGGTTTTGCTCACCCCTAAATTCAAAACCACTTATATATGTCTTAGATTATATATGATCCTTAAGAAATCAAATTCTCAAATTCTCTTAAACTCTCTGAAGCTCTCTCACCAAACTTGAAAAACACAGAAACCTTGCCACCAGTTGCCACCAACCACCACCATACCGTCAGTATGCCACCGCACCCTCCTTCTACCGACAAACCACCTTCATCAAATCCAAATGCTCCGACCGATTCCAAATCCACGATTCAGTCTCATATATATGAATTTGGCCTTTAGATCTACAATATTCTCTTTTAGATCTACGAGCTTCGACAAGTGGCGGCGAGGATCCACCACCATCATCAACCACTGCTACCTTGCCTTCGTCGTTGCTCCGGTGAAACACAACATGCTCTATCATTTTCTCTATGATCTATGATGAAAATTTTGCATCAAATCTGATGTGTGTGATTCATTTCAAGTATAGATCTGGTGGTTGTGGTGCATTTCATGGTGGTTCTATCATCGTGTTCTCCTCCTTATTTTGTTTCTCTCGATATGGTCTCTCGTGATGGTGTTTAGATGAAGAAATTATGTACACAAACGCATACAAGTTGTTTGGTGAAATGTCTAAATGAGGTATGCATGTGTTTAAACTACTAATACTTATGTTTCTTTTAAACCGTTAATTCAGGAATTAAACTGTAACTAGTGTCTCAAATCTAAAGATTGTGGTGCATATGGATTTGATGTGTGGGGTGTACCCAAGGTGTTTGGTGTATGTGAATTTTGCCTATTAAACTGTGAATGAACTATTTTCAATTTTCAATTGTGAATGCATTGTTTTAAAGGTGTTTTGTGTATGTGAATTTTGTGTATTAAATTGTGAATGAATTGTATGAAGTTGTGAATGTATTGTTTTAAGTTTTAAATTTTATATGAATTTTGTGTTAAAATATGAATGATTTATATATGAATGTTTGTATTATTTTTTGAATATTTTTAGTTGTGAATACTATATTAATTTGTAAATGGTTTATAAATTGTTATATTATATGTTATGTGAATCTATTAAGTTGTGAATAAGAGTAAGACTATAAAAAAAAAAACTGAATCTGGTGTTAGTTCGGTGGCGTTGCGACGACAATACGACAATGGTACGAAGGCGATTGGTGTCATCGGTGCTAAAAGGAATGAAGGGGAGAATTAGCTTCCTGTAATATTAATATTTGATTAGTCCAAAATGCCCTTATTTTATAATGAGTAAATTACACGAATGGTCTCTATGGTTTGGGTTAATTTGCACATTTGGTCCCTAACTTATTTTTTTAACTCGGAAAGTCTCTACTATTTGTTTTTGTTACATCATTGGTCCCTATTTTTGTTTTTGTTATGCGCTTGGTCTCTATCTTCCCTAAAAATACTATTATTTAAATAGGGAAAAATGGTGAGGTATGTAAGGTATGGTGAGGGATGAAATTGGAGATATGTTTATTTAAATAAATTATAAATCAAGGGCAAAATATGTTTTTTAGGTAAGACAGGGACCAAACGCGTAACAAAAAACAAACAGTAGGGACCTTCCGAGTTAAAAAAATAAGTTATGGACCAAACATGCAAATTACCCTAAACCATAGGGATCATTCGTGTAATTTACTCTTTTATAATTAACACACAGTCTTGCCAAAATATTATTTTCTTCTTGGGTAAATGGCACAAAAAACATTCTTTTTACACAGAAATTCGATTTTGACACCGTGTTTTTTTTTGTGTCAATTTTGACACTGTGTTTTTCAATTTGTTACAATTCTGATCACTTGACCGGTTAACTAGGTTAATGCTGACGTGGCATGATGACGTGTCAGTTTTGATGACGTGTCAAAATTGAATTTTTTTTCTCACAAAAAACACTAAGTTTTTATTTTTTTTTCGATTTTGACACTAAGTTTAATTTTTTTCTTTCAAATTTGACACTATGTTTTTTTATTCCAAATCGAACATCATTTTTTCCAATTTTGTTCAATATTGACAATTTTGTATTTGAAACCGTATAAATATTTTTTAATACATTTAAAGCGTATAAATATGTTTTTTTTTCATTTAAAAACCATAGTTCTATACAAATACAAATTTTTTTTACACTCAAAGGCCATATTTTTATATATAAATATGTATTAGTTATATAAAAATTATATTTTATATTAAATATGCAACTTTAAAATGTGTTTGGAGGTTTGGAGGCGTGTAGTCGATCAAAACTCGGATATCAAGTTTGCAACCTATCAAATTTTTACATCTTATTAGATGTTTATTGTTAGTTTGATTCTCATGATATATAACTAATGCTTTGAATGTAGAAAAAAAAAACACCTTGTATTTAAATAAAAATGTGGTTTTTAAACGAAAAAAAATATGTTGATACGGTTTAAAATGTAATAAAAAATATATTTATACGGTTTCAAATGGAAAATAGAAAAATTGAACAAAATTTGATAAATGATGTTCGATTGGAACAAAAAAACATAGTGTCAAAATTGAAATAAAAAATTAAACTTAGTGTCAAAATCGAAAAAAAGTGAAAACTTAGTGTTTTATGTGGAAAAAAAATCAATTTTGACACGTCAGCATATCATGTTAGCATGCAACGTCATTAAAACTGACACGTCATCATGTCACGTCAGCATGTAACCTGGTTAACCGGTCAAGTGGTCAGAATTGTAACAAATTGAAAAACACAGTGTCAAAATTGACACAAAAAAAAACACGGTGTCAAAATCAAATTTCTGTGTAAAAATAGTGTTTTTTTGTGTCATTTACTCTTTCTTCTTCTAGCTCATTCCTATACAAATCAATCAATGTAACACCACCATCTTCTACTCTTTTCTCTGGTGCACATATACACATATTATCCACGTTCTAGAATCCCTTGTCTGTCATTCAGTTTTGGTTGAACAATAAGCGATCAGAGTGGCTTTAGCAGTATCCTTAAGTTTATGAGAGAGAGAGAGAGAGAGAGAGAGAGAGAGAGATTTTGACAAAATAAAGGGATTAGGAATAGTAATCGTATATATATTGTGTTAGCTAGCATTATGGAATCAATGAAAATTAAAATTACCCTTATATCCTTTTATCCATTTAAATGTTACATATTCTTCTCAACAATTTTATAATTTATATAAATGGACCGTTTAATAATAACCATAGATTTAAATATTTAGAAGTTAGGATCTATTCTCGTGTTCTCAACCTTTTATATGTTCTCAATTTAACCTCTCTCTCTCTCTCATAAAACATGCATAAACAAAGAGTGCATATGTGCATTTTTTACGAATATTTGCATTTTTGACATTTGTGCATATATGCACTCTTTGTATATGCATCTTTTTATGCTTTTATATATATATATATATATATATATATATATATATATAATGTGTTATGTAAATAATCTAAAAATGCATTAGAATCAGATTTAAAGAATTAAACAGTAGAAGTGAAATCTATCACTAAATTTAATTTGATTAATACATTCTAAGACTAAAGAGTATTTGATTTGATTAAAATACATTGTAAGACTGAAGAGTAGAGAGTGTACCCTTGTTTTTCTTTTCCCTCAAAACCTCAAAGTATTTCATTTTCTCCTCACTCAACCTTTATTATTCAAAACCTAAGAAATAGTGAAACTTCATTTTCCTTATTTATTTATTATTTTGTTATAATAAAATTACTATAATTTAATAAATAAATAAAAAGATTAATAAACTTAAAAATAATAAAACATAAATATTTGATTATTCGCAAATAAAAGTTACATAATGAACATAAGAAAACATAATTAAAAATTAAAATACATCACACCAAATTTTCTTCTGAATCTTCGACTGTATGAATTATCTGACATAAGTCTGCTCTCATGTAGTAGCATCTGACGAATTGTGGTTGTGTAATTTTGTATTGGAGAAAAACCTGTTTCAACTTTGGTATCTGATTTCAATTGAAAATATGGAAACCGATCTTTCAAGTCATCAACAATATGTAGGAATAACTTTTCTTCAAACTGTCGTCTACACTTTTAATCGTATACGATGTCATCGGCAAAGTAATTTTCTATAAGACGATTGTGTCTGTGTTCAGGATTTCTCTTCAAATGAACTCTTCTCATTCTAATAGGTGAACTCGTTCTTGATAATGCGTAATTGTTTTGGTCATATCTTTCCCGATAAATGTTGTTTCCCCAACATATCCGACAAATTTGATGATGATGACGATATTGTGGATGAATTAAGGCTCATCACACACGGATATTCCCTTTACATTCACCGCACAAGCAATATGGTGTTCACTAACGCGGTGAAAACTCCAGATGTTAGTGTTAACACTTCAATCCTTATTAGCACCAACGATCAAACCCACATCACCATCCTTATAAACTAAGAGGCTATGCTCTACCAATTGGGCTATTCCCAATTGACATGTGGTGTTGGTACTTCTTCCGGCTTAAATAGTATAATACTATACTTGGTATTTAACCACGCAGGTCAACAATATTTTTTTCTAAAAAATTGTGTTGCAATGGCGCATTTTTTTCCATAGAATATGGGGAAAATGACTCTTGAGGGTAATTAACTTTTGCGTTTGTACTCATTTGGTCCCTTTTCTTTTTTTTTTTGTATTCAATATACCATCGAACTTGTTGTTGGTGTTTACCATAGCCCTTTTGACCGGCTTTTGACCTGTGATAGTCGGTCAAAGGGCTATGGTAAACACCAACAACAAGTTCGATGGTATATTGAATACAAAAAAAAGAAAAGGGACCAAATGAGAACAAACGCAACAGTTGGTTACCTTCCTGATTTATTTCCCTTTACTCATTTACAACAAATCCCACATCATCTCCTACTGATATTAATAACTTTTATGAAATGTAAATGTAGTCATGAAATGCGCCTGCTTAGTCAAGATTCCCCTAATAAATATTCAAGTGCATTACAAAGTTGTACATGTATGAATAATGTCCTTTCGTAGGTTATGTTTTGAAGAGAAGCAAGAATGAATCTCATAAAAGTTATTAATATCAGTAGGAGATGATGTGGGATTTGTTGTAAATGAGTAAAGGGAAAATGAATCAGGAGGGTAACCAACTGTTGCGTTTGTTCTCATTTGGTCCCTTTTCTTTTTTTTGTATTCAATATACCATCGAACTTGTTGTTGGTGTTTACCATAGCCCTTTGACCGGCTATCACAGGTCAAAAGCCGGTCAAAAGGGCTATGGTAAACACCGACAACAAGTTCGATGGTATATTGAATACAAAAAAAAGAAAAGGGACCAAATGAGTACAAACGCAAAAGTTAATTACCCTCAAGAGTCATTTTCCCTACTCCTAAACCTAAACTACTCATTTTGTTTCTAGCAAGACTTGACCCTCAATTTTTGGTAAAAACATCATTCCAAAAATACTTGATATCACTAGGCTACAAGCCCTTTGATAAATACATATCAATTAGGGCTCTAAATTTCAGTGGGGAGGCTAGCGGGTGTTTTGTCTCCCCCTAACATTTTTTATTTGATTAGCCAAAAAAATTTGTTTCCTTTTCATAGCATTGAATTTCATCACTTAAACCCATGAATTATCATCATTTAGCCCACTTGCCCCATGACCCAGTTGTTTAATTTGTCTAATGCTTTAAGAAATTCGGCAATCACACAAACATAATCCTTTTTATAATAATCATCAGCGGACACAAACGGCATCGCTTTTACCCTCTACTTTACAAACATCAATTTCAATAACAAGTCATTTAAATTCTTATTAATTATTGCACACTTAAGTTTTCTGTAACCTGTAATTATTTTATTTAGCAATATAATTTGTAAATGATGTATTATGATTAGTTTTTTATAATCTTAGGCTAAATGATAAAATCATAGAGTATATAAAACAAGAACAAGAAAGAACCATTAATTCATTTTTCAAATGAAAATAAGATATTTATTACCTAAAATTGCATATTATTAGTAATAATAATATGGAAGATGTTCATAATACACACCACAACATGAAATGAATAGTAATATTGAAAAACCAACTAATATTGAACTTGAAAAAAAATCGATTTTAAGAGAGGTAAATTTTTATTAATTATTACTACATAAAGCTTATATTGAAGCTATTAAATGACTCATGTTTGGAGCATGTGCTTTTAAATTTGCTTGCTTTTAATAGCAAGAATATTAAAGATCTTGTGCTTGAAAATGCTTATTAGACAATTTTTCCTTGTCAAATTCATCATTTCTATTAAGTTATTGAAATATAAAATACACTTTAACATCTTATTAATATAAAAATACATTTTAATAGCTTATTATAATTCAAACCCCTCTTATTTTAAAATTCTAGCTCCGCCCCTAATTATCACATCAATATTATCGCATTAAATCCAGTTGTCTTATGTCCACATTTCACGAGTTCCATAGCAACACTTCAATTTCTATTATCAAATGTATGTCTTTTGTGTTTGGTGTGGGATTTGTATGTTATGTTTGGTTTGGAACGTTGGTTTTTATATTTAAAACTTGGGAAAATGACTCTTGAGGGTAATTAACTTTTGCGTTTGTACTCATTTGGTCCCTTTTCTTTTTTTTTGTATTCAATATACCATCGAACTTGTTGTCGGTGTTTACCATAGCCCTTTTGACCGGCTTTTGACCTGTGATAGCCGGTCAAAGGGCTATGGTAAACACCAACAACAAGTTCGATGGTATATTGAATACAAAAAAAAGAAAAGGGACCAAATGAGAACAAACGCAACAGTTGGTTACCCTCCTGATTCATTTTCCCTTTACTCATTTACAACAAATCCCACATCATCTCCTACTGATATTAATAACTTTTATGAGATTCATTCTTGCTTCTCTTCAAAACATAACCTACGAAAGGACATTATTCATACATGTACAACTTTGTAATGCACTTGAATATTTATTAGGGGAATCTTGACTAAGCAGGCGCATTTCATGACTACATTTACATTTCAATCAAATGATTTATCGTATCATGGATTCTAGACAAGTCTACAAACGAGTGGAATCATAAGTGCTATGATTTTTGAGTTTACTTAGCTTTAAGATCGAACTCATGGGATAAGATACAACATCAATATGTACAATACACCATAATATTGTACATATTGATGTTGTATCTTATCCCATGAGTTCGATCTTAAAGCTAAGTAAACTCAAAAATCATAGCACTTATGATTCCACTCGTTTGTAGACTTGTCTAGAATCCATGATACGATAAATCATTTGATTGAAATGTAAATGTAGTCATGAAATGCGCCTGCTTAGTCAAGATTCCCCTAATAAATATTCAAGTGCATTACAAAGTTGTACATGTATGAATAATGTCCTTTCGTAGGTTATGTTTTGAAGAGAAGCAAGAATGAATCTCATAAAAGTTATTAATATCAGTAGGAGATGATGTGGGATTTGTTGTAAATGAGTAAAGGGAAAATGAATCAGGAGGGTAACCAACTGTTGCGTTTGTTCTCATTTGGTCCCTTTTCTTTTTTTTGTATTCAATATACCATCGAACTTGTTGTTGGTGTTTACCATAGCCCTTTGACCGGCTATCACAGGTCAAAAGCCGGTCAAAAGGGCTATGGTAAACACCAACAACAAGTTCGATGGTATATTGAATACAAAAAAAAGAAAAGGGACCAAATGAGTACAAACGCAAAAGTTAATTACCCTCAAGAGTCATTTTCCCTAGAATATGATGTTAAAAAACTAGATTTGCTGTCACGTTGTAGATTGCTTGATGGACAAAAGAAATCCAGAATGACCAGATGTAGACATTATCGAATTACTGATTATTTATATAGTTTTATTCTCATTATATAAAAGTATAGTAGTATACTTTTATTTGTTTGTTTATTACTTCATCAATTTCTGTTTACTCTTACTCTTATAAGATGCTATAAAATACAAACAAATATAAATATAATACTATTTCTTGCATTTGACCTTTTGTTATTTTAACAGACACATGACACAAATTATATAGTAATGAGTATACAAAAAATTGTCTATATCATAACTCAAACATACATGATAAAATTTTATATTCATAACCAACTATTCATTCACATTTGATCACTTGGGATTTCTTTTGACCATAAGGGTTCCTAAACTTTTTTTTGTTGTATTGGTTACATCATTATAATTGATCAAGAACATGCAGTAGCTGATTTGCCTGATCATAACAATGTATTTTGATAAAGTTCAAAAAAATTACGATCTTGTATATACAAAAAATCTGAAATAAGCAAAACATGAATACAAAAAATAATTGAATGATAACCATCTTTATCACAAATCACCATACACTACACAATATAGGGAGTAGTTTTATGATTGTATCTATAACAACATTACCCAAGTCCCATAGGAGATAAGATGCAAGCAGACTCGAAGAGACTGCTTCCATTGACGACAATCCAATGTATTTTCTCAGCATAAAACTTGTTCTCTATAAACATAAACAAAGCCAAATCAAAAGAAACATAAGCAAACAAACACTGTCTGCTATCCTAATTCAAATAGAAAAACGCTACAATCTCAAAATCAAAACTGGACTTTAGTCCTATTCATCGGAAGCAAGAATCAACATACAGTGAGATATCAAATTCTACACAAAAAAAGAGCATTGAATCCTCAAAAGTCAAAACAGTGGATATATCAATATAAACATAAAGATTAAAAGGGCAAACAGACAATAATCAAAAGATTACTTTATCATCAATAGCAAGCTAAAACAATATTCAATCTGTGTTCTCACCTGAACAAATATTCATCAACCAATCAAGCCACAGAAACCTGTGTCGATACAATTCCCATATCAAGGTCTACAATGATTTATTTGTGGCTAAACCCTTCCAGACACTTATAAAGTACACAACAGAAAGGGTTTCAACCATCAAGTGCACAAAACAAAATCACGCATTTCATTCCATGCCAAATTATGTCAATCATCTAAAATATTGTAAAATACTAAAATATTGTAAAAGACTACAGATGAATCACCTTTGGAAATCTCAAAAGACCAAAACTTGTAGTAAGATGAAATTGAATACAGATCGAGCTCAGATTGGTACGTATCTCTTCAAAACCTGCTTCCCCGTCACGGCTAATCCCACCGCTATTCCACCAATAGCTCCGGCAACAGCCGCCGACCTAGGCCCCGCCGCCGCCTTGTAAAGCGCTCCAGTCGCTAATCCAGCCACCACACTGTTAATAATATCATCTGCATCCCTAGCCTTAACCATCCCGCTCTCCATACCAGCGTACAACAGTCCGATTACACCCGCACGGTTGCCGATCGTCCGACCTGCATGTCCAGAAGCATTTAAGATCCGATTAACCCTAAGTTTCATGGTGTCTCCAGCCTCAGAAGCCTTCACGCCCTCTACTAAACCCTTCCCGGCGCCAACTACAGCGCCGCTGAGGTAACCGATGCCGGTGTAGTATGTCAGGTTCTCGCCCCATGAACGCCGTTGAGCGATGGATTCCTCTTGAAAGAGGTATTCAGGAGATGTCGGAAGTTTGTACAGGGTTTGTGCGGGGACTCTAAGATCTTGGTAAGGGTTGTATAGCCGACGGTTGTCGTGGTGGTCGTCGTTTTCGCTGTGATTTGAAGATCTCGGTTGGTAAGACATGTCGTAGTTAGGGCTACGATTAGGGTTTCGATCTTTCAAGAATCTGATTCCAAAAGAGAGAGAGAGAGAGAGAGAGAGAGAAGAGAGAGGCGGTGGTCAAAAACCAGTGAGGCTTTCGGTTCACGCGATGGTTCTCTGGTTTTCCAATTGGTTAAATGCCAATATGTACTTTGCTATTGTTTACAAATTACAACCCTTTCCTTTTTATTTTTTTATTTTGAGCAACCTATTTTTTTTTTTTTTTGGAAACTTTAGATTGGTAAAAGATGTTTTGGATTTATTCAAAAATACATTATTTATTGTTTTTACTTGCTTAGTATATCTTTAAATTTTCAAACTTCAAGGAAAAAAAAAACATCACATTTGTTGAAAAAAATCGCTGTTAGACCTTTTGCCAACTTGGATATCTGTGTGTGTTTTCAAGACATGCATTACATATGGAACATATATTATAAACAAGAAAACTTTATACATTACGTGATATAACAAAAAAAAACATTGAACTTTTTTTATGCATATCAACATAAATGTAATACCCGTTTTATATAACTTATATATTAATAAGGGTGTGATATTTTTGTTAGATGAATAAAAGAGTTAAGACATGTAATTTGCTAAAGTATAAAAAGGCAAATGTAAAACATACTTTTGTGTATAGTCTTGAAGACGAATAACATATACTCTTTTGGTATATGGGAGTAAATATAAAAATATAATAATTTTTAGCAAAAGTAATGTAAAACAAAGTTATAGTTGACTCAGATACGAACATGTGAATATAAATAGCGTTGAAACCCAAGTTCAGATGCAAAAGTTGTGGTTGTCCGAAGTTGAGATAAAAATGTAACGAAACCGCGACGTGACATAATTAAAGAAAAGGGTTTTAAGAGCCAAAATCGATCCTTTTTAGCCCATATTTCGTCTTACGGTTCCTAAGGGCAGGGGATGTGATTTTTGGAGCTCTGAAGTTCAAACATGAAGTGGATGATGTGGTTCCAAACCCATAGATCAAGGATTGATTATTACACACTCGGATTGAGAGTAAGCTTCTAACTCTCTTTGTTAATTTCATCGTTTAATTGTTGAATTTCGAAGAGTGATGAACCGTGAAATTGTTATATGATCATGTGTTAGGAATTTTGATGAATAAGGAAGAACGTGAAATTGTTATATGATCATGTGTTAGGAATTTCGATGAATAAGGAAGAATAACGTGGTAGATAACATATTTACAAGCTTGATATGTCAAAATAATGGTTGATTTAAGGAGGGAGAAGATGATGAATAGTGAACCATAAAAAGTGGAAGTTGTGATTTTGGTAAAATCATTTCATAATTTGTTTATATGAGTCTATCGGACAAAATTGCGAACATGGTCATTGTGGTTGTCAAAATTATGTGGTTTTGGTCCAAAAATGTTTTGTGGTGCAAAAGTAGTCCAATTTTTGATACATTGTGCACTTTTAGTCCAAAAATGTTAGCTTTAACAACTTGGTTATAACTTTTTCAAAATGATAATTTTACCTCAAGTACTATTTCTGCAACCAAAATACAAGGACCATTTATGCATCTCTTCTTTTTAATTTTATTCAATTATTAAAATTAAATATTTTTTAATTTCATTCTATTAGATTTCTTTTTTATAGTAATATTGATAAAAATCATTTTTAATATATAATATTTATATATTAATAAATATTATTTCATTGGATCTAGTTAATTATTTTTTAATTACTTTTTTAATAGATTATTTATTTTTATTGGATTGTTATATATTAATTAATATTATTTAAATATATAATATTAATATATTAAAAAATATTACTTTATTGGATTATTGATTTTTTATTAGATTAATTCTTTCTTTATTAGGTTATGATTTACTAATAAATATTATTTTTAATGTATAATATTTATATATTAGTAAATATTATTTTATTGGATTACTATTTTTAATTGTTTTTAATTATTTTTTTCATTATTTTAAATAAAAAAACCCAAAGAAAATCATACCCAACAACATCTCCTATTCTATTATAAATATTTGGAAGATAACATATTTTTTACAACACCACCATCATCACTTAGTTCAGCAATGGTGGGATGAGTGAGATTTTTTTTAAATAAACTAGGATGGTGGTGGTGGTGTTCAAAAATAGAAAAGAAATTGATCCAAATAATATGGTGAGGGTCGTGTGATCAATAACTTAGGAGTATGTGTGGTGGGGGAGACGTATAATGCTAAAAAAGAGTCGGACTACTAGTCATATTACAAGAGATCTTAGAGATTGGGTATTAGTACAGCAGACCCTCGACTGTTATACTATTTAATTATATATGGTTTGATAACAAAGACAGTATAATACTCAAAAGCAACTTGATTGATGTCAAACCCAACTCTCGACTTCAAATTGACGACCTTTTTTATTTGTCATCACAGAACAAGTGTTTATACACCATACCCTTCAGTGAAAAATGAGACGGAAGATAAACCAACGGTTATCAAGATAAAACCAAGAGGGGTATTTAAAGCCACCGAAGCTGAAATGGAAGCAGATGAAATCTTTTAGATTGAATAGCAATTTGAGTCACCCTTTACTATAACTCGTGCGGAACGACTGCGCCTAGCCTCAACTACAAAAACATATGATCAAATAATATATAATGATGAAAATGAGGGATCCGCGGAGGAAGAGGAAGAAGAGGAATATTTTGAAGGCAAAGATGATGGAAATGAGTAGTTTTATTTAAACTCTTAATTTCTTTTAGTTATTTTTTTAATTTCGTTTTTTATTGGATTAATTCTTTTTTTTTGGATAACACCACCATCATCCTAATTTATTTTAAAAAAAAAATCTCACATATCCCACCATTGTCAAATTAAGTGATGGTGGTGGTGTTGTCCAAAATATATTATCTTCCAAAAATTTAAAATAAATTAGGAGACGTGTGGTGAGTGAGATTTTTTTGGGAGTTTTTTTTAATAATAAAGAAAACAATGAAAAGAAATAAAAAAAAATAGTAATACAATAAAATAATAATATTTATTAATATATAAATAATATATATCAAAAATAATTGTTAATAAATTATAATCCAATAAAAAAACTAATCTAATAAAAAAGAAATTATAACTCAATAAAGTAATATTTTTTAATATATAAATATTATATCTTTAAAATAATATTTATCAATAAATAACTAGAAAGGTTTCCCGCACGTTGTGCTGGGCGGAAAGTGTTAGTTTTTTGTGTATGTTCATGTGTTTCATACATTAATATTATCCGAAGTACATTGCCCGAATGGTATCCACAATAAAGTACGTTGCTATTCTATATAATTTGTCATGAATCGGATGAAACAAACTTGTCGTTAGTGCCTACCAAAACAACATCAATAGTTCAATACCACCATCAACCTTCTTAGCATACAAAAAAATGACCTGTTTCCATAATTGTATGCTTCCTATTATATATAAAGAGCATATCAAACCCACACTAAACACATACACATCAATATGTAGAATCATGAAATTGATTTTCACATATCAGAACAACGAAAAATCTAAAGTCACGTGAGGAGAAAAAATACAGTAAAAAGGAAAGAGGTAAAAACCAACCTTTTTTTATTCATATCATCACATCAAACAAAAAAATGAGGCACCAATTTGAAAGGTCAAAATTATTCTTTTTTTTTTCAAATTCAAACTCGATAAAAGTTATGTTACTAATTTACTAATCTTTATATGCTTGTATTGTCGGACCTAATGAGTAGGAAGGGAGAGTAAATTTTAAATGACCCTACTTAATAGATGAAAGAAAACTTGTCATCATAATCTAAGAGTTCATTAAGAGATGTTGCTGTTAAACAAAGATAAATAGATGTCGTAATTGCGCGTCGTAAATGCGCGTCGTCTCTCTTTATGATAGGGTCTTCCTTGACACGTATTTGCGCGTCGTCTGATCCTTTTACAACGCGCAATGAGCGTCGTAAATGCGCGTCGTCTCTCTTTATGATAGGGCCTTCGTTGACACGCATTTGCGTGTCGTCTGAGCCTTTTACGACGCACAATGAGAGTCGTAAAAGGCTGTTTTCTAGTAGCGAAAACATGTGATTTTGAAACGCGTGATGTTGATTTTGAGGTTGTGAAAATGATTTTGATTGTGGTTTCGAAATTGGAGAAGAATTCGTATTTTGATTTGAAACTCTTTCTAAAATAACATAACTTTGATTTGAATTCTTATTTTTTCAAAAATGTTTTCTTTCATTAATATTCTTCCTATATCTTGCATTTAACTGCCTTTTCTTTTCAATTAATCAGCAACAGATTTGTGAATGTTAGACTTTGGTTTTTTCCTTTCAAATTGGCGTATCATTCTGTTCTGAAGAGGTTTCACTTGGAACACCTTTGGCTCCACTAGGACCAACCTTATCGTAACAAAGGTCAACACGATTCAAAGGTTCTGAAATGTATTTTCCTTTTGTTTTCCACAAGGTCATATCGGAAAGACCTCTCGTTTCATCTGCATTGTCAATTGGTCCTGGCCAGAAGAATTCGTTGCAACCTTTGGCATTATCATTATCAACCAAGGATGTTAGTTCTGAAATATCATTTTTTTAAGTCCTATTTTTACAAAAACTTGGTTCGAAACTGTTTGCACTTTCGGAAAACTTGTTGCTTTTTTTTATGTAAAACACTTGAACCTTTATTTTCTATAATTCGAACGAATTCAACCGAATTTTCTGAAATCAGATTTTTCTTTGGTTCATCATCATTTTATACAAATTCAGAGCAATTAACTTCGTCCTCTGCATAAATCTCACTCATTTCACTTTCATCGAATTCAGAAAAATTCTCATGATCAAGAGTATTTTCCGAACTCAACTTCTTGCACAACGAGTCATACTTCTGCATAGAAGTTAGTTTGATTTATTCTTTATCCTTATCATTTATCATTTGTTTCAAGATATTTTTGTTGCTTTTTTTCATGTAAAACACTTGAACCTTTATTTTCTATAATTCGAACGAATTCAACCGAATTTTCTGAAATCAGATTTTCTTTGGTTCATCATCATTTTATACAAATTCAGAGCAATTAACTTCGTCCTCTGCATAAATCTCACTCATTTCACTTTCATCGAATTCAGAAAAATTCTCATGATCAAGAGTATTTTCCGAACTCAACTTCTTGCACAACGAGTCATACTTCTGCATAGAAGTTAGTTTGATTTATTCTTTATCCTTATCATTTATCATTTGTTTCAAGATATTTTTGTGTTCTTGGACTGAATGTATTCTTCTATTTTCTCAAGTCCAACTTTGTATGAATCAGAAACATCATCAGAACAAACAATAGATTCGCACTTATAACAATCTGCATCGATTTCATAATCTTTTAATTCAAGAAAGGGTAAAATCATTTTGTGCAATCCTTTTCCTATTTCACAATCCAAATGCAATTGAGTGATATTGAAATTTAGATGCTTAGCAATTAAAAAAATATTTCATTGTTTAACAAAGCAAGACTATCTATTTTAAGATAAATAATGTCATCTTTTGATCTATTGAGCTCTACTTACAACTTCTCTATCCTTAATCTCTTCTCTTCACTTTTAAACGTTACCCTTTTAATTTGATCATTTAGACTATAATTACTAAGAAGAGTTCCTTTTAAACTATCACTAAAATTAGAAATAGTATAATTCAAATCGTCTAGTTCTTAATCATAACGAGACACACGAATGTTAGCAGATTTGAGTATAAAGTGTACCTTATCGATGACCGTTTCATATTCCTTCATCTGCTCTGAAACAGTCTTCGCAGCAAAACAGCTTTCGGAAGCTTAACCACCGTTAGTAGCATACCCTCTTGATTCCGAAACACCGTTCTAAACCATTAAGCTTTTACCTTCGTAAACCTTCTTTTTAGAGTTCGCCACAAAGCACTCACCATGTGTGGGTTTTCTGACCTCTTCATCTTCTGAGTCTGTCGACCACACCTCTACTCGTCCATTATCATCACTTCCTTCTTGAACAATCAATTCCGGCTTCGCATTTGACACATTATTTTTCTGAAGCTCCTCTATCTTTTGAAGATAGTAGGCTTCATCTTTCTCAGTTTCTTTCTTCTCATTCATCTTCCTAAGCTTGCATTCTTTCGCAGAGTGGTTTTTACCATGACAGTAACTGCAATCATAACCTGAATCACCCATAACCTTTTTCTCCTTTTTCTCTTCATCATTTTGAGAGTTCTTGAAACTCTCATCTCTGGTCTTTTTGGAACTGGAATTACCACCCTGCATGTATTTGTTCTCGTAACGAGATAAATTTTTCTTGAAGAACTTTTTAGGGTTGGAGCCTTATCTTCGTTAGAGATTGCATTATCTGAAAGGTCAGATTCCGAATCATCTTCTGTTGCCTTCTTTCCCTTCGCCACCAATGCCAAAGATCCCATGCCATAAACAAGCTTTACCTCCTTAGTTACTTCTTCTTCGTGGTATCTCAGAATGCTTACAAGTTTGGCTAAGGAATAAGATTTAAATTGTTCATGTGCTTTCACAGTGGACACAACAACTTTCCATTCTGACATAAGACCATTCATGAACGTCACTTTCTGTTCAATGTCTCGTCGCTCAAGATTATATTTGAGCATTTTACTCAGCAAGTGGTTGAAGAGATTGAAAGTTTGATCCAACTTCTCATCAAGTTTTTGGACAAATGAACCAAACTCAGACAAAAGAGTTGTTTGTAAAGAGTGTTCTAGATCAGCGTCTCCAGAATACAGTTCCTTAAACCTATCCTATATTTCGTTAGCATTAGTACATGCACTTATGTGACAAAAAGTGTCTGGAAGGAGAGTAATCCATATAATTCTCATTGCCTTTATGTTGCTCAATAGCTTATCTTTTTCATCCTGAGGAACTATAGTGTGTTCAACAACAAGTGCATTGTAATCAACCCGAATCTTAATTACCCTCCTGGTTGTTGTATGCGAGAATGTATCCTGTGTCATTGCTTGCCATATGGTTGACCCATGTTCTTCAATTCCAAGAACATAGTCTTCAAAGTGCAACGCCCAAACTTTATAGTCTTGCGGGAAGAGGATTGGAATCCTTGTTGTGGATCCAATTATACTAGAGAGATTGAATGATAGAGAATGGGGATCTTCGTTCAACATTATGTCTAAATTCACAGAAGCGGATATAGAATCAGATGTGTAAAACGGCAATTGAGTTTAGGGTAAAAACCAAAGATCTAGATCTAGAACAGATCCAAGAAACACGTAAAACCCTAATAGAACTCGACAGAAGAGTAACGATTAATCACACTATCTCCTGTTTTGATACCAAATGTAGAAACAATAAATAAGACCGAAAGATTCTATAATAATGGAGTGAATTAAAGACAAGAACAATGAAGATCAAACGTGTGCCGAATTCTTTGATTAAACAACTCTAGAAGAGTTCTCAAGAACTTCTCTGTAAGAGTGTACAAACGGCTGTTAGGGTTGCTAAAGCGTAAAAAGCATTAACCCTAATGTTACATGCATGCACTATATATATATATATATATATATATATATATATATATATATATATATAGGCTAAGATTAGAAAGACCAAAACGAGAATGGACAAGCCCATCTCGGAATAAATAAACCTATATAAGACATATTTGACACAACACTAATAAACCCAACACCACCTTTATGATTTTCTATGGCTAGAAAAAAAATCCAAAAAGCTAAAACCCTAACTTATTAATCCATTAAGACATCATGACTCTTGCATGGAAGGGATATAAGGACCAAGATCACATTTTTATGGTTCTTAATTGCTCCATAATGGATAAAGTTTCCAACTTTATCCATTAGAATGATCCAAACAACCAAGATCTAGTCTTTAAGTCTCAAAGGGACCAAATGTGCATCTCTCTCAACTTAATCCATTAAGTCCAAGTCTTCAACCTTCAAATCTGAATCAATATGATGTTTAGATGGATAAAGTTTCTAAATTTATCTGTAACAATGTCACAAACATTAAAGATTTAAACTTTATGCACTAAAGTTACCAAAAGCTCATAACACCTAAAACTAGCTAGATCTAACAAATGTATTATCAAGATTCACGCTTTATACCTCCAGAAGAAAGATCAAGGTGAACAAGGTCTGGATCTACAAGCTCCTTCTTCTCCAAGATGCACCAAGAACACTCCAAAGCACTTAAAAACACATTCTTTTGCTCACAAGGCTCAAACTAGGGTTAGGGTTTAAAGGGATGACATTGGAGAGGTGGAGGCTAAGAATGGAAAAGGGTTTAGTGAAGTTAGGAAACTTAAATAGGGCTCAAAACCTCGAAATTAGGGTTTGAGTTCTTATCGCGTACGCCCAGCGTACTCCTGGTACCCCCAACATACCAGGTTGAACTTTCACGAGTCACGACCAACAATGCCTAGTACGCCCAACATACACTCTGTACGCCTAAAGTACTAGACTAAACCCAAAACCTTCCTAACTTATTCGTTCCATCTTCGTTTTCGACAATCTTTATATCCATGGAAAGGTATTGAAGAGCCCACAATATTATCTAAATATCTTGGACTAAAAAATTTTCGAACAAAAATCCATATTTCATGCAAGAACCCGACCTATAACTTTTCTCTTTCTACCATTTGACCCAAAACACAAATCAAGGGTTCAATCTCTTAACCATCATTACCTCCTTCCACAAGGACTAAATTTTGCCTCCTTAAGGCCCAAAACCTTTACACAATCGACTTCCAGACCACGACCTGAAATAAGAAACGACAGAAAACAAGATGTTACAAAATCTTCTTCCCATTTTTTAGGCCAATAAACCCTCTCCATGCTAGCAATTCCATAATCACACAACACTACTGCATCTGCCGAGAGGATTAGGTTAGGGTTGCTTGAGCTTCCGTGAGCCGGATGAAGATGTCATGGACGAAATCGCTTTTTGTAGGGTTTCAGTGTAGTTTTTTCATCTTAAAAAGGGAAGAAGGAAGACGAAGTTGTTTTCATTTGGGGATTATCGATTTTGTTATTAAAGAAACTGATGACCAAAAGTTCATGTTGGTATCTATATGGACATAGATAAGCCACGTAGACAAGCCCATGGTAGATGTCACCGGTTACAAAGGGTAAAAATGTGGATCATTACCTTCATTAGCATATGTTGATATAGGTAAGCCATGCAGACCGGCCATGATAGATGTCATCGTTTACAAAGGGTAAAAAACATGGCTCATTACCTTCATTAACATGCTAAATAAGAGTTTATGGGCACTTAAAAGCACAAAAAAGTGACATATTAAAACCAAATTAAAAGCTTATAGGGTTTTTATGACTTTAACCTTTAATAAATTCAACAAAAATATATAATATTCATTTAAAACTATTATGGTAGGTTTTCCACTTAACAACGTCAACCTTCAAATTTGGATTTTATTATGACAGTTGTCTCGATAACATATATCTACTAAATCTAATTCAAAAAGAGTAAGCACGGTTGAGTATCACAAGTGAAAAATAGTCGTACGTTATGGGTCTATATTTTATAATGGGAAAACGTGTCTTATTGTTGAGACAAAAAAGTCAAAGGCGACTCCATGCTCTATGGCTCTCATTGGCGATTGCGTAAGGGACGCCAGACTTGTTTACGTACAGACAATTAATTCAACCTAGTTGATCATAATACATAGATGTCAAGACCGATTAATCTAATATATATATATATATATATATATATATATATATATATATATATATATATATATATATATATATATATATATATATATATATATATAAAAGTGATTAGTCTATTTTGGATTAAAAGAGATACCATTGATAATGAATTATTAATTTAAATACGTTAAGTTCAAAGTATTATTTTATGGATGTATTCGTAAAACCTAAACAAAAAGACTAATTCATTTATTATTTTCGAATTAATTAACCAATTTAAAGGAAATATAATGTTTGGACTTTATTAGGTTCACTATGTTGATAGGTTAACATGAAATTACGTGTTTGTATAATTGAAATTTAGATACGTAGTCATTAACTACAAATAGTTTAATAGATTTTGGTTTCAATTCAATAAATTACTCAAACAATGCCTATGGTTAACCTACCCAAACTATATTTAAATTCACTAAACCTATCGTGGAACCCCCTTAATTTCGGGCTTCATACACTTTAATATAAGCAACATATTGAACATTTTTTTTGAAAAGATAGAAATATATTAGCACCAACTTTTAAAGAAACAAGACTAAACAGAAAACAAATTACAAAGTATGTATCATTGAACATTATAATCCTCATGGAATCATATTGAACATTTGGATGAATTATATAATAAATCAATTGTAATAATACATGTCAAAATTGATTCTTTTAGATAGGGTTGACCAATAACATTTTTAAGAAAACTTATTTATTTATGTTACCTTTGATTTAAAAAAAATGTTAATTATGAAAATGATATAATTTATAAAACAAAAGTATAATCTTTTGAAATTGACTTTTTGGAAAATACATTTTATGCTACTTATGAGATTTGATCCAACCTTTTAACCCTTTGCAATTTCCACTTTTTTTTAATCACCCTTTAAAAATAACATAACCCTAATCGGAACTTCTAGAAATAAATTTTAAACCCAGTCACCACCCCACCTGTTATAAAATTTACAACAGAAAATAAACAAGTTAAATAAATCCAAAAAAATCCCATCTTCTTATCAACAAAAAACATGCACTGATTGAGTTGGATTATTAAATTAATATACGTGTCATCTAAGCAGTAAATCATTCCCAAAAAACTCTTTCTTCTTCTTTCCCATCACATCTTAAATAAAGATACAACACAAAAAGAAAAAGATCTTGTATGAGCCAGAAATTCACTGGCCAAGAAAATAGAAGCTTAAGCACTCGATCGTTTCCCCTTTTTTGCATTCTTCAATTGGTAAGCAGCTTTAGCTTGTTTTAATCAAACTAGAAAACCCAAATCTTGCGGTTTAGCTTCTTGAAAAACCCATTTTGTTTGTAGTTTGTATACCAATTGTTATCAGCAGTTAGTATTCCTGAAGTGATGAGACGAAAACCCAAGTTATCTTGAAAAACCGAGGTGGGTTGCATCAGATCCATGAAACCCAGGTTCCATGTGTTAAAATCTTAAACAAAATTTCTATCTTTTTGGGGGTTTCTCTTCGATTTATGGTGGATTCGAATTTTTATCGTCATAGATTGATGAGTGAAATTTATTCTTGGTGTTCCGTAGTAAATCTGTGAAATTAGGACTTGAAGTTCTTATTTCGTTCTTTCATGCGATTTGAAGGATCGTGAATCCTCAAGATAGATGTTAAAGAATCCCAAAAGTTCTCTTTAGGGTTATCAGATCCAGTATTTCACACCACCAGATCTGTTAACCAATTTGTAATTGGTCAACTCTAGGGTGTTTTGCTCCTTATATTATTGATGAAGTAATTAAGAGGTTAGCTAGTGTCAAAAGTAAAAAAGATGGGTTTGATAGAAGAGAAAGCACCTTCATCCGTTTCAGTTGCAATTAGCTTAACAAGTCCGATATCCAAAAACCCAATGGAATTCAGTCGTATCACACTACTAACTGGGACCTGTGATGGATCAACAAGTAATCTGAATATCAAAATCCAAGAAAGTGGAAGCAAACATGATGATATGATGCTTCAAGAAAGCAATCCAGATGAAATCATGTCAATTGGGGATGCAAGTTCAATTAGTCTGCCGATTACAGTTGCATTCAAGGGTATAGATAAGGGACAGATAGTTGCAGAAGTAATAAGTGTGGGGAAAGAATCGATAGAGAATGCAATTGGGCATACTTTAAAAGCATCAATGGTGGTTCTTGCTGATAAGAATCATAGAAAAAGCGTAAGAAGTGTTTTTGAATTGGAATATGTGCCATTTTATGGTTTTCACTCTGTTTGTGGTAAAAGGCCAGAAATGGAAGATGCTGTTGCTACTGTTCCTCAGTTTATGAAAATTCCTGTTAGAATGTTGGCTGGTGATCGTATGATTAATGGAGTGAATCCGAATTTGAATGATTTGACTGCTCATTTCTTTGGAGTTTATGATGGTCATGGAGGCTACCAGGTATTTTCTTTTTTCCCATTTTTTTTTACGTAATAATATCGTCATGTTTCCTGATTCATTTAGATCTCCAATATTGATTCGTTATTTATTTAGCATAATAAATGTGATGGTCTTTTATAACGTTTGTTTGTGGATTCTGACGAAATCACCGGAATTGGAATTCGAGATTCCATTCCGTTACGTGTTTCGTTACCAAATGAATGTAACTTAATTTCATCGTTATTTCTTCAAATTTCATGTTTGATGGATTTTGCGATTCTAGACATGAGTGGAAGTTCATTCTTCCTTTTTTTTAAAAGACCAAAATACCCCCCTATATATATATATATATATATATATATATATATATATATATATATATATATATAATGAAAAAATATATATATACAATTTAGTTACTAGTGAAATTTTAAAAATTATTCAATCTTTATTATTGAATTACATTCTATTTCCTGCCAACGAAACACATGACAGATTCCAATTCTTTCATATTCCAAATTCTTTGAAAGATTCCATTCCTTTTTAGAAACATTTTACGAACCAAACACCCCTCTGAATACATGGGTAAAGTAATTATGATTATGAGTTATGACTATGATTTTCTTGTTATTCACAGTCAAAATAATCATTATTTTCATGCCATATTCTTTTGGATTACATGATTTTCGTGATTTCTTTGGGTTACATTTTTATATTGGGATGTAAAAATTAGATCATATTTATTGACATAGGTGGCCAATTACTGTCGTGATCGTGTCCATATTGCATTAGAAGAAGAGATCAAAGTGATGAAGCAAGAACTGGTTAAAGGAACCATGAATGACACAGTACAAGCTCAATGGGAGAAAATCTTCACTAATTGCTTTCAGAAGGTTGATGATGAAGTTGGTGGAAAAACAACCGGAATCATGGATTCCTCTGATCCCATAGCCCCAGAAACTGTGGGGTCCACTGCTGTTGTGTCGTTGATCTGTTCATCACACATTATAGTTGCAAATTGTGGTGATTCAAGAGCTGTACTTTATCGTGGCAAAGAAGCCATCCCTCTGTCAACTGATCATAAGGTAAAGACCATATCCTCCATGTTGTCATATATAAATAAATAAAAACAGTTTGTTGTTGTTTTTTTTTTAATATATAAAATTATAATTTTTTCTTACATCAGCCGAATCGGGAAGATGAGTATGCAAGAATCGAGGCTGCAGGTGGGAAAGTCATACAATGGAACGGACACCGTGTTTTTGGCGTTCTTGCAATGTCAAGATCTATTGGTGAGTTGATTTTTATAGTGAAATGTCTAAAATACCCTTTAGAAACGACATTGTAGTGAATCTTATAAAAGCATATGTTTTGCAGGTGACGGGTATTTGAAGCCATGGATAATACCCGAACCAGAAGTCACGTTTACTCCACGGGCTAAAGAAGATGAGTGTCTTATTTTAGCAAGTGATGGATTGTGGGATGTAATGTCAAATGAGGAAGCATGCCAAGTGGCAAAAAGAAGGATTCTTATTTGGCACAAGAAGAATGGTGGGGCCCCATTTGAAAGGGGTGTAGGGGGAGTGGACCCCGCAGCACAAGCAGCAGCCGATTACCTATCGGTGCTTGCTCTTCAGAAAGGAAGTAAAGACAACATATCTGTGGTTGTGGTGGACCTCAAACCACAAAGGAGGTTGAAACCAAAACCTTGAGAATATGTTTATGTGTTCACCCATAGTTATTAAGTGATATAGGGTTTGTACAATTTTAAAGAAAGAAGTGGTCATCTCTCTTTGTTTACATAACACTTGGTCCTAATGTTTGTATGAGAAATGCTTTACTTATTTGCATGATCTCTCACACATAAATAAGACAGGTGGATCTACTAAGTTGCCTTGATAAGTATGTATTATCTTAATGTGTTGAGAGGGTATGTATGTTTATATCGACATACCCGTGTGTGATGGTTTTCCTTAACAAAGATACTTGGTATATCTTCACCAAATCTTAGATGCTATGATGCTATGGATCAAAGATTGTATAAAAAATGTTTCTATGTTTTTGTATATCATGACCATCTACTTTTTTGTACACAATGGTTCGAAGTCTCCATGAAGCGTTAAGTATGATATTAATTGAAGACAAAATTACATAAATGGTCATTGTGGTTAACAAAATTGATCAACTTTAGCCCTTATCACAATTTGCTTGTATAGATGGTTCCCCCGCTTTCAAAAACCTATAAAGACGATCATTTTGATTAACGATGTTAACTTTTTCAATTCCATTTAAATGACAATTTGTTCTTTTCCAACATAGGGACCATTTATGTAGTTTGTTCCTATCGTAGAGACCACTTATGTAAGTTTGTTATTATTTATTAGGCTGGAGGGAGTGGCTCACTAGCCATGCTCGCCTCCAACTTGCTAAAACCCACTCCCTACAAATGTGTTAAGAGTGCTCGCCAAAACAAAGTCGCCAACTTCCTAGCGTGAGGAAAGAGAAAGATGTTGGAAGATGCAGACCCTTGATTGGTTAATTTTTGTTTCTTTTCTTTTTTTCTTTTTTTTTAAATAAAAGTTACACAATATTAGATGCTACCACTCCCTCCCTTTTTGTTACCACTCTCTTTATCATCTTTATCATACATGGCTCAAAAAAATCTTATGTGCCTTAAAAAGTCATATATGACAACATACTAAAGATGTTACCACTCATTTTAACCTTAGCATTTTTATTAAATTATTTATATTTTTTGGATTTTAGATTGTTTTGCCATTTTGTTTGAATATATTTTTTAATTTTTTTCAGTTACATTATCTTGCTTACATGACATTATATATATATATATATATATATATATATATATATATATATATATATATATATATATATATATATATATATATATATATATATATATATATATATATAGAAAAGGAATATACCCTTAAGGTATATAAGCTTAGGTACCTAAACTCATCATATTATGTCTGTTTTGTTTGATATATTCATTATAACGTTCTTAAACTTCAACCCTAACTTGATTTACTTTTAAGATTTTTGAAATTTCACTATTCTTTTCCTCTTACATCATATCTTTTTGTTGAGCATCTATTTGGCTATATATATTATAGTTGAAAATGAAAATTACGTAAGAGGAAGATAAATGTGAAATTTATAAAAATTTTGGAAATAAATCAAGTTAAAAATTGAATTATAAGAACATTGGACTATTACAATGTATATATGATACAAAACGACGTATTATGGTGAGTTTGGGTACCTAAGCTTATATACCTTAAATGTATATTCACTTTTCTCATATATATATATATATATATATATATATATATATATATATATATATATATATATATATATATAATATACCCTTAAGGGTATATAAGCTTAGGAAACTTATAAATTTCCTATATATATATACTAGTGGTGTACCCGCGCGATTCAGCGGCGGCGATTTGTTTTATTCCGGCAATAAGTTTGTGGTCAAAAATTTGTTTCATTTCGGGGTCATCAATTTTTTATTTTATTTTGGTGTAGATTATTATTTGGATTGAAAATAAAAATATGTTATTTTGTTTTAAAAAGTTGGTGATTTTTACTTGAAAAGTTGTTTTTTACACTAAACTACGCAATCATGACCTTATAACAAACTTAGAGTATCTTTGCAATCAAAATTTGAATTTTATTTTTCTAATACGACTATTAGCAACAGTTAAAAAATGAGTATTGTGAGTCATTTTAACGATTCATTTTTATTTGTCATCGATTGAAAAAAAAAATATTATATGTCATCTAAAAATTGTTAAATTATTTAACACTACAACACTGATAAATACAATCGCGCACGATGTTGTATATATTTTTGTACGTCTTAAATACCAATGACTATATACAAATATTTTGATGAAATCCAAATTCCATATGTTTGTGCTCAGTTGACATATATTGTGGAATCTTTTATCGGCTTTTCCATGACGTTATCGACATATACGTACATGGTCCTTTTTAAATTGTTTATTTTTATGTCAATTAAATGTATTTGTAGTTTTTTCTTAAATGCCATCAAAATTGACAGTAAAATTTAATCCACTGATATAATATATTCGTTTTGATCATAGTTTCTTATTAATTAAAATTAAAAGTTGTTATTTGCAATTATAAAGAGTTATAAATGTTAATAATATTCGATATATGTATTATTTCATAAATATTGACAGTATATTTTCAACATCGTTTATTATAGTAAAAATGACTCGCTTTGAATCATTAATAAGAGTAAAGAGTACTAAAATCAAAAAATCAAATTAAGAGAAAACTCATTATGACTATAGTCTATAGATGTGATAGTTGCGTGTGACTTTTTAACTTTTATGTTATATATTTTATTGTTTAATTTATTTATCTGAATATATATATATATATATATATATATATATATATATATATATATATATATATATATATATATATATATATATATATATATATATATATATATATATATATATATATATATCAAAATTTAAATACTTGATAAACATAGATTTGATTTAATATATACTTTTTAATATTTAAAATTAATATCATATCGTCAAATTTATGTAAATTAATCTTTCTTAAATAAGCTTATTTAACAAAATTTTGGTAAATATCATAACAATGAGGTAAAATAAAATTACAAAAGAAGTTCTGATAAAATTTCTTTAGACAAAATTGCAAGAATGGTCCTTCTGGTATGTCTATGTCAAAACTAGCAACTTTTGTCCAAAATGGGTTTGGCTCGCAAAGATAGTCTAATAGTTTCGTTTTGTTGCGAGTTTTGTCCAATTTCCTATGAACTTATTTATAATGATGGATTTGTCCCTTATTATTTTATTTTATATTTTTCTTTTATTACAAAAATTAAAAAACAATTAAAAATAAAACAAAAATAAAATACTCTCTCTCTTATAAAGTACCCACCGTACACCACCAGTCTCCTTCCGTTATTCCGACCTCCACCTTCACAACCCCCTTCACAGCCACTATCGACCATCACTGCATCACATACTACTCATCGACTCTAACGATGACACCACCTCCTAGAAACCCTAGCGCGATTGATTTGGATTACATCTCCTGACCACTGTCGGCTGCTTATTGCCAGCATCGACTTGTGGACGCGATAATCACCGCCCTTCCCCATCAACTCCCCCTTCTGCCCAGTTCTCCGGCAACAAACCCCACCCTGAACCGGTGCTCCGTTTTTCTTTATCCCTATCAACATCACACCATATTCCAGTCTTTTCCTTATCCTATAATTGTCTATGTCTCTCTACACAACCACCACCACCCACCAAAACGAAACAAAAATGATGTAGGCAATAGTTACTAGATCGGAGTCGAATCGGCCTGGAAATGCCACAAGTTGTGTCGATGATCGGAGTCGAATCGGCCTGGGAACTGCCTGGGTCAGATCTATTCTTTTTCTCTACCTTCTTTCTCGATTTAGTGTTGATGATTCCACCGTTGATTCTAGTTGTGTTGGCTTCCAGTCAAGGTAGAAGCAAAACGGGGAAGAGAATGGGGATAGGTGGGATGGGGTGTGGTTAATGGTATTTATTTCTTTGGGGTGTCGCCGGATCTTTGGGGAGGAAAGGGTGGGATAGGTTTAGTGGTGGTTGAACGACAGAGTGAAGAGAGGCGATAGATAGATGAAATCATCGAGCCTTTTGAAGACCACTATTGTCGTCTTCACTTTTCTTCTCCAACAGTACCCTCTCTTTGTTACGGTGGTCACCGATTTAGATCCAAGTTGTATTATATGTTTGATTTGCTGGTTTACAATTTGATTGATTTGTTTATTTAATTTTCGTGTTTGATTTGGTTTCGATAACTCGGTTGAAAGGAATTATGGGCTATGTTATTTTTTATCGATTTGAACATGAATCGGTGCTTTTTCGTCTTGAGAGAGTTGTCGAATGTGGCCTTCATCCGACAAGTGAGATGATGGTTAAAGAAAGTGGAGGTGGTGTTGGTAAATGGTGATACGGAGGGGAGAGATAGAGGAACGGAAGGTGAGAAAGCGGTGGGTAGACAAAAACAATGGCCACCAGCAAGTGGTGGTAGTGACATTGTTTTTTTCAGTGTAAAAATCAGGTGCTTGGCGATGGTTTCAAGATTTTCCAGGTCTGGTGAATTTTCCATGTCTGATGTGTTTTTATGTGTTTGGTGAATAACACCATCAAATGTAGGTGGGGGAGAAGGTGGTAGGCGACGGTAGTGGTGGTGGCGTACGGTGGTGTCGGTGGCGGCTGATGGTTGTTGTTGTGGCAGCAGGCATGTTCTTCTGAATGTGTTCTTGAGTGTTCCAGAAGAGAGAGAGAGGGAGAGAGAGAGAGAGAGAGAGAGAGAGAGAGAGGATGAGAGAGATGTAATTTGTTTTTGTTTTATTTTTAACAGTTTTATAATTATTGTAATAAAAGAAAACAATAAATAAAATAATAAGGGACAAATCCATCATTTTAAAAAGTTTCAAATTTTTTGGACCAAAGTCGCAACAAAATTAACTTTTGGACCAACCTTACGAGCCAAACTCATTTTGGACCAAACCTGTTAGTTTTGACATACCACATGGACCATTCTTGCAATTTTGTCATTTCTTTATTTTTCCTAATATTTCACATTTTCATATTAACAATATAACTTTATATTTATATCTATAGATACTTTTTAGTTTTCTTATTCTCATTTGATTTTGTCGACGTTATTATATATATTAAATCTAAAGGGGCTTAGCAATAGTAATTTTTTGACCTTTAGGTTCTTGCAACAAGTATTTAGTGGGTTTGACATTTTTAGTCCCTAAAGTTAAAACTTTTACATTTTTATGTTTTGATTAAGTTTTTGTGACTTTAGGTTTTTTTCACAACTCTTTAGTGACTTTGACACTTTTAGTCGTTGTAGACAAAACTTTTACATTGTCGTGTTTTTGCCACAAATCTTTAATGAATTTGACACTTTTCGTTCTTGTAGTTAAAACTTTTACATTTTGACATAAAAAACACAAAAAACCTCCTTTAGAATTTTGCCACCATATTTTCCGAACTTTGACAACTTTAACATTATTGTCACAACATTTTTAGATTTTCTCCACCAGTGTCCCTTCTTTTAGCTGTATACTTTTGACATCTAATTTTAATGGTTGTCGATTTTCTCCCTTATTTGTGGTGATTTACAATTTTAGCACATATCTTTTAAAGTTTGCCCATTTATTCCATATTACCTTAAAAGCGGTGTAGCCGCGAGTAGATTGCTAGTTATATTTAAAGTAGGTAGTTTTATTTTATATTTATTTCAAGTGAAAATAAATAAAAAATATCATGTTATATATATATATATATATATATATATATATATATATATATATATATATATATATATATATATATATATATATGATAACTATTTTTTATCATCATTTGATAATCGACAATTTTAAAGAAGCTAATAAATTATTTATTTAGACTAACAAAATAATTAAATCGTAAATTCTTATATTTATTAAACAAATCTTAATAAGAAAAAGAAATTGGATTTGAAAAAAAAATCTATAGATAAACATAAAAACAAAAGTTTATTATTTTATACACTTGAAAAGATGATGGTCCATTAATTGCTCTATTATAAACTTTTCTCCATAGCCATAATTATTTTACTATTTACTTTTTCAGATATTAGGTAATGATTATTTTTACTTTTAATTGTATTTTATCAACATCAGGTAACCAACCTTACCTAATTAACTACTCTACCATATTATACATTTTTACATTTATAGTTACTTAATATTATCATATATATTTATAAAGTTAGTATTTTTTTTAAATCTCATGCATTTGAAATCCTTTTTCATAACTTTCTCAAACCATATTCATTTGAAATCCTATTTCTTAACTAATGCAACTCAAAAGTTTTTTTAATTATGATTTAACACTCAAAAGTTTTATAATTTATATTATGTTTAATTAGCATTTAGTGAAAAGTTACTATAAAAAAGCCAATCTTTTGTGTCTTTTGTGTTATATAAAATCTTACATGTAAGAAAGATTTGAAGATATTGTGATTCAAAAGTTTTCATATAGTTCAAACATTCACGATCCAAATATGATCATTTGAAGAAATTGGTATGTCGCATCGATGGTAATTGTAATATTATTTTTTCTTTCAACCAAAACAAATGAAACTTTTCTATTCTTTCTTTATATCCAGTTTCTTATTTAATCTTTATATGTGATTTGTGTGTATTACTCAATCTTGAATGTGACTCTCCAAACATCAATGTTTTGCTTGGAATATCTTTATGATTCTTTTTTTTTAAGAAAAATATTTTGATTGCAGGTTAGTGAAGAATTGTCATCAAGTTTCTGTGGTTGAATGGTGTTAAATGAAGAAAGAAGATTCATAAAATGGATATAGGTTTTTTTGTTTGAGCAAAGTTAACGAATGTTAGTTTTTTCTTTTGATTTAAATGTATGTTTACGTAACATCTTTATTTATATATTCAACCACCCAATGCTCTTATTTATTTGATTGTAGTTTTTTATTTTGATTATGTTTATTTTATATTATTTTTTGTTGGGTTATCCTACACAACATATTTAAAAGATAACCTAATTTTGAACATTTGATATGTAATTATGATAGACTTATCATTATATGTTCTTCATATGAAGATAATTTATCCATATTACTACCATAAGAATTACATATGACATTTACAAAAATATATATATATATTATATGTGATTTGTTTAACATGTATACGCACCTATGTATTTTATAAATTTATAATTAAATATCTTTATGTTTAATAATGGAAGAGATTAAAATGATGCATCAAAACCAATTATTTAGAATAATAATAATAATAATAATAATAATAATAATAATAATAATAATACATTTCAAAGTACCGCATTCATTTGAAACTCACACTACAACTCAAGAGTTTTCTAATTTATGTATATTTATTAGTTAAAACTCAAGAGTTGTTAACTTTTTATTTTCCTTCTTTTATAAGGTTGTAAAGTTTTGCTCATTAAAAAGATTAATGTATTTGAAGAGATTTATGATTTAAATATGAAGACTTAATATAAATGTTATAATAGATGTTTTAGTGTTTTTATGTTATTAAAAGTTATAGTGTTTATTTTTCATATTTTTTATTATTCGTTGTATATATATATTTTTTAATACAAATGTTATAACAGATGTTTTTCTATTTTTATGTTACTAAAAGTTGCAATTCATATTTTTGTTCATACGTTTTGTTACCCGTTATATTATCATTCATTTGATATATAATTTACACAATTTTAAACGGTTTATAAAATTATCAAATAATTGTATATATCATAATAACTTAAAAGTTAAATTATAATGTTTAATAAAACTAACATGTTAACTATATGTTTGTTTTACTACTAACATTTTGTTTCAAAATAGAAATATTAAATACTAATTTGATAAAAGTTATTATTTTAACTATATAATTTTATTTTCGCGCAACGTGCGAGATTCTCTTAGTTAGATAATATGAACCATATTTCTTTCATATGAAAAATATATAAACAACAACACTCCTTAATGCTTAAAAAACAAACAACTATTAATGATCAAAACATTAAAATGTGTCGATTTTTACAAGTTTCATTAGTATAGAAAATTAAGTTGGTGATTTTATTATATTATTTAAGTAGTTGTTTGTATATAATAAGATAAGAATGAAATTCTTTTATAATAACATATAAACATATCTTATTAAAAACCAGGACTAAAAAAAACAAAACATAATCACTGTAATATTTGTTGTTTATTATGAACCAATAAACTCATTCTGAATCTCCAATCCACACATATCAAATTAAGTACAGTTTTCGAAAACAACAGCAAATGAATATCTCTCTTTTCTATGAACGACAAATGAATATCTCCCACATAATTGTCTTTCATCAACTATAATAAATAAAGATCTATTTTGGTACATGTCAATTTCTAATGAGTTTTGACACTTGTCATTTTGTGATATTTTTGAAATAAATAATATCCACATGTCAATTCATAGGTTTTTCAATCTTTAAAATTAAAAAACCACATAGTATTTATATATTTATATATGTAAAGTATTAAATATAATAAATATGATACTAAATTGCAATTAATACATTCCTTTATTTTGTTATTTCAAAATTTTATTTTAAAAAATATTTATTGTTTACATTTTAATATTTAATCTCTTTTTTAATCAACCCGTGTAACACACGGGTTTTACCCCTAATATTTAAATATACAACGATACAAATATTCAACTATTTGAACATAAATAAACAAAATAATAGTTAATTAAAAAGGAAATCTAAATGTAGTTGAAAACTTACTTACAAATCATCTTAAATAAAAACATAAACACAATTCTTTTCAAAATTATCACAAACACATCTATAGAAATTTGGGTTTCCTAAACTAAAATCTCACAAAGACAATGCATAAATACATATGTAGCTAAATAGAAACACATATCCTTTTCAAGATAAGAACTTCGTGATAGGATGATTTTTTACTAAAAAAAATAAACATGAGTCTTTAGGATCTGAAAAGCAACAAAAAAGAAAAAGCTAACTAACCATGACTGGTTAACCTCAAATAAGATGGATTGATGGATAAGTGCTTTACTTAAACTCATATACAAAAACTAAAATCAATATACACCCAATCTAACGAAATACCAACCCCACAACATACACATAGATATGTAGGATCGAGAAAATAAAGTAAAATGAAAAATAATTGTGATGTGTATCTATTTCTTTCGTCTCAAGCCAAAGAGAGATAGAGACCTCCTTGGTTTCTACGACTCTTTACAAAATACACATGGCGATGTATATAACTTTTGAAAAAAGAGTATTGGTGGAGGTGTTCACGTTTTGGTGATGGCGCTTAGAGCCCTTGGCCAATGCACCTGGCATGAACCCATCTCATATCAAACCATGTCTTTTAAGGGTTTTTACAGGAAGGTTTTCAGTAGAAAGATTTTCAAATCTAGGGTTTTCAATAGTAGTTGTAAGGGAGAAGAAGATGGGGTGGCACAGAATGGCGGCAACGGCAGATGGTGGTGGCGTTGTAGAGCGTACATGGCATATGGTCATGTTGTGGAATGGTTGTGATGGTGACAACATGAGTTAATTTTAGGGTTTTTGGATTGCTAAAAAAGAATATGAAAAAATCCTTTTAATCCGAGAAATAGATATATAGCCTTTAGTGGGGTGCATATGTTTTTATAGGGTATTGTATACGAGTCTTTATTGTACACTGAGTTTTGATTGGTTTGTTTTAAATCACATGGATCATCCCAATATAATTTACACCATCCATCATAAATTCAATATTGGTCAATATATCTCCTTGTTTTTAAGACAATTGTCTTAAAAATAAGATGGCCCACAAAGATGTATCTTTTGGTTTTGGTGGTGCATTTGGCCTTATAGCCTCTTCTCTTCTTGGGCAGTTTTGCTTGAAGTGCCCTTCTTCGCCACACTTAAAGCAGACTTCTCTTTTGGTTGGGCATTTGCTGGCGTAATGACCAGTCTTCCCGCATTTAAAGCAGGTCATTTCTTTAGAGCATTCCCCAATGTGCTTCCTTTTGCACTTGTCACAACATTGTGCTCCTTCTTCGAGCTTCTTCGAATCAGACTTCGAAAATTTTCTCTTCTCATCGGACCTTGAAGATCCTTCCATCTTTCTTTTCTCGCCCACCTCGTTTCTCTCCAGACCCCTTTCCTTTAACTGGGTCTCCACATTTTTAGCTGCTCGGACTGCTGTCTTCAAAGTAGTTGCCATCTTGACCGTTGGGCCAAAGTCGGCAGGCAGTCCATTTGCGAACCTCTCGATTTTTGAGAGTTCAGATGACACTAAGTATGGAAATAACTTCATCTTTTCGGTAAATGTAGTAGCATAATCATCAATGCTCAATTTACCTTTCTTCATGTTCTGGAATTCATTGTTCAGATCAATCAGATCTATCTCTGAGTAGTACTGCATCTTTAACTGCTCCAGGAATGATTCCCAAGACATCTTCAGGGCTTCCCATCGAGGCATCATATCTGCCAGTAACTTCCACCAGCTCAAGACTCCGGTATTCAGTTGTCTAACTGCAAAGACAGTCTTCTATTTGTTGCTACAGTCGCAACTCTCAAACACCATCTCCATTTCGGAGATCCAGTCCATAATCTCAACAGGCTTTGGGCTTCCAGAAAGACTTGGCGGTTTGGCGCCCAAAATTTTTTTATACATACGCCCATCCTTGTTTCTTTCCCTCTCTGGGTCATTCCTTTCTACTACTGGGGGTTCTGCTCGTCCAACCGTCCCACTGTAGTTACCTCCCTCTGAATGTCCTCCATTCACTTCAGGCTCTTCCACTTGAAGTGACACTTCCTCATGATTCTGTTGGAGTAATCGCCTTGTCTCCTCCATTTAGCGATCCAACATCATCTGTATCATCGCTTGCACCCCAGCCATTATCATCGGCTCTGGTGCTGTTGCTACAACAGGTGCTTGCTCAACCACAGGTGGTTGATTCCTGTTTTCATCAGCATTTCCAACCCCACTTCTTGTTCTCACAATTTTTGATCTACACACCCAATAAGGTGAAATTAGATCCTTATTCACGATAGATATTCAAATCATCTTTATCACTCCGAAACGTTTACATGCTAGTTCTAATATCGTAGACGTACGCTTAGAATCCTATACACATAAGGTTTCCAGATCCGGTCGGCAACAGACCATAGATCCGAACAAATAATAGCACCAATATAGCTATCACACAAAACATTTAGCACAGAAAAACATTTTAGGCATCATTCCTAAAATAAACTAGTGCTTGTGTCAATTTAGGTGTACTACCTAACATATTTTAGACACACTCCTCACAATCATTACTTAGCATTCTAAGTTTAAGTCTAGAAATTTCCTACAAATTCCTAGTTCGCTTAAACTAATACTCTGATACCAACTGTGACATCCCCATTTTCACGGCCAGAAAAGACCGATTTTGTTTATGCTTTGTTTTATAAAATCAGAGTAATCTTTTAAAGATAACGGTTGCGGAATTTGTTACCAAAACAAGACATGATAATAACTTATCAAAACATTTTTCAAAGGGAATGTATTTTTCATTTAATAATAAAACCTCGGGATGTCATGTTCCGATACAGACATATAAGCATAAACAAAACTTACATTTAATTACACAATTGATTTATATATCCTTTAAATCTCTCTGTGAAATATGTCTTCGTATTAATACCTGTGATACAAAGAAAACTGAGTGGGTCAGGCTTGGGAGCCTGGTGAGCATATAGGGTTTTCATCCCACAATGTTATATCATATATTTATAAATATAGAACATTCAAACTTGCACAATTTTACCATATAAAGGCAACTCTTAACCCACCCCATCGATCCTCACAATGACACAATCTAAACTCTCGTATCTAAAATTTTCCTTTTTACCTGATCCTTACTCATGGATCTAAAACTATCCTCTTCACCGATCCATACTCACGGATCTAAAACTACTTGATCCATACTCACGGATCTAAAACTAACCTCCTGATCTGATCCATACTCCCGGATCAATAATTGTACCCAATCCATACTCCCGGAATAAGTATAATTAACTATACCCTAACCCTTATCTGATCCATACTCCCGGATCAATAACTGTGCCCAATCCATACTCCCGGACTAGGGACAATTAACTTAGTCTTAATCCATACTCCCGGACTAATAACAAGTTTTATCTCTTTACCTGATCCATACTCTCGGATCTAAAATTAACCTCTTGTTCTAACTCATACTCGCTGAATAACTAGATCAACAACAACAACATCAGGGCCTCTCATCTGTTTCTCACACATCAACTATCTACCCATGTTCCACTCAACATATTAGTAGATAAAAATATATATTTTGATACATAGTTTAAAACCTGTATAACATTCTCATTCAATACCTATTCCACATAACAGATGAGGCACACTCACATAACACGTATTTCATAGAGAATAAATCAGATCTATGAGATAGAAGAAAGTGAATATACATTCACACACATAACAACAAAAATTATACACATAACACGTATTTCGTATAAAATACTTCATAATTGTGCGTTAGAAGAAAGTAACCACATACTCACACATATAAACAACAATATACTTAATACACTCGAACCATACTTGTATTATTATCGTGTTTATGAAAGGTAGTATACACTCACTTGATCAGAAGATGATCGGACAGCACTACGACTTGCAGAAGAGTATTCTTCGGTAGATCTGGAGGATCTCCACAAAAATCGAACTTCTCGTGGGCAGAGCTTCGGCTCGGGAATTTCACTTCTCGGGATCTTTGGGGCCTCGGGACTTGCTTCGGGGCTCGAGAATGATACCGGGGCTTTGGGATAATTCTTGCACGAAAAACGATGCAAAAACGCGAGAGAAAGAAGAGAAATGAGCAATTGAATCGGCTGCACTCGACTCCCTTTTATAGGGTCTGGATCTGCGATTTACACGGGGCGTACTCTTAAGTTATGCGGGGCGTAACCTGGATAAGCCCGGTGACCCCCCCCCCCCCCTCTTGGATAATATCGAAAATTTATATTTAAATTTAATTTCGAAAATATTAAATAAACTTCAAAAATTCATATCTTTCTCATACGAACTCCGTTTTCGACGTTCTTTATATCCACACGTAGGTGAGACTACAATCTACAACTTTCGTTTAGACTCCGTCGGCTAATTTTGACTTTATTTTTATTATTTATTTTTAGTAGGCCGGGACAGGAAAACTCCGTTATAAAATCATAACTTCTTCATCCGACGTCCGTTTTCGCCTATCTTTTTATCGTTTTACTACAATTAATGAGATCTTCAATTCTCATTTAGATTGTTTTGGCTAAAAACCGCTCGGTCTCAAATCGAGTATTCGGACTGCATACCGCTAAGTCGAAACTTCGAAAAATCATAACTTCCTCATACGAAGTCAGATTTGGGCGTTCTTTTTATGCACGCTCATGGTTTAACGTATTCTACGACTTTCATTTAGATTGCTAAGGCTAAATATTGCTCTAACGTAAATTCACTTTTTACGTCGCGCTGTGTCGTGCCGGTTCTGTCGCGAAACTTCGACAGGTCATAACTTCTTCGTTATAACTCGGATTTCGGCGTTCTTTACATGCACGAAAACCTTGTAACATATACTATAACTTAGTTAAGATTATTCATTCTAAATAATCTTTCATCAAAAATTCATTTTTGACGCCTATCGTCTCTAAATTGACTAGCCCTGATCTACGGGCGTTACACATATTGATGTGCTTGCTGATTGTAAAGGAACGGATCTGCAGATCTTTTGTAGAGAAAAGGTAAAACAGCCTCAAATTTGTATGCATGTAACATCTCATTTTTCTAATTCAGATAACACCATTCAAAAAGTGTGTTCAACTACATTCTACTGATTTGTAAGCACGCTATGACATTATGTCTCCTTAGCACCTTATAAATAATTATAATTTTTGTTTTATGTCATTTTCAGGGAAACTTAAAAAAAATCCTTTTTCTGTAAGATTTTTAGATACTTGGTTATGATCTTATGTTAATCTACTTTTATATAAGGAATTATTATGTTCTATCTGTATGTTTGTGCAAGAATAGTCGTCAGGACAACAACGGTTTAACAGGAGTTTTCCCAAGTTTGTTAATTACCATATGATTGCTACAAGTTTTGTGAGTATTTGTTCATTTTTTGTTATTTTACTGCTAACCATTGCAAAAAAGCTAAAATGGTTAAATTGGTGTTTATTGCATAGATCTATTGATATAGGAGGTCATATATTGGTTATTCACGATTCAAAGTTCTAATTTTTCCAACTATTTTCATGATTTTTACTTGTTCCCTTTTTCTTGGTGTAGGTTTTAAGTAGTTCCAAGCATTTTCAACATATTTACTCTGATTTTTCTATTTCTTCTTCACCTTCAAAATTTTCATCTTAATCTCATGTGATGTTTTTAATAGGTGTTGGGGGTTTAAATGGAATGCGGGAACTCATGAATCTTCAGATACGTTCAAAATGAAGTATAAAGTGGAGCCCACAAGTACCAAATGCAGTTTGTTTATTGTCCATATGCTAAAATAATGATAAGATTTAATGTTATTTGATTGGTTTAGCTGATTTCAATTTGTTTATTTATTAATTTTTTGCTTCTTCACAGTTCGGATCCCGGATAGTATTTTATATTCTATAATAGGAGTTTTATCTTGATTTATGCTTTCTCGAACTGTAAGTATGGTTAAAATTAAAATAACAAGCATTTCCATTTCTATCAAAAGTTACTATATTTAACCGTTTATTAACAGATTGGAATTTTATTGGCATATGTAAGCCTTTTCTAAATATCATTTTTAATGTACAAAATAGTAACATAATTTTATTAGTTTGTTTATTATAGCGTCATAATTCCATTTCTTCATGTTATGACATTGTACTATGAAAACATATCTAATTATTGGCTCTTTTATGGGTATTTAAAAGCTGCTGACATTCATAACACTAGGTAACATTTTCATTTATTTGATTTATTTAGGGATGCTTTTGTTTTAAAATATGTTGTTTAATTATCTTTCATTTCTTTAATGTTACTGCCATGCATTTGGGTATTAAATTAACCTATTTTTGGTTTTATTGCTAATAGGCCTTGTACCATCCCTCTTATGTGTAATACTTAGGCTAATTCTTACCTATATTAGTTATGGTGCTAAGTTGGTTCCTTATCCTTTTATGTTTCTAAGTATGCAGGCTTGGAACTCATGCTCGGTTTCATGGCTAATTGAAAAGTCTTCAGGAGAAAATATGATTATAGATCTTTGGTAAAAGGTAAAGCATTGTACTCTCAGTTCTTTACTTTTGAAATTGTTTTATGTTTGTAATGTTGGTCATCTTGGAACGGAAAATGTGAGCCCGAGCATGCTTATTTGATTACATATTTTTTTGTAGATTGGAAATTATTGTTGAACATAGACAATTTTACCCTCTATTATAATTTGTTATGTATCAGTCCCAGGTTTGATTATTGGTACATCCAACTTGTTGAGTGCACGAATGTGAATATGGTTTGAGAAAGTGTTCATGGATGTTATAAGGTGGTTTCATACAAGTTTTCAAAAGATGGATTATGTTAATTAAGATGGACGTTTTTACCCTTTCTTACCCCATATGTGTTTACTGTCTCAAATCTATATTTTGGTATTCTCAAGTAGTTAATTACTTGGATGTTTCATTTAGGGGTAATGTTAAGGGTTATTATGTGGGAGCTTCTTGCAGACTTATTGGCCGGTGGAAATTTGTGTTGAATATGGATGATTTACCCTTTATTTTCTCCTATGTTTTAACTATCCCATGGTTCTTGTCACATCCCCGAACCAGGCGGCGGAAACGTCTGAGTGCTCGCGTGACTTAAATTGAATATCATCACAATGAATATACATGAAACATAACATAAACTTCACCATGCATTAATACATTACACCTGACATTGTTCACATCAAGTACATTGTTTAAATATTACATATCCATAACATAAATTGTTTGAAAGTTTTCAAAGCATAACACCCTAACATACTTGGTATTACTCTTCAACTTACCTGTTACATGAGAATACAAGTTATTTTGAAAACGTCAACATATGGAATGTTGGTGAGTTCATAAGCAGGGTTTTTATGAAAATGTTTTGTGCAGTTTATAAAACCCAGAAAATCCGATATTTTCTGAAATAAAACAATTGTTTATACTAAAGTGTGAAGATCCATAGGTTTGTGCATGAATGATTTTAAGGCGTGTATAAATGAGAAGTTTTGCATTATAGTTATTGGAAAGTACAAGTGAATGGTGTTGACTTCCTCGAAAAACCCGATGTTTTCCGATAACATAATATGATTGTTTCAAATTAGAGTAAATTACACGAATGGTCCCTATGGTTTAGGGTAATTTGTACGTTTGGTCCTTAACATATTTTTTTAATTCGGAAGGTCCCTACTGTTTGTTTTTGTTACGTGCTTGGTCCCTGTCTTACCTAAAAATACTATTTTGCACTTGATTTTCTAATTTATTTAAATAAACACACACCCAACTCCACCCCTTCACCTTACCTTGCATAACCCACAATTTTTTCATATTTAAATAATAGTCTTTTTAGGTATGACAGGGACCAAATGTGTAGCAAAAACAAATAGTAGGGACCAAGCGCGTAACAAAAACAAACAACAATGACCTTTCGAGTTAAAAAAATAAGTTAGGGACCAAGCACGTAAATTACCCCAAAGCATAGGGACGATTCGTGAAATTTACTCTTCAAATTATTATATCGTCACAACAAATGGTTTTGAATTCCTTTGATTACTCGGATAGTATTGGATTTATTTATGTGAGTCGTTATAACCATGCAATATAATGACTAGTTCGTCTGTCTTGGCATTCTAGCGAACGCCATAATTGATCTTAAGATTTTGTCACCCTAGACTGGCCGAGTCTAACTGTAGCGAACAACTGAGGTATGGGGGAGTCACCCTCGTATAGATCTATACACAAACTTTCGCTCTCCCTCCAGAAGACTTTGATTATAACTACAGACTACAAACGACCCTTAAAGGTGTCGCCCGTTATTACCCACTTAATCCAAAAGAATTTGATTACCATTGATTAACAACCTGTATTTGATTACTTGAATTGAAGGTAAGCCTAACAAACAAGGAGAAGAGGATTATGAGGTCCTACTGATTACGTATGTTAATTAAGGTTGTTGGGTATACGAAGGACGCGTTGGTCCATTTCACATTTGACTTATTTGGACCTTACTAGCAATGCTAATGGGCCATTGAGGCCCAATAGCACATAAAAGCCATTGAGGGTCCCTTAAGCATGTAATTGGGTCACAGGAGGCCCAATAGACATGTGTTATTATTGTTAGGCCCAAAAGTCATGTCAATGGGTCACGAAGGCCCAATAAGCATGATTAGAATCTTTCAAGCCCAACAATTTGAATATTTACTTGTTTTAGGTATAGTATAATTGTCGGAAGTTTGATTGAACAACTGTTAAATCGCAACGGCACGAAGCTTGTCGATTGTTTATAACGATATTTGAAAATATATGTATCTTCTTCATTCTATTTCATAAGTTATAATTTGGTATTTTGACCCAAATATCTTAATAGTAAAATAATTGACTCAAAATATTGGTTTGACCAATTCAACATTTCTTTAATAAAAATGACAATCTTAGTCCCTTAAAAAAAAGACATTTTGGCCCTTAAACCATTTTCTTGGCATTTTTGACCCATAGACTTGTTTAAATAATGTTTTTAACTCAAAATTTACTCTTTGGCAGTTTTAGCGCCTTTAGTAAAGAATTTTAATTTAAAGTCCAAACTTTTCGCAACTTTAATAGTTTTTGCCCAAAACCAAGAACTTTGCATTTTTGATCCCTTTTTGGCAAAAAGGTCATTTTAACCCTTGAAATAGATTTATTTACCCTTTTACCCACTGTTTTGAGAAATTTACCATTTCAATCCCTTGAAAACTATATTTTTCGTAATTTTTGGACCTATGGGAAGAAAAGCCCATTAGGCTACAAATCACATTTCTAGTCCTTTGAAGAGCATAATATTCATAAAAACATTTATTTTAGCTGTTTTGACTCTTTTGGTCCTTAAGAAAACCATGAATGACAACCTTTAACCCAATTTTTGTTTATTTGGCAAATATAGCCCAAAAATGAGTTTTATGTTGTAATATGTTTATTATAATCTTGGAGGATAATTTTTATTGACTTCTTTAATGTAATATATCTTAGATCATGTTTATTTTCCTCCTTGAGCCATATATATCGATATTTCTTTCATTTCTGTCACTTATTTACCACATAAACACAAGAAATCACACAAAACATACACATACACGTAGATCTACACTTTTTACTTGTATTATCCCCCATAAAACTTGTGAAAACCGAAAATAGACGGGTATGAACTCACCTTTGCTTGTTGTTTTCGATTTGAAGAAGAAAGGGAAGAGTTTGATGCTATTTTTTGGCCCTAGCAAGCTTTATTGGGTTGATTTCGAACTTAAGAAGCTTCTAAGGAGTAGATCACGAAAATTATGTGAGTTAGGAAGAAGTTTTGATGAAATAAAGAGACTAGGTTATGGATCCAAACAATAACTTACCAATGATGCTGATTCTTATGGAATAACCTCCTTGAAATGCCCTAAATCTCGAAAATTTTAAAGAAGAAATGAAGGTGTTCTTGGGAGGATTTAGTAGTGAAATAAGTGTGTGTGTGTGTGTGTTGATACTCTCGGCCGAGAGTAAAAGAAGGAGAAGAGAGAGGGAGAGAGAGAGAGAGAGGTGAAGGGATGGATGCATGGAGATATGTGAGATTTGCATGGAAGTCCAATATGTAATAAGGAGGTGGCTAACCCTCCTTAATCCCTTATTTTCTCCCTTTTTTTTTCTTTTTACTTGGGCCGAGAGAGGGTAAGGGAAAAGAATGGTTTGGGCCTTTTGTGCTTAAGTCCATAATATGGGTCCAATTTGATGGTTTTCGGCCTATTAGGCCTTTTAGAGTAATTCACGGCTCAATATTCATCAAGTATGAGTTTTATGGCCCATTAGGACTAATTAGATTTGTTATGGCCCAATAAGGCCCATTAAAGATAAACAGGTCCTTTTTAGGCTTATGAGGCCCAAAATGTTATGTTTCATGCAAATGGGTCCAATTAGAGCCCATATAAGAGTTCTAAGCCCAAAATAGTCAAATTGGAAGCTTATTGGTCCATTAGGGGTCTATTAGGCCCAATAAGAAAACCCTAGTCCAAAATGGACTTGACCCGAGATTTTTAGGCTTTCCAACCTTTTGTTGACTATTTGAATGTTTGTATAGAGTATTTGATGGAATTTTGTTGTCATTGAATAAACATCATACCCTTTTTCAAGTTTTAGCTACAATGTCATCCTTGTTAAGGATTTTACAAAGCATCAGAATTCCTAGTTGTGACAGTTTTTTATTAGTGGAGAGTCTTAGTTAGAGGTACTAAGTATTATCTTATATTGTTTTGTGTTATGATATATGTGATGTAGGGAAGTGCTTTTACAACAAGACACTCATTTGGCAATTAATGTATGATTAATCGTTAAGTAATTGTTTACTTGCTTACATAGAAATGATGGTGAAATTGCCGACTTAATAATTAAATGACAAAAAGAATTAATTTATATGAAAAATAAATGAACAAAATATAAATAGGTGATCGTAATATTAACAACAATAATAACATCTTAACCCCAACAACTTGTATAAATCGAATGGAAAGTAAGAGAATATTATGATGCATTAAAATTTTGACCTTGAAAAAAAAAAATACAAATAAACATATATATTGCAATTAGTAATGTTTAGGAAATAGTCCAACCATGATATTATAATAGAATTAATATGTTATAAAATAGAACAAATTAAAGAATGATGTTTTGATGCAATAACGTTTTGTAAATTTAAATTTAATATGGTAACTTTAATATACTAATAATAATAATGATAAATAAAGTGATAATAAAAATCATATATATTAAAGGTGATAATACTTTTAAATAATAAATTATAGAAATAGTAATGTAAGTATACAATAGTTGTGTTGCCTACCTTTTTTTAACTGATTTTATCTGTATTTTTATACTCTGTCGACATTAAGGTTTCTATAGTTACTTTGGTATTAATTAGACTTAAAATAACTAATTCGACCCTAAATAGCTGATGATATATTGTGTGTTATTTGGAAATTACATGTTTTTTAAATGAAATCAATCATCAAATGGAAATGAATTTTTCGCCATCCGTCACATGACATATGGCATGTTTCAAAATGTAGCGAAAAGAATATTTTTTAAGAAAACACAACAAATAGAAACACAAGAATTAGCAATGTAATTTTGAAATTTGTTAATTACAACATTCTATTTTTGTTTTTTGTCTGCAAAGAAGCACTTTAAAATATAGTATGTTGCTATTTTGTGGCCGCTAAATTTTATTTTTTGTAGATTGTATTTCTAATAAAGTGTATTCCTATTTCTTTCTTTTAATAAAGTATATTTCTATTATGTATCATTTTTTGTAGATTTAATAAAGTATGTTGCTATTGTGTATTTTGTTTCTATTACAACAATATAGATTTATGAAAAAACTATTCGCAGCCGTCGTTTGTCGCGGGTTAACGACTACGTATTATAAAGTAGTAATATATATATATATATATATATATATATATATATATATATATATATATATATATATATATATATATATATATATATATACTAGGTTTAAAACCCGTGGACCCCACGGTTGAAAAAGAAAAACATTATTCATAATTTGAAATTGTAACAACTATTCACAGATTTGCAAAAAAATTATTAATTTACAAAGGTAGATTTTTATTTGTAAGTTTATAATAATTAATTAAAATTAATATATACATTGTTATGAATATCTATCTACGTTTTGTATGTTTAATTATTTGATAAAATCATGATTATTTACAATGCAATATTAATTTTAATAGACTATAAAAATTGTAATAATTAATCACGAACTTGCGAACAATTATTTTTATATAAAATAAGATGTTTTGTTCATAAGTCTATCATCATTGTTTTTAATTAATACGTAATATGGTTTCAAAACATCTGTAAGTCTATAATCTTTATTTAGTATTAATAGGTTAGAAACCCCTGTACTACAAGGATTGATAACTTAAAAAAGTATATATAATCCATAAAACGACTTATCATTAAAGGTTAGGCAACAGATTCAAATCTATGAAGATAAATAAAAACTAAGAACCAGCCATTGAAGACCTTTTACAACCATAAAAATCAAATGTATGAGATAAATTAAAACTAATGAGACATAGGTGAACACGGTTAATGACATTAATTTTAAGCTCTTTAGAAATAAAAATTGGACAAACTCATGATAACAACCACAAACATGGACGGTATTCTTCTAACAACCCCAAAACATAATGTAATCCAACAAAACTAAATGTAAGAAAACTACAAAATCGCAGTAGATTCTTCAAATTTTCCAAGTGCTGCAATAAATAGTAAAATAAAGCAAGTAGCCAAGGAGTTTAAGATCTTATAATTTTAAATGCTCAAAATTGCAATATAATTTTATTAAATGCTCAAAATAGCAACATACTTTATAAATCATGTATCCAAAAAGGTAAAACTATTTTTTTACGTAAAAAATGATCGAAATCAAGCAAGAGGTTTAAATTTTTTATTTTATAAATGCATGAAATAGAAACATACTCTAATAAAGTTTTAATTTTGTGAATAAAAATGGAAGTAGCATGCTATTTTGCCTTAGAAATAAAAGTAACATGTTATTTTCCGCTTAAAAGTGAAAGTAGGATGCTATCTTTTCCTTGAAAATGAAAGTATCTACCTATTTATAGCGACATACTATTTCAAAATTTAAAGATTCAAATTAGAAGGCTTGTCAGGACAAAATGCAAGTAGGATGCAATCATAATTCACAAACAAATCATAAAAGTATATTGATATTTCTTGCATTTACATAAAAAGGCTAAATGCAATAAATAACAACACACTTTCATTTAAAATGACCAAGTTTAAAATAGCCAAAGTTTGTTTTTTGTACCTTAATGCTAAGTTTAAAATGACCAAAATATCAATCGTTTCCTGTTTTACCCGATTCAAATGACCAAAAAGGTTATGTTGACGAAAATGAAAAAAGTAGAAATAAATGGTCAAAATGACCAAAAAATTCCAAATGTGTTTATTGTATCTATATTGCCAAGCTTAAAATGACCAAAAAAATTTATGTTTTTCCTGATCAAATGACAAAAGTATACTTAAATGGTTAGAATGGCCAAAATGGTCCAAATGTGTTTTTTGAACCTATAATGCTAAGCTATAATGACCAAAAAAAAATTTGTTTTGTTTTACTTGATTGAAATGAGAAAAATGATCATCTTGACCAAAATGACAAAAATAGCCTTGAAGGTCAAAATGACCAAAATGGTCATACTGCTTATGTTTTGTACCTATAATAGAAATCTTGAGAAGAGCACTTGACAACCTCTGCCTTATATGCAAACCCAAATTGTCCAGCCAACCATTTTAGTTCTGTTAAAACAAAGAGACGTTTACGATAACTATAAACTTTAACCAAAATTAACATGAATTTATATGATAAGAAAGACTAATAAAAAAGTTAGCATGACTTGCAGTTTCACTTATAAAAATCTTGCTAAAGGGCAATCCATGGCCGATATATATGGCAGAATACTGGGTATGATTGAAAGAAGATAACACAAGATTGAAGTCCAACTTCTAATAAAATAAGCAATCGTAAGCCTGGCATAATTATGTCTTGTAACTCAAATGGAAAATCATGGTCATTAAAATGAAATATAAGTAATGCGTCCATGTATTCAGTAGCTTCATCTACTTCTTCACATGAGTCGCTTTGAGAATCAGCAGTTGAGCTGTTGTTTTAAAAGAGAACACTCACTTGGTATCCCTAGAAACCATGAAGTTATGCCTTAAGCAGCTTGAGATATACTATCGAATTCCCATCTTCTCATATGTTTTGCTTCTATTGCAAGACAAGTATCAGTCTGTTCAAAGAATAAGAAAGCCCCATTAAATCATGAATCAACCAGAAAGAAATATATAAAGAAATAAGATGAGAAATTTAAATACCTGAAGTTCATTCAAGTAATTGATGCCACGTACATCTTTCCAGGCGACTTCAAAAACGATAAATCCATATAAGGTCCTATGCAATTTGCCACTTGTTTTCTATTAACATAAAAGATCTTTGTGGTGACCTAAAACTTCTAAAAGATTTAGAAATCAAAAAATTATCAAATTAACTTAAATAAATATATAAGGCTTATATTCATCTTTTGTAAAATGCCACTAATCTTCCAGAATGTGAAATTATAAAATCCTAACTCTAGAAGAAGACATGAAATCATTCTTTGACACATTTCATCGAGCACATATGGTGCATTGTTTTATCAGTCCATGTAAAAAATGAACATATTTTCGTTAATATGAAATAAAAGCCAATCATGCCAACATTTGTTTTAAAACTTACCCAATCAATACATAAAGATCATGTTGTTTCTCATCGGTCAAATCACTTAGTGAAAAAAAAGAACACTAAAACCTATAATATGCCTGTAATCATATATCCAATGATGAAGATGAAATCGTCAACCAATTACCTGTAAACACAAAAACATATACGCAATTAGAGATGGGGGATGGTCTCTGGGTAATCAACATATAAAATCTCGAACTTGAGAAATCCAGAAAGGAATATATATGAGAATTCAAAAGAAAAATAAAAAAGGAATAACCAACTTATCCTTTCTTCTTCATTTGAAGATGCAAAATCAAAATGGGTTTATCAAAAGAAACGCTGTAAAAACAGGTTTTCAAAAAGGAAATTATATTGTTTGTTAATTTATATTGATATGGAATAAAAATTAAAATTGAATGCAGGAAGAATACATTATATTTTGATTTTTAAATACTGATAATCATGGTAGGAACCTGTCAATTGTGCATACTTTAAAAATCTATTATTACAGATGTTAATATTCTTTATACATCGAAGCAATTTCCACTTCCCTAAAACACCAACATACATAATTTTAGACCAATAAATATACCTAATTCCACCAGTGAATGCACCCCCTTTCAGTCCAATTCGATTTTAACAGAGGGGGTAAACATAAAAGGAGGGCACACCTCAACCTGTGAAAATGGAAAATGGAAAATGGTTGAGTTTGAGATATTAACCATGAGTACAAATCGAAGCATTGAGAGAAAATATGAACTGAGGGTTTGAGAACCAAAACCTACCTTCTGATTTGTCATCGCTCCAAACCAAGCTTCATTTGTGGTGTTGCAGAAAAATTAGTCGATCAAAGGTTAGCTATATCGTTCCAAACCAACAAACACACGTCAAAATCAACAAAAGAAATATAGAATTGAATTCCTACATGCGTATGGTTCTTCATGTCGCTCAAAGTTTCTTACAGAGATGTTGAAGAGAAAATATGTTTGAGTCATGGTGGTGACCACGACGTATGGTGGCGAATGCTAGATTAGGGTCTTTTATAGATAAGGTTTACACAAAAAGGCGTCTTATGGCAAACTATGAGAGATTTGAGGAGGTGGAACCCTAATTTGATGCTTGAATTATTGGGATTGTGTTGTTCGAATTCAAATTCAAATACAGAAGACGAAAAGCTAAGGGGTTTATAATAAGTTTACGGGCAATTTCGGAAATTCACATAGTAATTATGGCCGGGAAAAGTCAATGGGAAGGGGGCGAACAATTGACACGTGGAGTCTTAAGTACTGTTTTATTATAATACGGGATATATATATATATATATATATATATATATATATATATATATATATATATATATATATATATATATATATATTTGATGTGTGTTGGAATACATTTACTAATGATTTTTTGACGTTTTTTTTTTAATATGATTTTTGAATTCTTTTTATGATTGTTCAAATATATTTTTTAATGTTTTTATTTTATTTTTATTTTTTTACGTTTTAATTCTTTATATTTGTTAAAGATTTTATTGTCACTGTAATCATATTTCGTAACTTAATTCACTTAAAATCATGTTTTTTTTGTTCTTTTAATATAGATAAGGTTATATACTTATCATTTTTAATACATACATACACACACACACACACACACACACACATATATATATATATATATATATATATATATATATATATATATATATATATATATATATATATATATATATATAGTAAAAAAGTGTAAAAATGTTTGTTAAAATGAATATGATTAATATTGATAAGCGAGATAGAATATATAGACTAACCAAAATCCAAAACGGATGTCAAGTTATACATAAACTAATCGGAATTCGTATAACTAGAAAATGAAGAAATGTCTAAAAACAAAAAATAACTAAAAAACATTATAATTAACTCCAATGTAAAATGAGTCGGTCGTTCTCAACAAAGTTGTAAGTCGGTCTCAGTTTAGCCTATGTGTACATAATCTATATTAATCATATTCACGCTTAACAAACATTTTTACACTTTTTTACAAATAATGTTTATGAAAAGATTTACAAAAATAATAATATACAAATTTATATGTGTTATATAGTTAAATATATGCATTAATAACCTTATCTATATTAAGAAAAAACAAAAAAAACATGATTATAAGTGAATTAAGTTATGAACTATGGTTACAATGACTATGAAATCTTTAACAAATATAAACAAACAAAACATAAAATAGCTTTAAAAATGTATTTGAACAGAAACCCAAAAAAAAAAAAATTAAAAAAAAAAGATACTCCGGAAAAAAAATTATTAAAAGTATTAGAGCAAAACATAATAAAAAACTAGAAAGAATAAAACATCAAAATATGTAAGCAAAAAAATATTAAACAATATATTCAAACAAAGCGTCAAAAAAAAATCTAAAGGTTTAAAAATATAAATAAATTAAATAAAACCATAATAAATAATTGACAAAATTATATAAATGGTCCTTGTGATAGGAACAAATTACATAAATGGTATCTTTGCCATGAAGGGCAAATGTATCATTTTATATGACACTTAACTGATAAAATTAACAACGTTAGTCAAAAGGATTATCTTTGCAAGATTTTGAAATTACAAGATCATCTATACAAAAAAAAATCATCATGAAGACTAAAGTTGATCGATTTTGTCAACCACAATGACGATCTATGTAATTTGTCTTAAATGAATGAAAACGATTTGTCATTCGCAACTTATCAAACATATAATATATGTTTAATATTAGTTTCTAATATATTGTATTATTTGTTATAAATTACTAACAATTATATGCTTGAAACTCTATTACATATTCTTTAGAACCTTTGAATCGACATGATCCATCTTATGCACATAGTCAAAGAAATGTGTCTTTAATCATATTTTAAAGGATGACTAAACCAACCATTATCACAATACCACACACTTAATGACGGATACAATATGGATATGGCCCTTGATCTAATATTCGTTTAAGCTTCTATGTTAGTTTTGGACTTTTTTTTTTCTTTCTATCAGTGGAAAAATAAAATCCCCAAGAAAAACAAAACCTACTAGGATATCGGTGGAAGTATGTATTTACTTCAAAAACTATTTGAAGACATGAAATACAAAATACCTCACTTCTTGAAGATGAAATTGTGGGGGTTGAAAAGAAATACATGAGTAAGAAATAATAATAGAATTCACTTACCATACAAGAGCTTGCTTATGAACTACGAAGAAAAATTACACAATACTATTGACAACATATAAATTCCAAACAACGAACAATTAATAACAAACGACAACTACTACTATTACTACCATATCAACATCGTCAACGTTGACAAGGATAGTGCCTATATTCAATAAAATTGCTTTGTTTAGACTTAAACATGTATTGCCATTTTTTTTATTTGTAATTTCCAAACTTTAAATATAAAAAGAAAATTCAGTTTTTCCAAACCGGTTTCACACGATCCTAACAGGATTCTATAGGTTTCTATTAATTTTTTGTCAAACCAATTTAGATCCGATCCGGTGCTCGGGCTATTGGGTTTGTGGCCCTATCGGACCATGGTCTAAGATTTTGCACATAAGCACATTTAATATCTTACACGGCGGGGCCCGAAGGTAGACGGCGGCAGTAATCCAGTCTACCAACTTCAAACCCAACAGCGACGACGGCGCGGCTTCGTTTCCACGGAAAGGTGGCGCTATGTTTCCTTTTTACATTCTAATCTTTTGTTATAAGCAAGTCTGCTTTGTAATCCGGTTATAATTTGCTTATGCAGTTTTTGATTCTACATTTCGACCAAGGGTTTTAGTAAATCACCACTACATTTGCTTCGTTTAGCTGTTCATTCTCTATAATTTGATTGTTTTTATTTACCGAACCTTATTTCGTTGATCCTTAACCTGAATATATCTTCCGAATTATCTTTTCATGTAATTGGGAACGATTTCCTAATGCTACCAATTAGCTGAAGAATTTTACGATCGAGGATGAATAAAATTTGTTATTTCTTGTCACTGATTCTGAGAAAACCTTGTCATTTCGCCTGCTACTTGGGTTCCACAGGAATCCATACTTGTTCTTGTTCTTCTATTAGGTTGTATTCAACTTCAACTATTCAAGGGCAGCTATACTAATTGTTTGTCGTTTTAACAGGTCTTTTAAGGAAAAAGAAGCTGAAAGCCTGAAAGACATTTGACTTACCAACCAAAGTAATGAATCTTAAAGTTTATCATACAGCTATTTATATGTTAATGCTTGTTGCTTTAAGAACCAAAGGTGGTGTTACCTATATGTTTGCTTATACTGATTATTCTGAGGAACAATTTGTTCTATTGATGCATGCAGTGATTTCATCAGATTTAAAGCAACAAAAAGATTTAAACCACACACTAATTGGAGATATAGAGGCTAATAATCAGCTTCAGCTAGCATATTTTGATGAACCCCTCCCTTATTGTGGCTGTGGAATAGGATGGTTTTGGTGAGTTCTTTTCCTACCATGAAACATCATCTGTGGATTTATATATGATGTTTAAACAGTATTTAAAAATGAAACACACAGAGGGCAAATTTGTAAAAAGTTACCCATATATTATAAGCATATAGCTTACAAGATTAAGTTGTGTGTTTTTGCAGTCTATTGGTTGGATTCGTGTTCCCTTTGCTGTGGTATTATGCAACAATCTTGTACTTGAGAAATTACTATCAAAAGGATCCAAGGGAGAGAACAGGACTTGCTGCTAGTGCAATAGTGGTATGTATTCTTTATTGAATGCTAAATCCCATCATCATAATCACTCTATTCAAACTACTTCTTAATTGGGTGTCAAAAGAAGCTTGATGATCTTGACTTTTAGAAATGGTCAAAGGTTATGTTAGCCCTTATGATAGGTGGTTTAACTGTTTTTCCCCAGAAACAAAAAAAGAAAAGTTGTTCAACAATTATGGTGTGCTGGAAATATATTTAGTTAAAATGTCAACACTATATAGTTACACCTCTATCAATGGATCGTAGAATGTTTTTGGAAAGAATGGAATCTGTCAAAGGAATTGGAATCTGAAAGAATCATAATCTGTCACACGTTTGGTTGGCAGAATTGAATTCCATCCATTTGGCAAGCATGGAATGGAATCCCAAATTCCAATTTCATTGGGATTTGTGAACCAAACACGCCCTTAATGTTTTTTGTCACTGACCCAAGTTTGGTTTTATTTCAGGCTCTGATATTTACAATAGCAGTGCTTATTGCAGTAGTGGTTATTGTCCTTTGATTCCTTTTGTGTCTCCATTCACGTCTTTGAATCTTTTTGATGTTTTCCATATTAACTCAACTCAATGTAGAAAGAGCACTAACCAAAGGCCAACTGTGTAAATTGATACATGGACAAATCTTCTAGCATTAATGAAACTTGTTGAATTGAAATGTTATGACATCTTTACTTAATTAATTATATGATTATGGCACCCATAATGGGTTATATGTAAGAAACAGCAACATACTTTCTTTGATTTGTTTATTATACCTTCCTATACTTTCAAATTTTCTTATTATAGTATTTTGTACTTTGAGAAACCTATGTGGTCATAGCAATGACATCCAAATATGACACAATTAAGAAATCACTGAAACTATTTTATAATTGGGTAGAATTTCCAAGGGTTAATTACAAGAAAGAGTGAAAGACCTTCCTGTTTTATCATTACTTTTTATTTAAACCTAAACTTTGTTTTTTCAACATTGAGTGGGGTAACTTTTTGGTTTGGCTATTTTAGCCCATTCACGTGCCATTGCCTATGTTTTGGCATTTATTAGTTTTTTCAAAAAAGACCCAACATTTGTTTTCTCAAAAAACCTAACATTATGATATTTTTCGGTTTAAACATAGTTGTTATTCAATTATGATTTGACGAGTTCATGGTGATTTTGATGCTTTGCATTCACAACTCAATCACATTGGTCATATTTGGTAATGTTATTCACCATACCAATCTAAATAAATAATCAATCAAACATTTAAATAAAAAAAAAATAAACAATCAATCACTATTAATTATTTGCAAAAGAAACCAAACCGATCAGCTTTGACCAAACCCAAAATGCAGTCCGAGTGGATTCAATGGAAACCCTAAAATACAATGCTTGTGCTTTTTTCAAATTTTGAGGATATAGAAGAAAAAAAAAATTATCTAGAATTGTCAATGTCCTTGATAAACCTCAAAAACCTCGTAAAGTATCCGGACAACACATACATTTCACCCATGAATCCATTCATGTGATGCAACATGTACATGATTCACTTAACGCCATTTATCATGCAATTTTATAAATAGAAATTTACCATCTAAGCATACAAAAGCATTATAATCACTTAGTATACTTAACATCTTTACATAGCAAGGTTAAACGGAAAAAGTGCCAGAATGTTAGATCTTCGGTGAAAACAAAATGTTGGGTCTTTTGTAACAATAATATTGATATGGCATGCCATGTAGGCAATGGCAACCGAGAATTAACATGGAAATGAGGAAAATCGAATTAAAAAAAATAAAATAAGGTTCAAACTAAAAAAATACTAAAATGCTAGGTATTTCTTGAATATGAATGCCTTTATAAAAATAGAATTTGAAAGCACAATTGTTTTAATAGAATGAAATAAAATTTAGACATTCTAATAAACAAATAAATGAATGTATGTCTGTTATTTCTTGTATTCAGTCATATTCATAAAAAATACTTCGGCCAGTGGGTTGGAGCTCATCCATACCGTGGACTACGGTGGACAAGTGGTTTTGAAAATAAAAACAAAATAGATAAATAAATTTCATTATATAAATTTAAGGGGGATGAGTTTATAAATATCTTAGACACTATTTGAGCAAAATGTTTGGGTCAATTGTTTTCTGCGTTTCTGGTTTTGTGAAATTGGTAGCTGTCTTTTAGATTTACCAAAAATCACATGGACGAATGGATAAGCTTTTATTTCCTGATTTTCTTTATCACCTTAAAAATAATAATAATATTTTACCAAATTAAATTATGTCACGGTTAATTGATTGGTTACAATTGTTTCGGCTTAAAAGCCTTTATTTATCAGTAGTTATTTTAGATATTTGTGCGATTATATATATATTTTTTATTAAATTACGTATCTAATGAATTTATCGTATGTATACAAATAATTTGTTGTAGACCATATCGAAATGGAATGTCTTTGTGTTATTATTATTAAATAGTATATATGACCCATAAATCACGATACGCGGGGTCGATCTGTAACCTTTCCTATACACGGCATCCTGTGCTCTGTTAATAGAGTCAACAAAAACACACCCCACAACAATACTAAATAATACACTTGCTCTTTTGTCTTCATTAACCAATGCTTAACTTTGTGTACACGTTTTGGGAGTTTTACTGTTCCAAAAGAAGCTCAATTTCATCTATATATTATATGCTTCTCCATATTCAAACTCTTTTTGTGACATGAAATATATAGTTTGTTTTCTTATAGAAAGAAACCCACATTCTTTTTACAAAAGAAATACCCATGAATATGAGTTTTTTTAACAGCCAACTCTCATCCCTTTAAATTTAGGTTCTACTAATTCGCTGCACTTGTGATACTTAGCACTAATTTGATATTTTTAACAAGACAACCAATAAAAACTAAACATGTAACGTATTTTTTCTAAGGGGGTGTTTGGATTAGATTTTTAGCTTATTGCTTATAACTTATTTGTGGTGTGAAATAAGCAATAAGCAATAAGCATAGGAATGAATGCTTATTAAAATTAGCTTATTTAGCCTAATAAGCTGGATTTTATCCAAACACTTAAATTAGCTTATTGTGGGAATAAGCAATAAGCAACTATTTTTTTCCTATCCCAACACCCCCTAACTATTTAACGTAAACAAACTTCAAATTTTTTACTGTTGTGTTACATAAATTGATAAGTTTGTTATATTTGAATAGTTAATTTTAGAGAAAATGACAAAAATAGCCATTTACATTAATTACATTACAAAAATAGCAAAAAAAAACCGAAATTGCAAAAATAACCATCAATTTCGCAAATGGAATAGCCCCATATGTGAAATGGCTTTCCATCTGCGAATGTACAAGCAGCTAAAGCACAATTGTGCTTTAGCTGCTTGTACATTCGCAGGTGGTTTATTTTATTTTTTTTTAATTTTTTTTCTCTATATATATTGAAATTGTAGGGTAAAATCACAGATGGAATAGCCCCATCTGCGATTTATTATGATTCCATCTGTGAAATCACGTTTTTTTTTTTTAAAGTTTAATTATGAAATCAATTGGTTTGTATCTCGGTTATATCTAAACATACATCACCAACATCAACATAATGCCCGTAAACATGCTTTTTTTTCATTTTTTTTTTTTTGACTTGAATATTTTTTCTTTTTAGTTTTATCTACCACACGCCTATTCATAACTTTAACTTCTTGTTCGGCAACATTATTTCGTAGTCAAACCAATTGATTTTATAGTTAAAAAAAAAATAACGCAATTTCACAGATGGAATCAGAGTAAATTGCAGATGGGGCTATTCCATCTGCGATTTTACCCAACAATTTCAATATATATAGAGAAAAAAAATAAATAAACCACCTGCGAATGTACACGCAGCTAAAGCACAGTTGTGTTTTAACTGTTTGTACATTCGCAGATGGAAAGCCCATTTCACAGATGGGACTATTCCATCTGCGAAATTGATGGTTATTGCAACTTCGGTTTTTTTGGCTATTTTTGTAATGTAATTAGTGTAAATTGCTATTTTTGTCATTTTCTCTTAATTTTATATATTATTATTATTATTATTATTATTATTATTATTATTTAAATGATAAATCTAACATACTCCTAAACTACTCATTAAATCCACTTATGTCCACTACGAGACTTGAACCCTCAACTTCAAAGAGGGAGAACAACACCGGATACCGCTGGGCTAGAAACCCTTTGGTAGTTAATTTTATATCAAGTTAGGAAAAAATAAGCTTGTTTAGTTAAATAGGTTAAATAATATATTACACGATTTTAGAAAACGATAAAAGTATCACGTATCTAACATATATATATATATATATATATATATATATATATATATATAGAGAGAGAGAGAGAGAGAGTTAGGTTCAAGTGTTTTCACTATCTATTATGTGCATGTATAATTGATTCTGAACCAATCATTTTAGTTATTTTAAGAAAATAGTTAATACATATTAAATGCTGAAGATGTAATTAATATTCATATCTTCAACATGTAATATGCATTAATTATTTTCTTAAAATAACTAAAATGATTGGTCCAGAATCAATCATACATACACACAATAGATAGTGAAAACAAAATAACTTAACCATATATATATATATATATATATATATATATATATATATATATATATATATATATATATATATATATATATATATAATGACTAACACACGTACCAACTATCATATTCTTGGATCTATATTTTTTTGTTTACTAGAACCTTCAAAGCCTCGACCCTTTAGCTGGGTAGGGGTGAGTAAAAACCGCACCGCAACTAAAACTAGCCGCAAAAACCGCATAAACCACAACCGATAAACCGTCACCGCAATAAAAACCGATGGTGAGGTTTTTTGTTTTTCAAAAACCGCAAATTTGTTGTGCGGTGCGGTTATTAGTTTTCAAAAATCGCAAAAAAACCGCACCGCACCGCATATATCATATGCAACTTTTTTATTAATTATTAATATATTAAATATTAAAAATAAGACAAATTTCATGAATGAAAGACGAATAAAATACTAGAAGACAAAAGTATGGTTTTTTTTGTTATGTTTAACTTTAAAAAATGGTAAATTATACAATTTTAAAAAAATTATTGTTAATTATTATTGATTTGACGTTTTTAAGATTTTATTTGTTTGTGATTTAAGTTAATTTTTTTATACATTATGGTTTTTTATTATTACAAGTAATATGTTTGAACTCTTAAAATCGTTTGAGCTCTAAACTGTGGTTAAAAACCACACAAAATAACCGCACCAAATCCATGCAGTTAATAACCGTAACACATAAAAAACAAAACCGCACCGTAAAAATAATCGTCTAACCGCACCGCAAAATAACCGCACCAAGCGGTTTTGAAAATGGATTAACCGCATTTATAGTGAGGTTTTGGCTAATAACTGCACCGCGTTCACCCCTAAGCTGGGGGCACTGTTATGTCAAATTCCATATTAAAAAAAATTGTATTTTGTTGTTACTATTAAAAGTGAATTCCATAAAATTCATCATATTTATTTATTTATTTATTATTTTTTTCGGTTGAACTACTAAAAGAATATAATCATTGAAAATGTGATTTTTTATAAAAATCAACTATCATAATCGGGTATAACCTCGGTATAAAATGTTTTTGATAGCATTGTTAACTGCAACTTATTTTTAATAAAAGCCAGTATAGTTTGTGATTTTCCAATTTTAACCACTAGCATAAGGTTATTTTTTTACTGAATTAACTATAAAAACTTCGAATAAAAAACAACTTTAATTGCAAATAAGAGTTTTTTCAAATTATATAGATGTTTTTTAATATGTATTTTTTTTAATATTGAATTATTAATAAATCTTAAATGTGCTTTAAAACACGTAGAACATAATTATATAAAAGAATAGTATAACATTTTGAAAAACAAAATTATGGAGTTAAACAAAACGTTTAAACAATCTTAATATGGTATTAGCGTCTAAGTTTCAATTTTTGTCTTTATTAGAATATATTGCACATAATCATATAGTTCTATCAAATATATCAATCAAAGATTATGATATTATTTTTATAATAAACGGTAAATATAAAAGCTATATGGCCATTCAAATATTTGTACTTTTCATATTCATTATCTATAATCAAAGATGTATCATATTTAGCAAAATGATTTGTCATATCATCGTCATATAATACAAGAACCCTTGTATTTGGCTGAAGTGTTATTATTATTATTATTATTATTATTATTATTATTATTATTATTATTATTATTAGGAAAACCCTTGTATTTGGCTAAAGTATTATTATTATTATTATTATTATTATTATTATTTTATCGTATAGGTAGGAAAACCCTTGTATTCAGCTAAAATGTTGTTGTTATTATTTCTATAACTTTGTGGTTGGATAAAAGAATATCCGAATGGTTAAATAAAAAATATAAAAGTATAGTGGTATTTATAAATTCAAAATTTTATGGTCAAAGTTTTTTAGAACGAAAAAGAAAATCAAAATTTTAAGGGTTAAATAAAAAAAATGAACTAAAAAAGAAAAGTTCCGTATTATTTTTGAAATTTGTCTTTATTATTATAAATAAGTTGATGTTATTATTTTGATTTATAAGAATTTATTATTGGTATTATCTTTACGCTTAAAGACAATTTCAAAATTATAAATGGTAATAAGTAACCTTTTCTGTGTACGCCGCAACGTAATTCTTACATTTGCAAATTTAATATCGTGTATAATGTGTCTTCGGAGTTTGTTGTTAACATTTGGCATGGGATAAATTTTTTACCTTCTTTCTTCACATCATAAATGTATCACAAAAATAGCTTTTTGAAGTGTAAAAGAAAGATATATCAAAAGAATGCTACAAATGAATCTAAGTTAATACTTTTTCTTATTTTTTTAATAAAATGGCATTATATTATATAATGACTTTAGCAAAAGCGTAAACCAAACAACACAAAAGCATTCTCAACCCTCATTTCCTCCTTTTTTTTCTTCTCTCTCTCTCTCTCTCATCAAAGAAACCCACCGAAACTTATGGAGGAAGATGGTGAAGAGACACCAAGAACCCCATTTTGGATACAAAGCACCACCAATGTCCGCCGTGCTGAGCTTTACCGCCGCCGTGCCTCCTCTCTCTTTTTCAACTCCGGTGTCCTCATCATCCTCTTGCTCGTATTTGCAATTCTTTCCATGGTATTCATAATCCCATCAGTTATTTCATTCACGTCTCAGATTTTTAGACCAAATTTAGTTAAAAGGAGTTGGGATTCAATTAATTTGGTGTTGGTTTTAGTTGCGTTGGCATTTGGGTTTCTTAGTAGAAACATTAATAATGATAAAAAATCTGGATTTGATCGGAGTAGATCGGATTTATCCACCGGAGCTCTTGTTGCAAGTCCGTCGAGCTCAACCCCGCATCAGTGGTATGAGTTTCCGGATCAACCGATCACTGGGCTAAGAAGGCATAGGAGTACTAGTTCTTACCCTGATCTACGGGAGCTATCGCCGCCGTGGAACCACCGTGTGGAAGCTCCTTGGCGATTCTCCGATGATACACATTTGAACAGTCACCGGGTTTTGAACTATGATCGATATTATTTCCGGCGAGAACAAGATTCAGATACTAAGGAGGTTCATGTTGATACGGTGGTGGACCTTCCTAAAGAAGATTCATATGTTCCACCGCCGCCGCCGCCGCCACAACCACCGATTCCCGAAGAAGAGTCGTATCCTCCGTCGCTACAGCCGCAAGCTCCTGAAGACGAATCGTACTCTCGGCCGTCACAACCGCCAGCTCCTGAAGATGAATCATATTCTCCGCCGCCACAGCTGCCTTCTCCACAATCTCTGCCGCCGCAGCCACCGGCTCCAAGGCCTAGTGCTGCAAAAAAGAAGCCAATCAGAAGATATCATAATGTTGCTGCAGACTACGGAGAAATAAGCAGTAGGTCGGAGGTTAATGAAGTATTGCCGGAAACAGAGCCGCCGGTATTTCAAGATTCCGAGCGAAGGGGAGAAACTAGTAGAAAAAGAGGTAAAGGAGAGAGAAGAAGAGCAAGAAGCTCAGAACCCAGAAAACTGGCGTCGCCAATTGACGATCCGGCACCAGAATCACCATCTCCCCCGCGGATCTTGCCGGAATTTCAAGACCCCGAGCGAAATACGGGCGGGGTGGAACGGAAAAGAACCGGTGGGAATGCAACTAAACGGTTCTTCACATCGTTCTACCAAAAAAAGAAGAAAAGGCTAAGGCAAAGAAGCATGGACAATTTGGACACTCTTTTACGCCATAGTCAACCACCTGTAAACTTTCATCTACCACCGCCATCACCGCCGCCTCCTCCGCCGCCACCTCCACCTCCACCTTCTTCAGTGCTCAACAACTTATTTACATCTAAAAAGGAAAGACGAAAGAAGATCGCATCATCAATACCTCCCTCTCCTCCTCCTCCTCCGCCGCCACGTACAGCGGCGCGTGCTCCAAAACCAAACATAACCCGGGTGTCGCCATTCATAACAGAGAAACCTCGAGTACCAGTAAAGATGCATTTTTTTAACGGCATTGATGATAGCTCAAGCGGCGGAGAATCTCCAATGAATCGAATTCCTCCTCCACCACCAATGCCGCCGTTTAAGATGCCGGATTGGAAGTTTCCGGTGGAAGGTGATTATGTTAGAGTACAGAGCACATTAAGCTCGGGTAGTCTGTCTCCTGATGGAGATGATGCCCATTCGCCGTCATCCGCCGCTCCATCGCCGTTGTTTTGCCCGAGCCCTGACGTTGACACGAAAGCTGATACTTTTATTGCAAGGTTTCGGGCCGGGTTAAAGCTTGAGAAGATCAATTCTTTCAATCAAAATCAGGGCCTTAGAATGTCGAATCTTGGGCCAGGCCCAGGTCCAAGTAACCATTAAAAGGGGTATAGAATTAATTTAATATTTATTTTTTATTTTTTCTGAGTGTGGGGTACGTGAGGTGACAGTTAAGATTTTGTTGGTATTGATTTGGGTGATGTAGACCATGTGATTTTTTATTTTATTTTACTTTATTTTTTATATTTTTAAGTTTTATTTTGAGGTTGTCTTCTAGTTGTCATGAGAATGAAAGGAGATTAACGTTGGTTTTGGTTTGGTACATGAAGATCTGATGAATCACTATGAAAGAAAATGTTGGATGGTTTTTGTTTTGAAAATACAAGAAGCTAATGAGAGTTATAATTTGAATATATCTGCTTGCTAAATGCATCTAATAACAATAAGTTATATATTAACATTCTTATTATGATAACAGTGATAAGTCTAGAACGCAATCCATATGTTTTACTATTTAAATGAAATCTATAAGAAAAATCAAAATACCAGTTTCGAGTCTAGATTCGGGCCGCGTCATATAAGAAACAAGGATTGAAAGTTCTTATAATTGTACCCGGAGAAGTCTTATATCTTGATATATTTTTCCCACAAAAAAAATCGTTTATATGCTTATACGCTATACCCGGAGAAGTCTTATATCTTGATATATTTTTCCTAAAAAAAAAAAAATCGTTTATATGTTAATGACAAAACACAATAAATAACTCAAGGTAAATAATAAGATAGTTTATAAATTTTTACTTCTATAAAAATTATTATAATAGAAAAAAACGGGTCAAATGAAATGACCCACCTTTGAGGTACATAACATCGCCCCTATATTATAGAAACATATGGATTAGATGGATTTTTTAAATATGAAAACATTATAAATAGATTGATAGTTAAATACATGTGATATTATGATATAATATAATGTTAAAATACAAAATATGATACTATAAACATAATACAAGAATTAAAATGCTAAATATCATTATTAATAGATGAGTTTAAATATCGTTGTTATTTTGTATATAATGATGGTGTTGTTTGTTTTTTCTGAGACAAAATGTTTGCAGTCTGCGGACCACATCTGTAGATAGACCTGACAATGGGGCGGGTTTGGAGCGAATCGACCTTGATCCAAACCCTTTTAATAAATTTCAAAATCCGATCCAAACCCGCTCCATAACTCGCAGGGTTTTGAATAATCAAACTCATACCCTTATCCACCGAATCAGCAGATATCCAAACCCGCCCCGTAACCCGTAGGTTTTTTGAATAATCAAACACATTTTACTTAAATCATAAAATCACATGTATTAAATAAAACTAAGTGTTGATTTAGAAAACACATTATGTACTCAAGGACTTTCTATTGGAATTAAAATCATTATTTTAGTTACTTCAAATTGGTTTTTGACCGTCGATTGCATTGATAGAGAATAGCAATTACAAACTTTCTTCTGGTTGATAAATGACGTTATTGATTTATAAATGAAATTGGTGATTACATGATGAAATATAAATGAAATGAAATCATGACTCTTAGGAGACGACCGAAAGTCTAGAAGTGGAGTCTCAAGTCCTATGTAAAAATAGTTTACTCTTTGGCCTTTTCTGTTTGGACTTCCGATTGAATTTAATGTAAACTTTAGGCAATATAAAATATAAATGTATAATTCTAAAATTTATACGGAGCGGGTTATAAATGGAGCGGATCGGTGATGATCCATACCCGACCCTTTTAATAAAAGGGTTAGTGGGTACGGGTCGTTAATGGGTAAACGGATCAAAAACTATGCTCCAAACCCGTATAATTGTTAAGGGTTTGGATCGGATCAGGGTCAAAACCCGCTCCATTGCCAAGCCTATCTGTAGACCTCTACAGCAGAAGAGGTGGAACAAACGTCTGCAGTCTGAAAAAAAAAAAAAAACTGTTTGTTTTTTTAACACCTGCGGGCTACTAAAATAAGCTAAAATCTAAATAAACTGATTGTTCTAACTATAAAGTGATTTTTTAATATTTTTATGACTTTATTATAAATAATTAACAAATCTATATCAACTTTTATATATTATTGTATAAAAAGTGAAAATAAAAATGGTACAAATTAACGTATATAACTGATAAAAACCAACAATTTTGGTCGCAAAATTATACCTAAACATTGTAACTGTGAATCAAAGAATTTGATACATAAATGGATGAAAATAAACTTTGATTTTTTCAATTAAATCAATTAAAATCGTACCATAAATATTTTTCTAAGAAATTGACGACACTTTATTACATAATGTTTTATAAAATTTGGCACAAAAATATAAGAATATATATTGATTTTTTTTTTCATATTTATATAAACAACTTCAATGACCATTATAAATTTATAAAAAATATCATGTTTGTGTTGTCAAATTTTTTTTTATTAAGTATTGTAACTTTTTTTTTTCAAATTGTTTATCCCTAATAAAGTTGGAATAAATATAAATTCAAAAAACCTAAAAAAATAAAAATAAAGATATATGTGTTTTTTAGGCTAGAAGATGTCTGAAAATGTTAGAAGACTCTGGTCTACATCTACGCCAAGAAGAGGGCGCACAGACATTTTTAGGTTTGCAGTCTTCAAAAAAACAAACAGTCTGTGAAGACTAATGTCTGCGTGTGGTCTGTGCCGCGCAGATGGAAGAGGCTAAGAAGATCTGCGGGCAAAAAAATCAAACACCACCGAAAATTTATTATTTAATATGGAAGAAATATTAAATGTGTTATATTGTTGATAAAAAAAGTATATTGCTTAAAAGTTCAAATGAAAATCGATTTATTATACCTCTTATTATTTACATTTAAGTCTTAAGTTTTTTTTATTTATATATGATTTTTTATTATTAAAACTTGATTACATAAATTTACTAATTTTTAATTTACAGGTTTTAACAATATCGCAATCTATCTTTTTCTTCTTATGTTGAAATATAAATTGATATAATAAAGCTTGTTGAGTATTATTTGTTTTAAAGGTTAAAAATGTAACTCTTGTGTATCTTGAAGGATTAATTTGGTAAGTATATTTGGGTTTATTCATTTTTACAGGTTACACTGTTTTGTTAACTGCCAACTAAGCAGATGACTCACTGGTGAGTCGACTCTTAGTTGCCACGTGTCCCTAAATACTTGTCTTCTATACATCCCACGCTATCTTCGTTTCTAAGTTTAATCTTCATAAATATCCCCAAAATCTTGAAAACATGCATCAACTAAAATCTTGAAAACACACTATCTTCGGTGAAGGAGGTGGAGAGGGTTGTAGCGGTGGAGGGAGGTGGTTATCCGGAGGCTATACGTGTAGATAATGACAATACCCGGCATTCGAGGGACTAGATCTTATTCGGTTGTAATTTAGTGCTTTGACACCTCTATGGTGAAGTTCATCCCTGAATGCCATGTTTCCGACTCTAGGTGCACCGAAGGAGATGAAATTTATCAGAAGAGTTGGAAACCTCATGGCGGCGGCGTACGTGTTCAGTAAAGCTAATATGTCGTCCAAGCTGTGGCCGGTGACCGTGACACTCACTTTTTCGCCCGTTGATTTGTAGAACTTCGTTAATCGCTTTATCTCTTCAATTACTTGCTCTAATGCACTAGTTTTGTTGTATCGCGTTGATATACTCTTCGATTTGTAGATTCTCGAAAACCCTCGCTCCACCTTTGCTTCCTTGTACCCTAATGGTTCAAGATCTCGTTGCATCTCTTCATACCATTTGGAAGGAAGCATAGTGCCACGCCACACCACCATGATGTCTCTTATTTCGATCATCTTCGACTCCAGATCATTACCCACAACGATGTAACCCATCCAATTGGAATCCTTGCTCCATTTATCAGTTATTTATGATTTCTCAAGCCATCTAGGGATTTCAAATTGCGACATGGCACATCATAACCATGTTTCGTATTGTGTCGTTTGTCTATGCGAGTTTTCTGAAAACGATTGAGATTACTCCCGACGTGAAGCATTTGGGGAAAATCATGAGAGGAATGAAGAATGTAGTCGCTCGTTCTTTCCCCTCTTCTATACAAAACTTCACAAGAAAACCAATAGGAAAATATGTGAAGACAAAGTTGTGATGGTTAATCCGAAGGAATACACAAAGACCTTTGACTTTTGAAAGTCAATGTGGGTTGAGGGAAACTGATGATTTGGACAAGGGAAACCAACGTGGCATATGAAAACTGATGGGGTCACCGGGTGGCTCCTTCAAAATTTTCATAATGGCCTTTTAAAACCTAAAAACAGAAGTTCGTACCTTTCAAATGCAAAAAAAAAAAAAAAAAAAAATCACGAGGGACCATTTAAACCAATATACTAAACATTGTTGGGTTACAATGACAATAACCCTTGTATAGTTGTACATTATTTTAGACTATAAATTTTTCCCTTTTAGTTTTATATTCATTGACTTACACTCCCCTAAAATCAAGATATCAAAGCTGAAAGTTTTTAGTATTTCAACTTTTTTGTATTCTATTCAAATTTCAAAAACATGCATATCTAATTCGTTTGAAGTCGGATTAACATGCATTTTTTTTCCTACTTGTAGTTAGAGTTTGTACATGAGTTTGGACTATAATTTTGTCATTTTTGGTTTAATATTCAATGAATTAAAGTCTCCTGAAGTCGGGATATCAAAGCTGAAAATTTTCAGCTTTTCAACTATTTGTTTTTTTTACTTTTTATTTTGTGAAAATGTTAAAACATGCATATATCATTCGTTTAAAGTCGGATTGACATACGGTTTTTTTTCCAAAGTATAGTTTAGAGTTTGTACATTATTTTAGACTAAAATTTTTGTCAGTTTTAGGTTCATATTCAATGAGTTACAGTCCTCCAAAGTCAAAATATTAAAACTTAGCTTCTTTTTTTTGTGAAAATTTTAAAATATGCATATTTAATTTGTTTGAAATCAGATTGACATAGAATTTTTTTCAACTTGTAATTTAGAATTTGTAGATGAATTTATACTATATATTTTTTTTCCATTTTTTGTTTAGTATTCAATCAATTACAATCCCCCGAAGTCGGGATATCAAAGCTAAAAATTTTCAACTTTTAAGCTATTCGTTTTTGTACTTTGTATTATATGAAAATGATAAAATATGCACATAACATTCGTTTAAAATCAGATTGACATATAATTTTTTCCATAATGTAGTTTAAAGCTTGAACATGATTTTAAGCTATAATTTTGTTAATTTTGAGTTCATATTCAACAACGTACAGTCCCGGAATCGAGATATCAATATAAACATTTTCAAAGTTTAACCTAATAAGTAACAAGTAATTACCAAAAAAAACCGGTTTTTTCAAGTTTTCCGATTCTAAACCCACTTTACCAGGTTTCACCCTACCCACTTTGATGGTTCCAGGTTTTCCGATTCTAAACCCAGTTTACCTGGAACCAAACTGAACCAGTTCTTATATAATGGTTCGGTTTCTGGTCTTACAAAATCTCGTTAACCTGTTCCAGGTCCGGGTCCATCCGGATGAGTTTTGACCTACTTTCATCCCGACTCTAATTGGTCTAAAGTAACTATCAACTGCCACTCCTCTTGCAAAACAACCACCAATCTACCGCACATGGACACTTACACTATGTAAAAGTTAATTTAATTTACTATATTATTAAAGCGACAGTGGCGGGATGTTTAAAAAAAAAAGGTGCTTTCTTTTCAATTTTATGTGGTTCATTTTTCAAATAACACAATATAAAAAAAAAAGATCACCCACAAGAGAAAATAAAAGAAACGAAAAGAAGGCAGGATGAGACAGACATGCTAGGACAAACAAACAAAGAAACAAACGGCTGTTAGTCATGGTAATTAAGACGGTTATGCTTTTTCCTTTCCCTTGTGCAAATCCATATGTTTCTTGTCTTCCTTCCTTTCATCAGTAAATCAAACAAACACTTGTTTCCAAATTCTGTTATTCTTCTTCTTTTTCATCAGGCATCTCAAATCCTTCCATTCAACAACCTAAAACTCTCTTCCTTTATATGGCATTTCCTGTCAACAGTAAAACATGATAATTTTTTTTTCTCAAGAAAATGTGATTAACCTTTTATAATGAAAATGGAGAGGAAGAAAAGCAAAGTTTCTTACTGGGGGATAAGTTGGCATGTAGACCACCTGTCTTGGTTGACCAACAAGCATTTGCTGCCCATACTGCCATACATACATATACATATACATTTAGATGTGCATGTGAGATTAGACTTTAGTGTTTTACAAGTAAATTAATAAAAAGAAAGAGTGGAGATACCTGTGGAGCATTCGAGTGAAAATAGGTCTGTGGGGATTGCAAAGGTGTTCCCTGTGGACCAAATATAACAGGCTGATGGGCCGGAAATGCAGGTCCCATTCCCATCTACAAAAGTAATTAACACCCATAAAAATAAAATAAAAAATTATAATTATAATTAGTTAATTACAACTTACCCCAATGCCAAGTGGCATGCCATGCATATGTGGAGGGTAGTAGAAGGACCCATCAGATACCGGAGGAGATGCCGCCCTTACAGGTGCTGCTGCTGCTGCTGATGGAACAAAGCTCTTGGCATTTGGGTTCAGTCTAAATTCCTGGAATCATTTAAATTTGTATGTTATTTATTCCCATTACATATCACCATACTTCCAATTTCTCTTCTTATTAAGGAAGGCATTGTGGAGGTGATATTTCCACTTATGTTTTTTATTCATCCACATAAAAAAAATATATATATATGTTTTAGACTTTTATACCCCTCATTTTAATATATATATATATATATATATATATATATATATATATATATATAGAGAGAGAGAGAGAGAGAGAGAGAGAATCATGAGGGGTATAAAAGTCAAAACACCATCTTTTTTAAGTGGATGAATGAAAAACATAAGTGCAGAAATCACCTTCACCTCCCTTAAAAAAAAACCTACCCTGTAGTCCCATTTTTTTGTTATTAGGACATTGTACTTTTAAAAATCTACCCAATTATAGCAATGTGCGTTCATAATATATGACACCATCCACTTTCGTTTCTTTCTAATTTCTATTACAGCATTGTGCTTTGATAAATCTACTCATTATAACATTTTACTTTCAACTTTTTTTTAGGACATCATACTTTGAAAAATCTGCAATCACAGCCATACTTGGATGACATTGCTATAATTGGTACAACAGTGTAGTGTAGATATATTGAAAAGAAACAAGTAAATGAATATGAACCTTTGCATGAGGGTTCAATGTTGATTTCTCAGAGGTGAGAGAGGCAACTGATGAGGTTGGTGATAATCCAGTTGCAGGGGCAGAAGCAGGAGAAGCATTTCCAGATTCTGAAGAAGCAGAAGTAGGAGGGCGTGCACGGGAGACTCCAACTCCAGTTTGTGGTGTCTTCACACCCTCTGATACTTGACTACAAGTAGAAGTTGAAGTTGAAGTTGTTGTCTTTTCCTCCTGACCTTTAGACTTGGATTTAGATTTAAATTTAGATGGAGGGGCATATGCAGTTGCAGTCGCATTCAGTCCTTTATCACCACTTTCACTTTCTTTTTCTTTATTTGACTCTGTTCCGGGGAAGAAACATAATTATTAATTAAGGGTCTAGTTAGTATGAAGACCATGACAGCAGTTATTAGGAAACTAAAGTCACTTCACATATTTATTTATTATCAGCAAAAGACTAACCCTCAGCTTTTGAACCATGGCTTTGCCTTTGCTCATACAACTGCATTATTAGTTAAACAGCCATGTATTACTTACAAGAAAACAACAGCATATAGCAATCTAAAGAATAAGTTAAGTGGTGAAATACTAAATCTACCATGTGCTTCTCTGTATCCGGATGTTGTTGATTACTCTGATTATCTTGAATCCTTAAACAACAACAACAACAACAACAACTTAGTGACAAACAATCCAATGTACATACATATAAATATTAAATATAATGACACAATCTTTTGCATACCTGATCTCTACATCCAAAGGACCAGATGGATACAACTCATTTTCATTCACAACATCTCCAAAGGTTTCACTATTTTGTGAATCAAAAACATCCTCGCTTTCATCATAACCACTATCATCAACCCCTCCACGGAAAACTGATGAATATTTAGTTTCTTCATCCAGATCAAACTTATCATGGAAATGAATGCCTCTTTCCTAATTAAAAACAGGGAGTAAAAAGCCATAAGAAAGATTTTTTCATACAAAAATAGTAAATGACATAAAAACCATACCTCGGCTAGATGAAGATCATGGGTGTCCTCACCCTCAATTTCCCTGGCAATTCTTAATGCTTCCCTTTCTAATTCTCTCATTTGAGGACCTCTATCAAGCTTTGTTGTGTACAGCTCCTCATTAAAGGTGCTCTTTACTCCAAATAACGCTGCATTTGCTTCAAATTGATCCCAACCCCTACAAACAAACAAAAAAAATGCTTGATTGCTTGGCTAGTTGTAAAATTCACCCAATAAAAGTAGACCAGGAGATAAAGAGCTTGTAACCTGTTCCAATGGCGATCAAATGTATTGTCCAATTCAGGGCATTCTGGATTATCATCATCAGGGACCCAAGGTGACAACTCTCTTTCCAAGTCAACATGTCGGGATTGAGAAATAGAGGAATCTATCATAATGTCCTGCATTTCCTCATGCTGAACCTCATTCTGATACCCGTCTCTAGTTACAGATACACTCTGCCCCATAAAAACACTTCATCAGTATCAGTACATATAATAATAATAATAATAATAATAATAATAATAATATAACCAAACCTACAGCAACAATCCTAACACCTACCCATCTACCAATGGATACAAACACATTATACAACAACACAAGTAAGATGAAGGATTTACAACTAGATATTATTACAGACCTTAGCAACAATCTGCACAAGTTCTTTCGCAGGTATTATTAAGGTTTTAGACGGGGGCTTTTGAACAGAATCTGAAATGTTTTTCTGTCCTCGAGATGAACCAGCCTTTGTTACACGGGCCATTTTCAAGATTATTCCTGCCAAATACCAATCAAAAAGGCATATCATATCATATCATCAGGTAAGTATGCATCAACCATCCAACAAAAATAAAAATAGTATACAAGGTACCAAAATCTTTTTCGGCATTTGTAGCGTGAAAGATTCCAGAGAACACGGATCCATCGATGACCTGGACTTCCACCTGATGCCCAATAAGGCATGTTGTTATATAAACTAGGCGATCCCGTGATGGGCTTTCAACTCCCCCTTTGTTTTGTTAACATGAGAAAACTCAAGTTAGATAGAGAACATGAAATTTGTAAGACAATTATTAAGGAAAGAAAGTTAAACCTGAAGTTGTCATTCTGTTGAAGTTTGATTTTCCAGGCTGAGATTTATTGTCCACTCTAGTCCCTGTTTCTTTTTCACCTCTTCTACGAGCAAATCCATTTGCAGATGATCTGGGCTGTGCAACTTGTTGCGGGTTCATTCTTGAAAAGATCTGGGCTGTGAAACATGTTGAGGTTAGGGTTCATGTTATCAAATATTGTAATAAGGCTGGAGACTCATGGTATATGTTCCATAATAATAGTCACATTATGCATTGCCTTCTATAGGGATCTTAATCAAGTCTGCACATAAAAGGCATAAAGATCTGCATCTCCAAAGTTTTTAGAACCTGTTGTTAAGTAATTTAAGTACAAGGTCCATATTTTCCTTTCAAACCTTCTTCAAAAGGATGATCCAAGAGCTTGTTCCAACTAACAATGTAATTCAAGAGATCCTAGTGTTGTGTTGGTTTGAATTTCTTGAAATCTAGTCCCTTAGTTGTTTCCCAATCCTTTATCTTCTCTAAAATCTATCCTCTGGAAACTTCCAACTCCCATGAGCATTATGTCTTTTTATGTACATTTAAAGGGTACCTTTGGTAGATTACATTTTGTTCAATATTATACACTTGCTTTGACAAAATTATCCTTTATAAAAGGCCTGGATTTGCACTTTTTTCACACAAACACCAAGTCACCAACCGTTCCGGATAGAGTTACAGTAACAACTTAACCCGCGTTTTACAAGAATTCAAAAATTCTTCACTTAGGCTGCTTAAGAGCAATGAAACTAATAATTCAAAAATATAACCGTATCAGAATCTTAATTCTAATATGTTTAAAAATACAAAAACAATCATATGTTGTAACTGAACTGCTTATATTGAGACTAAAACATTGGCTTAATGGCTTAACTCCTGTTAAGGAGATAAAGCATCAGAAGATATCTTGACCACCTAACTATGCTCAACGGTTTATCACTGCATTTACCCAGTAAACTTTAAAGAAACTCATTGTTCAGAGTTTATCTCTAAGTAACTATGTTCAGAGTTTATGACTTACCTAAATATGTTTGATCTTTCAATCTCCAGGAATTTGTTAGGCAAAATGAGAAGCGACATGAGAAATCACAAGTGATATTTCATGTGAGACACTAAAACCAAAATGTGTAAAGTTGTTGCATACTATGTTGGTGATTAAATAGTCATATATAAATAATTAAGATAAAGGATGTTCATTTTGCAGCATACAAGTGCAATAACACCATAACTAGTTCACTCACCATGGACCATATGTCAAAATCGTTTAGCTAATTTATTTTCAGAATGGAGCGATACAATTCAGGATTGGGTTTGTGAAGGAAAACTCATCAATATTTGCTAAACAATCCCCTTAATCCTACAACTATAACAAACTCGCAAAGCATAACTTAAGTTCCAAAAGCATCATGAAGATGTATAACTTACTTCTAAATCCCGCAATAATACAAAATTACCTTTTTAACAACAATAGCAACTTCCATTTATTTTCTTCTTGGGGTTTCTATCTTAAAGAACTAAGTGGATTAGTGTGAGCATCGTTTTTAGATAAGGATAGAAACTTGGTCATCTTTCCAAGCTTCTTGTCATTCAGCACTTATTGTAAGCAACTAGAGATGCAGGTAGCTGCTTTAAAGGCAAGTTGATTATACAATAACTTGGGGCACATACTTATTCCTAATCCCCTATTTTAGAACCCTAGAACTCCCATGATCTTCTTCTTGGGTTTTTAAATCTTGAATAACCCATTCGATGAGAGATGTAAGAAAAAACCCTAATCAACTAGTTACAGCAAGCGTTTTAATTCTGGTAGAATCATGAAATAGAGCCAGCAGACTGTAACGCGTGTAAAAACGCAAAACCCCGCATCGAATTTGCGCATCTAAGCTGCATGTAACCGATCCACGCAATTTTACAGACTTACAGTACATATCCACACGCAATCCACTATAAGCAAAATCATTGATCCAAACGATTCATCTAATATATATGCATGACAGTGTACATGAATATACTGAGATATAGGCACACGTACGCGTAGAGCAGAAGAGGGGGTGGGAAATGGGAATAAGGCTTACCGGAAAGATCTGTGAGGCAAGGAAGTAAAAAGTTGATCAGAAGAAGAAAGTGCGTTGAAAGAGGAGGATCTTGGTCGTCGTGATGGGAGATCGAGAGCACCGGCAATGGTTAAAATCAACGAACGATTCTCTCTTTTGTGGACTGATTTCTCGGTGGAAATTTGAAAATAATAGAATGAAACTTCAGCGAATAGAAGTAGCGTGTCATCATTTTTTCCCCCAAATTTACCCACCAAAAGGCTTTAGGTTAGGTTTTCGTTTACCTCTATTTCATCATACCCAATTACCCACACGCTCACCCTCTCTGAAGGCGCGTGGTACTTCCTCTTCGACAACAATGTATTGTACTTTCTAACTACACTGCAAATTTGGTCATGTTGTAAATAAAAAAAAATTAAGATAAAAAATTTTCAATTTAGGTCATGTTTGATAGTTTTTGTTTCACAAAGTGTTGTCTGGTAAAATATTGTTTATGAAAGTTTTCTGACCGGGAAAAAAATCATGTTGTTTGATTGTACATCTGATTGACTGTGCTGAATGATGAAAAAAAATTAATTATTCAATAAAAAATAAATTTTAAAAAAGTTATTTAAAAAAATTAATAATCCAATAAAAAAGGAAAGAGGTGAGGTTTGTGTATAATTGTCTTTCCAGCCCATTCGGCCAGAAAAATATGATTTTGGGGCTTTTTGGGAAAAACATATCTTATCGGGAAATACCCCTTGTTTTGTGCAAATCAAACAGTCTTTCCGGTCCATTCAGCCAGAAAGATCTGTTTGGACCTAGAAAGATGTGTATCAAACGGGGCCTTACTAGGCCTGGCAATCGTGTCGTGTTCGGGTTGACGTGTCGCGGGTTGGCGGGTTGACGGGTTAAAATATGTCAACCCAAACACAACCCATTTAAATATAAAGGTCACAGGTTGGCGGGTCACGGGTTGGGAACATAAACACATATATGATCCGCCAACCCATTTATTTATACGGGTTACAAGTTGCCGGTTCGTGGGTCAGATTTGGGTTCGTAAGTTAGATTCCATAAATAAAATTGACAATTAAACATGAATAAATTCTTGATGGTTGATGCAAACATATTCGAATTTTAGACACTTAAGTCTTAAACATCCAAAAAAAAATTAGGAACATTCGTAGAAACTTGTTCAAACTAAACATTAATACAAATATAGATAATTCAAGTGCTAAAGTAATAGCCATAATTCCCATTTAGACACTTAAGTCTTAATACTTGATACATAAATACATTTAAAAATAAAATAATTTTTTTATTAAAAATATAAACGGGTTGATGGGTCAACCTGTTTATTTTTTTAGAAACTCATATATGACCAGTTTAATAAACGGGTTGGCGGGTTAGCGGGTTGGCGGGTTGAAAAACTCAACCCAAACCCATTTATTTCGTGTCGTGTCATGGGTCGTGTCGCGTGTCGTGTCGAGAATTGTCAGTCCTAGGCCTTACGGTGTTTGATTTGAATTTTTAAGAGATTTAAATTTTAAGAAGATCTAAAATTTTAAAAGTTGGATGTTTAATATACTGTTTGGTTGGGGCCTCTGAATTACTGTGCTGAATTATTAAAATAACCATTTTACCTTTTGTTTTAATTTTTATTGAATTCAATTGTTTGTTTAAAAAATAACCTAATAAATTTCTTAAATACGTATTAAAAAAAATATAAACACCATATAAAATTCAAATTTAGCATAAATCAAAATTAAACACAAATCTAAATCAAACATAAATATTTTTAAATCCACAAAATCATATTAATATCCAAATAAAATCCTACAAATTTAATTTGACCCCAATTGATTCGCAATCTGGTCACGCAAATTATACATGTATTCATTGCCTTGTGAACCTCATTACATATCGTGTATGTTTTGGCCATCATTGTAACATCCCAAAAATCATGACCAAACATTTCATTTTTAATTAGATAGTGATAAATTTACTTACAGGAAACATCATCGATATCACATAAAATCCATAACCCATAGGCCAAAAGTCGTGAAACATGTCATAAGGAAATAATAATGGCAGAGTACAATCCCAAGATCAACATGGTGTGGAAATCATGTGTGTGTAATATGTTGCAGTCAAGTCGGCTCCTTTCCCCGTGAGGAAGATGTACCTAAAACCAAAACTAAAAACCGTAAGCACAAAGCTTAGTGACTTCCCCCATCATACCGCATATCATACGAAACATATACTGTCAGGCATACCGGGGTGCCCAACCTACCCCATGCCAGGCATATCTGGGTGCCCGACCTACCTTGTTGAGCATACCGGGGTGCTCAACATTCCCTTGTCAGATATATCGAGGTGTCTGATCTACCCCTCGGTCCTAACAAGTAACAACCAAACTTGAGGACCATTCCCCCATTCTACTACCACTATCACATAACATCATACCATGCTAACACAAAACATATCAGGTAGTAGCAACCTATATGGTTATCACAAAGACTATCATCTATCATACAACTTCTACTAGTGGGCCGGCATTGTGGCCTTAGACCCACTTCTACTGGAAGGTAACTCACCTTGTAAACTGCGTGTCGAACCTCATGGGGGAATCTCTAACAGCTGCTCTGATGACTCCTAGCTATCATAGATACATAACACTTAATAAGAATCTATAACATTACTCATGGTAAAATGACCATTTTACCCTTCGGCCCAATTGGGACGCACTTAAATCCCAATTCTAGCTTATTAAGCTCAACTCTCCTATGGCCCATTAAGGATTCCCTAAGGGCCCACTCATTGTCCAATTTTGAATTGGACCCTACTTCCCCAAACGAGCCCAAAAATTCCAATTCTAATATCATAGCTCCCAAGGGCCCAATCTTGGCCCAAAAAGGCCTAATACTCAAGTTTCAAATTCCTAAGTTCAAAATGATGCTTTACAGTGGGACATGAGGCCCAAAAGTCCAAGCCCATTCTCTTAGAGCCCAAAAGCCCAATTTTCCCAATATGCATGCATACGCGCAACGTATCTGGCACATACGCCCAGTGTACGCTGGCCTTGACTAAAACGGGGTGTTGACCTATGTGACATCCCCATTTTTACGCCCAGAAAAGACCGATTTTGTTTATTCTTTATAAAAATCAGAGTACCTCTTTTAATAAAAATGTTGTGAAATATGTTCCCAGTAAAACATGATAAATACGTTATCAAAGCATTTCCGAAGAAAGTATTTTTATTCATTTTACAACATTTGGGATGTCATCGTAGATACAGAAATATAAGCATAAACATAACTTACATTCATTATCACTAGTGATTTATATCTCCTTAATCTCTCAGTGTAATGTGATTTCATATCAACACATGTGATATAAATAAACTAAGTGGGTCAGGTTGGGAAACCTGATAAGTACATAGGGTTTTCAACCCACAATAAATAAGTTTATTAACTTTGTCGAACCAAACAAACCCGATTATTCGTTCCCGTTATCCTCAATTTACGTCCTTAAAACATCTAACACAAGGGACCTAGTCTAAGGACTTCCATCGGGGTGACAACACATGCTTCGGGGGTTCCTCAACAATTCATGTCAAATAAGGCAACCATGTGGGGGATGGAGTACTGCTGGTGAGCACACAGTTCAAATAAACACCTACAGGCTGCGAGCCTGCTAGCGTTCCATTGGACTGTCTAGAATAGTCTGTGGTCGTCATCTATACTCCGCTAGATGACTGGATTATCAATAACATCTATATCGAGGCCTCTCATTATTTTATTTGGTCACACAACAACTATTACATCTACCCATGTTTTACCCAGCACATTTTGTAAATATAAAATACATATACAGTTTAAATCATTTAAAACGTGTATAAAAATATTTCACCCAACATAGACAACAAGTATTCAGACAATATACACATAGCACGTAATTTATATTAAATATTTCATATCTATGTGTAAGATGAAAGGGATCATGCACTCACACATAAACTTTTTAACATATATTTAACCTTTTAACATATACTTATTACTTTAATTAATACTTGTATTAAAATCATTTTCATGAAAGGAACTATGCACTCACTTGAAAAGGTGGCGATTCCGAACTCAGACAGCGCTTCGCTTCTTAAAAATAATTTCCTTCGACGAAACCTAGTATTATTACCACTAGAGTTTAGTCTATTATTCGTCGAGACTAATTAATAGTCTAGCTATTATTACTATTATATAAGCATTAAATAATACTTATAAAACCCATAATAATAGCCCAAGTACTTATTATAAGTTCCTAATAACGTTACCATAATTAAATAAAAGCTATATTAAAAATAGCGTAGGCGTAGCTCACTTACAACGGGTTTTATAGAAAACCGGACTTTGCTTGGAGCAGCGTTCCCGAGCCGAAAAGCTCTTCTTCTCGGATCCGTCGAGCACTCTGGGGCTTCCGCCTCGTGCTAGGGAGGTTCCCTAGGCTTTTCGGGGGGTTTCGGGGCTAGAGAGAGAGAGTAAAGAGAAGAAAGAATGGGAAATGTGTAAAGAAAATGAGGGTGAGAGGGGTTCTATTTATAGGGTGAAATATGGTTGAACTTGATGTCACATGTCACCATCTGGTGGCAAGACTTGGGGAGAAAACAATGGCTAAGATTGTGCCACGTCACCCATTTTCGCACAACACACTTCCGACTTCTAAAATTCGTAACTTTCACATACGAGCTCCGTTTTTTACGTTCTTTATATCCACATGTAGGTAAAAATAAGATCTACAACTTTCATTTTGACTCTGTCGGCTAATTCTCGATCAATCTTAAATTTAACAGTACGAGGCGATTATACTGTTAAATGTACACGTAAAATTCATAACTTCTACATACAGACTCTGTTTTCGTCTGTCTTTTTACCGTTGAGTTCCATTTAATGAGATCTTCAATTCCCATTTAGGTTGTGTAGGCCAAAAACCGTTCAATATAAAATTCGAGTTTCGGGCTATGCACTACTAAGTCAAATCTTAGAAAATTCATAACTTCCTCATACGAAGTCAGATTTGGGCGTTCTTTTTTTGTATGTTCTTGGTTTAATGTATACTACAACTTTGTTTAGATTTCTAAGGTTAAAAAGTCCTCCATCATAAGTTCACTATTTACGTCTCCCGGTGTCGTGCCAGTTTTGTTGTAATACTTCGACGGGTCATAACTTCTTCGTTATAACTCGGATTTCGGCGTTCTTTATATGTACGGAACCCTTTAGACGTATTCTATAACTTGGTTAAGATTATTTATTCTAAATAATCTTTTGTCGAAAAGTCGTTTTTTACTCCTATTATCTCTAAATTGACTAGCCCGGATCTACGGGCGTTACAACCTAGTACGCGCGGCGTACTAGGGTCTAGGGAGTACACCGAGCATACTGGTCAGTTTCTCTAAGAATTCATTTATGGCTTAATCCGTTAAGTCTTTTCGTCCATAATATAGATCCAGATCCTTTAAGACCTCCTAAGCCATAAAGTCACAACCTTTATGTGCTTGCATGCATGGTTAAGGTCAAAACATGATCTTGGTCCATATAACAAGCTTCAAGACTAACTAGCACCTGCATGGTTGCTGCTTAACCATCAAGATCCAATTTTTATGACCTTAAATGCATCCAAGAGTCAAACAGGACAACTCTTAAGCTCTGGACACATTAATACCCAAGTATTCTCAACAATGGGGTCTAAAGGTGACCTAAAGTCCCAAAATAAAAAATCTAAGCATGCTATGATCAAGAAAGGAACTCGATACCTCAAAAGGATCAAGAATGACGCCAATCCTCTGGATCTACAAGCTCTTGATGGATCCTTGCTTCTTCTTCAAACTCCTTTCTTCTTTCCTCACTAACACCACACACATATTACTCTCAAAATGCTTATAGAAAACAATTGCACACAAAATAGGCTAGGGTTTTCGTGGAGGCTGTATAAGGGAGAAGGGAGGCTGAACCAACAGAAGTTATGTTCTTTATATAGGGAGTAAACCCTAAATTTTAGGGTTTAATGACCTGCACATGTACGTTGGTCGGACTCCTGGTATGCTGGGTGTACGTGCAAGGCATCCACATTTCCTCCTTACGTGTACGTTGAGCGTATATGGCAATGTACGCCCCGCATACGTGTCTCCCTCAACCCATTTGCAAGGCCCAAAAGGTATGGCCCAACCACACAATTCCATTATTTACTTAAGGTATTTACTCATTTTACCTGACAAAATCCCGGATGTTACAATCATTCTCCCCCATTGTGCTTGACCATTGTGTCTCCTCGAATGCCATAAATAACTCATCATGAACATCGCATTTCCTTATGAAATTGTGGATTGCAAAACAAGCAACGACTATATCTCTTTGCATTGAAAAAGGAAAAGGAGCCATTCGCTTTAGGATTGAGAATCTCACCTTCAAAACACCGTAAGCACGTTCAATAACATTTATGAGTTGTGCATATGCATGATTGAATTTTTCTTCCTTAGTTAACGCACGTCGCCGTCGATAATCGGATAACCAATACCACGTGTTGCGGTAAGGAGTCATAAATCCACGAATGTTGGTGTATTCAGCATCGCAAAGGTAATATTTATCCATAGACATGGGTGAAAGAAGTATTATATATAGAAATTTAAAATAGTATTTTAGAATAAATTTAGAAAGAATTACAAACCTCGAGGAGGGAACGGAAAGCCTGAAGTCGGGTTAAATGCAACTTCTTTCAGAACTCGCGAATCATGTGTTATGCCCTCCCAACCGGCCCATACGAATGTAAATATCATATCAAAGTCAAAAATTCCTAAAACATTTTGAAATCATTCACCTTTTTCTCTTCCCCTGTAGAGAGTTTGTTGATTAGGAGGCACGACTGCATGTATAAGAGTTTAATCTAACGTATCTATTGCTCCAGGAAATATTTTTTTTAGCCTACAATGTCTCTCTGAGGAATTCACGGTTGCATTACAATTCGTTGGCACTATAACTTCTTTTGCAAAAATCATCATTTCATTTAGCACCTCATGAAAGCATTTATGAACAGTTTTTGTGGAGTGTTGAAACCGTCGTTTGATAACACTGAACCGTTTATTATGTGTTATAGTTGTCAAGAATATAATCATCTTTTCTTCAACGCTTATATACCTACTATTTTGCAACCAATTGTTTCGTCTAAAATAATTAGATAAAAATACATACGCTTCACGTGAAAGACGCATCAGCTCATGACATTGTGTAGAAGTTCCATGTAACAATTTTTGTGTATGTTGATGCCCACTCATTTCCGAATCGTTATCAATTGCCCTTACAATTGGATGCTAGATTCAACCAATAGCAACATAGTAAAATGAAAAATGCAATTTCTTCATCCGAATCCATAAGCAATCTGTTATTTTGAAAATAAATAACAATTATATTAACAACATATACCATAAAAATTCATCCAAAATATCAAGTCATGCATGTCATATAAAAATCTAGTTCAAACCAAAGATCAAGTAATCCAAAACATCAAGTCATTCATGGCATATAAAAATCTAGTTCAAACCAAAGATCAAGTAATCCAAAAAAAACCATCTAGTTCAAACCAAAGATCAAGTAATCCAAAAAATATCTAGTTCAAACCAAACATCTAGTTATCCAAAAAAACATCAAATCATTCAAAACATCTACTTAGCGAAACATTCCATAATGTGCTCCAAGAGTCTTTACCCAATTCTCACAAATAGTTGGATCAATGGTTAACAACACGTGCCTCTTATCCGCACCTTCACCAAAAAGAGCAACAACAGTACTGTATCTTGGATCAAATATTCGCCATCCTATTTTCTCCAACTTTTCCATACACGCACCCAAATTTGAAGAAGCATGTTTTTCCACAAATATCTTAGCAAATGTGGCAATATCTTCCCCGATTTCAAGCAATCTTGAATTCGATGCATCTTTACTTTTATTTTGACTCCCTGCCATATCTGTAGTCTTTTGTTTTTTTGATTGAGCGGAGGACTCGTCACTGAGACTTACAGTTTCTTGTTGAGTGCAATCGATGTCATCAAAGTCATGCAAACTATAGTGGATTGAATCTTGAGTAGGACGGGGAAGGGTAGAAGTTAGCCCCCAACTATGAATGCATGTCACAGCCGCGCCTTCAAACAACTGTGTGCAAAGGTCGGGGTACGGTAGTGGCGTGCATCTCAAAGAATCCACGTGTTTGTTTGACTGTTTGGAAAAAATATTTTATTACTTAAACATGATAATCTATTTTTTATAAATAAACAAAATACATTTGATTCTAGTTCCCATTCTTATTTTGGAAAGATTGAAGGTGTTGGTTGTTGGATTGTACACATTGCCGGTTTTGTTTTTTAACTTCAAAAAAGCACCAAACTTTGGTAGTCATAACGGTTCTTCATTTGTTTTTGGTCGGCAATAAAGTTATGTTCAATTTTTAGTGTTTCGGATACATTCCTCCAAGATAGTGCTTTTAAACTACTCATTCCCGTCCATTGACTGTAAATTCACGTAAACAAGCTTTTAGAAACGTTTTCTCTACACCTTTAACCTTCCAACTAATATAACCTTCTTTTCTCCCATTTCGTTGATCAATTCAACAAAAAATGCATCTTTTAGCAACAAGTTAAACATTACAACTACACATTTTCAGAAACAATTTAAGAGATGTTTTTAATTTTAAGAGGTAAAAAATAAGACACGATCAAACGATATGAATCTGAATTTTTAAGACATTGTCTCTTAATTTTACAATTAAGAGGTAAACAAACAGGGTCTTACATCATTTGTCCAAAATCATAAATTTTCTATAGTTTTGGTTCCTAAACAACTTGAATGACTCTTTTACCCTTTTCATTTGTTTTTTCGTTTTTCTAAATCCATATTATTATTATTTTTTAGTTAAAAACTAAACAAAACCTACCCATCTAACCCTCCCACCCCCACCCTCACCCTTGCTCCTTAACTCTTCTAAATCTCTTGTTCTTTATCCTCTCTTCTACCGACAACTTAACGTCGGAGCCCCTGCCTTCTCTCCGGAGAGGAATCGTCGGAGCCGGAGATGAAATCCACCATGTCTCGTTAGAGCCGGAGATAATATCCACCATAATTATCGGAGTCACGGCCTCCTACACATCTCCCCTCCCTTTCTCTCACTTCCTGATGTTATCCCTCCCATCACTATTGCCACTTCATCTCCTCCAGCCATAGCTCCGCCCCATTTCATCTCCTCCTGCAAGGTGAGATCTGAAACCCTAGAAACTATACTATATAAAAAAAAGTTCAAAGCTTTTACGCCTTGTTCGCGAGTTCTACTTAAGGAGGGAAATGGAAGGATGCAGAGGGAAAGTGAGAGGTGTCGAAGGAAAATGGTGTTTCCGAGTTTCATTAATGGAAGGAAAGTGAGGGGAGGGAAAGGATTTTGGAGCCATATTTTCCTTCCAAAATTTTCTCCCAAATTGGGTGGATTTGAGAAGAAAGTGAGGGGAATGAAAATTTTAAGTTTTATTTTCTTTTCCCCCTAATTCGAGAACACAAAAAACTTAAAATTTTTCTTTCATTTCCTTCGAACTCAAGAACACAGAATAATGAATATTTTACTTCCCCTCCCTTTTTTTTGTCAAAATTTTCCTTCTCTTTTCTTTATTGAATTTACAAAAAAAAAACTCGGGAACAAGGCATTAGTTTGGTCATGTATACCTCCCTAATCTAAGTTAAGGGAGACCCAACATCTCACCCTTCACCGTTGTTCTCATTGTTCTGACCTAACCATACTTAAACAACATCATCCAACTACCAATAAAATACATCACTTGACTGATAACTAAAACACCACCAAAAAAATCACCTCTCAGACTAAAACCTCATAACAGCATCATCACTGATTTCTCATCATCTCAACAGAACAACACCATCGATTATAGAAGCATCAAGGGTGGGGGACAAGATGATACTCAATCAGAACTCAAAAATTAGAACACTAATATCGAGAACCGAAACCCTAATCAAGAATTTGGGAAGAAAACGATACATTAATGGTGATATTGAGTTAGATAGAGTGCCTAAATCAGAAGATAGGATGAAGATGACGGTGGTGCATGGTAACTGATGATGTTGGTTTGTTGATTTAAAGATTATGGTGGTTGGTGGTTCGATGAAGTAAACATGGTAATTATATTGAACATGATGAACATCGGTTTTGATTGTGTGTATGATGGTTATTGTGGTGGTTTGTAGACTGGTGCTTGTAGACATAGATAAATGGTGCTTGTAGACATAGATAAATGGTGATGATTCAGGTGGTGGCGATAGTAAGAATATGAGAAGATGAAGATTTGGCTTGTCTGAGAGTGGGAGAGGGGGAGAAGGGGTTGGGTGGGGGTGATTTTCTTTTTGCTTTTTTTTTTAATTAGTCATTTTAGGTTGGATGTGGATCAAAACCATAAAATAATGCCAACCACATGAACCAAAATCACCAAAAAGATCTAAAATTAGACTAATGGCACAAGTTGAAAACTTTTTGAATTCCATCCATATTTTTTTGCTAACCACATGGATCAAATTTACAATTTAGTCTATTTTCTACCTTCTTTGCTAAATAGAAAAAAAAATCCGTTACAAATATAATTTTTTATCGTTAATTATTTTACCAAATATTATTAAAAATTAGTTATTAGGTGTTGCATTTTGTTCCGTGTCTTGTTTATTGTTTCGTCGTAGTCTATAAAAACCCACAAACCGCATATTGTTTAAGCCTTTTGTAGTTTCCTCTCATCTCAATTGTTATTTCGTTATTTCTTCGTTCCCGGGATTCCAAAGAACGAAATCTTAGATGGGCATATGTCATCTACTACTTCGTCTCCTCATCTACTATTTTGATTTTTTTTTCAATATTAGATGTTAACTACGGTTTCGTACCTTTTGACAAAACATAATCAAGGCATAGCACATAACAACGTTTAATCTAAAAGAACCTGAAAAAAAAATCATGAATGATGACATGTGATCTGATGTGTACAAGTTTTTAATGTACATTTTATGTATAACAACTTATACACCACAGATGGCATTGTCATTTATACTTATTTTCATTTTTTACGGAAAAACAAACTCATAACTGCTAGATTTCACGTTAAATGATACTACATAACAAGAAAATAAAACTATGCATAATACCATTAAACAAATTGTTTTTGGGAGCTTCCATAAGAAAATTGTGTACTTTAAATACCCGAAAATTACCTAAAAAGGTTTTTTTGAACTTCACATATTATGGGTTGATTGGTTGCGAAACAACACCCCGTTATACAAAACATCAAGCGAGCCCAATAAAATAACTATCAAACAGCAGACGATACACGAAACAACAGGCGGGTTACGATACACGAAACAGGAGGCGGGTTAACATGCTATACTATTAGGCCAAATGTATATGGCCCCTTGTTTGAAACTCCAGAACTGCCACTACTAAAACTCAAACGGTTGACTATTTTTCAAGTAATAACACCTAGAAACCAACTGCGTGCACCATGCAACACCAAATCAGGGATATCAAAAAAAACAAATTTATGGCTGTTTATGGAAACATGTCACAAAATAATACACCCAAAATACAAATTTCTAGTTTACTAATATACATGGGGACAATCTAAACCCTCACATTACACATTCCTTGTAAATTTAATATAAATAAATTGTTCGTATAGGCAAATGTTTAAATGTTTCACAACTTCAAGTTGATTTTCTCGGACCAGTCAAATATTCCCGTATACACCTGATCGCCTCCCAATTCTTCACCTGTGGCCCCCGCCGCAACCCTTATAACATCTTCAATCAATTGAAAGTTCCCCATGATATCCACGTGGGCCCCACTCAGTGTGCCCCGACCCTCGAGAAAGTTAGATGGAGGGTTGTGATCGTATTCCCTAATGTGTGTCTTGATTCCAGAAGGATTGAATCGGGTTTTCCCACGCCACCCTTTTGCACACATGAATCCTGCACTTAATGCGGGAACTGTTTCATCCCCATCAACTGTATAAACTCCGTCTTTTAAACAGCAGTCCTCGTTTTTATCCTTTGCTGATGCGTCAATCCGGAATGGAATGTAGCATTCCGCTGCAGGAGTGAGTTTGTAAATATATGCTCTTTCGGTTGGGATTCCGACTCCGTACATCGAATAGATCTCCATGTCGGGAGCATTTGGTAACCTGAAAACATCAAAAGAATTATGCAATTTAAAGTGCTAATTCTTAAAATAATGGCAATACAAGGTATCAGTTTAGATCCGTTTAAAATAAAAATGGGTCAATTTCGGTTATATTTTATGGTTTAACAGGTCAAATAGGTAAAACAAAAAAGTTAAACTAAAAACAAAAGAGGTGGGAGGTCAGACAAAGTGGATTTAAGTGTATGCATCCTAAACCGCTTAAATAAATGATATGATTATGTTAATAATATAAATTTTAATTATATTGATTAAACTAGTTATAAAAAATTGACACCTCAATGTTATAAACGGGTCGATTTTGGGTTATATTTTATCTTTAGTGAGTCAAATAGGCAAAAGGAAAAAGTTTAGCTAGAAAAGAAGATGTGGGTGAAAAGTCGGCCGAAGTAAATTTAAATGTTACATAACATCCTAAACCGCTTAAAAAGGATTTGATGATTATATTTAATATATTTTTTTGCAATTATGTAATGTTCTAATTATATTTTAGTTAGAAAAAAATGAACAAAATGTGTTGGCAGTTGGACCAATTTGACCCGTATTAAAAAGAGCTAAATGCAAGAAATAACTATATACTTTGATTTATTTGCATTACAACTTTGAAAAAATTCTTACTGAAAATTCTACCCAATTATAGCATCGTACTTTCAAGTTTTTTTTTTTTCATTATAGTTTGGATAATCTACCCAATTATAGCAACAAAAATTATTGTTATTCCATGGTATTGCTATAACTGGGTAGACTTTTTAAAGTACAATGTTGTGATGCAAAGAAAAGGAGAAAAGCATTTAATTTAGAAAACATCAACAGCAATGAAAATTATTGTTTTTAGATGGTACTGCTACCCAATTAACCCAATTTGACACCTCTTACGACCACAAATTGTAATTTTGAATCAAAATATTTCCAAAAAAAAAGGAGAAAAACATTTATTTTGGAAAGAAAAGAGTGCTTGGCCACATTCACATCGGACAAGAACCGAATGTCAAAGATCATAAGATAACAAAAGGAAGCTACAAGAATCTTACTTGGTCTCCAACGGGTTTGACCAGTATTTGTAATGTTCATATTTGGGGTCATCTAAATCCTCAGCAATACCAAAAGAAAAATGAGCACTCCCTCTTTCCATCATTTTTGGGGCAACAAATTCCAACATATCCACAATCTCGCCAGCTGTATACACTTTGTACTCAGCAACAGCCTTAATACCACCAAATCCCATGTCATGGTATTCAGTCCACACATCCCGACAAGTATGATTTGCCACACTGTTTCCTTTCACCGCACCCTAAACATCAAAAATTACCTCAGTACATGTGTATGATTTGGTGATCATAATAACATGTCAACTGCCGGATGAAGAATATAGATCATCCGGCAGTGGCAGTCATCCGGAACATCCAGATGACTGTCAGTCGTCCGACGGATGGCTAGCCATCCGTCGGATGGTTGAAGCCATTTGTCAGACAGTTGGGAAAAATATCAATAGCCTTACCCTAAATTCTATCCTTTCGATCTCAGATGATTGTGCCTCTGCTACATCTCTTCCAAATGACACCATCCTTCCATAATTTGCGTGTGTTGCTTCACATTCTTGACTTGTTGACTCGTTTTCGGTGACATTCTTCCCGTTCTTTCTCTTACTCGGACAATAACCTTCTTCAGGTGACCAATCAAGGCCACCCCAAATCGTGTCCCCGCCTTTCGGTATCATGGACATGGTTGAATCCCACGTGCGACTCATTCTCATCAAATGTTGCAACGTTTGAATCTGAAATAAATCCGAGTCCAACACACCGGGTGCTAGTGCCCTACACATCAATGTTGTATCTTGTAAATCTTGATAGTTTTTTTGTCAGATATAATGTCAAAAAAAAATTATATAAACCTGGCAGATGCAATATCTTTGGCTTCAGCAGAAAAAAGGCCGGCTACAGCTTTTGGGACACCTAAGAAAGGTCCACCAATGTTCATCACCGCCTTTATGTGTTTAGCACACCAATCTGGTCCACCACCACCACCCATCGGAGCTGGTGCTTCCACCCATTTCATGAAATGCAAAAAGTAAATGACACCCATTGAATGTGGAATCACAACCGCTTTATTGCCACCATTTGTAGCAACCATCAGTTCTATATTGCTCTTTATCCTGCTCAAAGATTGGTCTCTTACCTGAACATCATAAAACTCCATGTTTTAATTTATACGATAATGACAAAGTAACAGGAATTACACATGAAGGAAATCTAATCTATACCTCTGTATTTTGAAATGAGAGCCTCCAGTCATATGCAGCCATGTACATATTCTTCTCTTCATACCCAACACGAGCTAAGTTAGCTATCAAAACAGCCCATACAAAATATCCTGGAGCAAAGTAGTCAGCAGCTACAAGTCCACTCACGGGTCTGACCCGTATACCCGGTGGATCCATCCCTGTTTTGTTGTCTAGCGACATATGTTGCACCCAGCATGAAGGTCTGCAGGATAAGCATTACAAGAACCCATTCATATGAAAACAAAGATTATTCCTATTCGATCGATTAGGGTTGATTTCAAGTTTAATTTCAATTTCCAACAGTGTAAAATATGCCAGAATTTGCCAGATAACATGTAGATGATGATGATAGCGTATACGTCTTGCAAGCAATTGAAACCCAAAAGCCCAAAAGTGTCGAATATTCATAGATCAGAAGTCAAATCTTACTCTGTATTCCTTTTTTTGGGTAATTTCGTACGTTGAAGAAATTAGATCTTCAGCAATCAATCAAATCATTGAAGAAGAAACAAAAAACGATGGTGAGGTAGGTAATACCTCTTATAGACTTCGCCAAACGTCCCACCCCAAAGCCTCTTTCGGAACAAACCATCCATACACTGATGCCCCTCCCATAGCTCAAGTCCACCGGTTACAATCCCCGGCACAAACACCACCGGATGCTTCACCTTCAAACCTTCTTTCAAACATTTAACACCGGGAGGATCCGGCATAGGTCCGGTGATTGCCTCCGTCACAAACTGCGGGAAAGAGGCAGGCATCGCATTGTATAGAAACAACAACAGCCACCACGCCGTGCATACGCATCCTACAAACCAACAACAGTTATCGAGGCACGAATAGTTCTTGCTCTTTGACTTTTTTAATGCTTTTTCTTCCTTATCATCGTCTTCGTCTGGCTTCGTATCCGGATGCTGCTGTACTTCGTCTTCTGGTTGCTTCCTTCTCCGAGTCACCGCCATTATTGCTTCAACTTATATAAATCAGCAAATAGACAACAAATCATGAACAACGGAGTTGAAAGTGTTGGTGTAGGCCACCGTGGTTTGGTGGTCCGATGGTCGCAGAGAGCGGTGATAGCGGCGGAGACATGGTTGAGGAAATGTGTGGAAGCTTAATAGGATTGGGTAGTCGCGTGAACCGGCGCTGTCGTGGGTCCAGCGTGGGAATTAATTAAATGATTTATCCTAAAAAAAGAATTATATGCCCGGATTTCAAAAGTTAAACACTTTTTTCCTTATTAATATTTCGAAATGTATCGAAATGTGTGGAAGATGATATATCCTAAAAAAGCATCCATTTAATGATCGTATTATATAAATAGATTTCTGTTTAAAATAGGACTATAAAGAAAGATGATTTGATCATATTGTAAATTTTATGTTTGATAAAACAATCTATTGAAATCGATCTTAAATATTAACGAATAATATGGTTGAAATTTTCTAATATTGATTTAAGTCGAGATCATATCGTTGATAATTTATTATAACAATTAGAGCTAATAATTGGTCAATTTAGGTTGGGTTTGGGTTTAACATATTTATTAATTGGTTAAATATTTTAATTCAACCCTAACTCTTTATTTAAATTGATTGATATTTCTAACCCAACTCAATCTTTAAGATAAATAGTTTGTCCACGTTATCTAGTTTCCTACCAAATCTATTAAATAAATGTGTTAAACTTGGGTTAACCCATTTAAAATAAAAAAGTAAATAAATTGACTAAATACTACACCGTTTAAATTAGTTCAAAACGTAAATAAAATTTTAAAGTATGAGAAAAACACAGTTTCAATTCACAAATACAAATAAATTGTTCAAATAACATTAAAAATGTTTAATTTCAAAGTGATTTTGGAGAGTGACTAATGTCGACGCTACGAAAAATGATAGTGACGACGTGCCCTCGGCACGAGTTAGGAGTCGCGCTTAGACACGCCAGAGAATCCCCAAGGCAGATCACGCCTAACAGAGCAAGCCTGACGGAACCTCACGCCCGTGGACGCCCCTAAGTGCAAGGGCTAGCGGAGAAGGCCCCGCCCGGCCGCCCCGCCAGGGGCGCGTTCTACTCCGCGACAAAGTGTAACAACTTCAGATGACAAGGAGGATGCTCGGTGCATTATAACTTGAACCAATTGTTAGCTCTAACAATACAATGAGCACATTACCCAATCAGCACGCCCGATCCTGTCGTGTCTGACACCCTTGTCTCATAAGAACTAGCAGAATGCCTCAGTATAAAAGGTCACGTCCGGTACATAGGAAAGTAGGTTGCTCTCTTCCAATTCACTCAAAAAGATATCCAAGTCTATCCACTAACTTGATCATCATAGCGTTTTCCCGAGAGCCTCCTCCCGGAGAACGACTAACAGTTCTACCCTGTTGTGACCTTCCAGGTTCATTGAAACAACCATAAGCATCAAATATCAACGCCCAGTGACCAGGTTGCATCATTTGGCGCCATATGTAGTGTGACGAACAACAAACCAAAAGCATACCTCTCAACATCTGGAGATGGCATCTAGCGACACCGGTGGAGCTGGTGGGACACCGATGAGCCCCATCAGACCTATGATGTCGTTGGAACCAATTATTGCTCCCATCTTCACACCAGTTACTGGTGAAATACCACAAAAAGATGGCTCAACAATAACTAGTTCTCCAATGAGCGAATTATAGAGACCAATCGCTAAAGGACCAACGTCCTCCACCGCCATGTTGACACAAAACGTATCCGCACAAACCTAGCAACTGACGACGATATTAAGCAGCACGATACCAAAAACGGTGGTCAATGTCAGTAGCGTGCCGATTATCTCGCAAGCACCGTTATTAAACAGATGATGAGAGAACAAACAATGATCTTCCAAGCATCCCCATTTGTGACAAACATGCCCTTCAACACAACAATCCCACAACATCTGTCGTTTATGTCAAACAACTTGCTTGCACCCCACCCTTCCTAACAACCAAAGCACTGACCTTCCCATTTTAGCAGCAAAGCTTTTACGACCCAACTCTAGGGCACCTTTTAGCGTACAGCAATATGCTAGTGCAACCATACCTCACCGCTCAGCAGTTCAACCCCCAAGGCGCTTTCTCCATCCCAAATCAATATTGTTTATTGCGAAGCGTGACATCTTCGTTCTCTAAGGAACTCCTAGACTACGAAATCCCAAATACAACAAAACCACCACACCTTAAGACCTACAATGGAACCACAAACCCAGATAGTCATATCAATACTTACGAATGGATAATGACCTCGTTAAAACTGAACAAGCGATTGTGGTGTACGTATTTCCCGACAACCTTAGACGGTGATGACGCGCATCCTAGTGTGGGCCAGTAGCGGGATCCCCAAGTCGAAAGATCATCTAGCTAGCCCAGCCTAGATGCCTCAGTAAGAGCTTTAACGTCTGGGTGTTCCCTTAGGGTGTAACGTCCGCGCGAGAAGTGCGGCTTCGTCAAGAGCATCCCCGCTACAAGACAAATACAACGGCTCCCCGTGACAAAAAGTATGCCCAGAGCACTAACGCTTGAGCCAATCATTGGCCACGACACAACAGGGGACATGATTAGCCAATCAGAGTAACGAATCCTGTCGGAATTGCAGTCCCTATTCTCCATACGGAACAACGAGGATCCTTAGTATAAAAGAGCCTCTGCCCTACCCTGACAAGTAAGTGATCTCTCTCAATTCACATCACTCTCATCTAGATATCTCCCACTGACTTGACCGTCGGAGTGTCTTCCTGGACCTCCTCCCAGAAACAGATGACGACCTTCTTTGTTATGACTTTGCAGACCCCTCCGACGATAGTTAACACTGTGAGAGACGGTGGTCGGAAACAAGGTCGCATCATTTGGTGTCGTCCGTTTGTGTGACAAACGATACACAAAACTGATGAGTTATAAAAACTCTTTGATCGATTAGATCTTTGTAACAGGTAAATAAATAACGTAAAAAACAGTGAGATAAAACACAAGTATGGATCTAAATGAGTCGAATGATTAGATTAACTCAATCCTCAGCAGAGCTCGATTAAGAACTTCCATTGTAGAGGATTCTAGGGTTACAAAACAAGAATGATGAATACGCTTGAAAATACTTATCTAATCGTTACGTTATAGGATGCATGCAAGCATCTATTTATAATAAACCCTACATAAAACTCACGGATGGACAGGCCCATACCGGAGACAAAACTTGGACTAGCTAACGAGCCCAATAGACGCAACACTAAGCTGTACCTAACAATCTCCCCCTTTGCGTCAATTTGGAGCGAGACTATCATTTCTTCTTGCTTGGACCAGCTGCTGGAATTTTCTTGTTTGTATCAAACAGACGTGAGATCAGTGCGAGGATTGTCTGTCTGAAGCGAATGTACCATTGAATCATATCCTCAAAGTATTTCTTGTCATCCGCCGAATTCTGCTTGCATCGATGGATGATCCCTAAGTCATGTTCCAAACATGCAGTGGTATAGAGATGTTTGTCTGCCAAAGCGAAAAGACATTTATGGCCTTTGTTTCTGGTAAACATAACGGAGTTTCTCTTTGGGTCTATCTTCCCCATCTGCATCATGTTTAGGTCACTTGCTGAGCCAACAGGAGATATGATAGGCTTTTTCTTGAATACAGTCGCTATCTCTTGATCCATCTTTGCGACTTCCATAATGTAACAAACAAGCATCCTCTTGATGTGGTCGGTGATCGGACCATATTCTGCTTTATTAGTAAGAAGGATGTTGTGCAAGATGATCCAGTCGTGTGGATTCAAGTTGGGAAGATCAGCTAGCGAGATGGCATTTTCGGTCTTGACAGATCCTCTCAGCACCTTAAACCGAACGTTAGTGAAGTTTCCTTCCTTGTACGACTTTAGAGCCCGAACATTGATAATCTTTTGAGCGCTCCATGTTTGGTATTGTGGTTGAGCGACCCTCAGATAGAAATCGACTAAGTCCCTGTCAACCTTTGGATGAGGATGAGGGAACTCAGCAACGTTGTCAAAGGCATGGAATACGAACGCCTTTCGGGTCAGTGGCATATCGAACTGAGAATCGATAGTATTAGAATGATCTAAAGAGATCATCGGTTCCAGCCACAAGATGTTGGGTGTTTCGATGGCTTCTTTCAGCAGCTTCTCAAGAGTCCAAGGAGGAAAAAGAGTTTTCCTGCTCTTGAGAAGGTCGTGAGCTTCTTTCTGTCTTCTTTTGGCTTCTTCAGCCTCTCTAGCTACACGAGCATTGAGATCAACATCTTTATCTCGACCATGCTTCTTTAGAAGGTCGGCAATGGTCTCCTTATCTTCATCATCGCTCTCCTCAGCAATTTTCTTGCCCTTGTCTTTAACACCGGAACCTGAGGCTTGGCCTGTAGGAGGAGGTTCGATTGTGTGTGTTGCTGTTGAAGAAAGAGGCGGTTGAGACACATTCTTTTTTTCTCCCCTAGTTTCGGAATGGACACGAAATCAAGGAGCCCTTTAATCTTGCTCAGTAGAGAGAGGGCAGGAGCAAGCTTTTCTGCAAGAGTTCGCCTGACAGAATAGTTGAGTATCGGGTCATGTGCTTCTAGGATGTTGGATATAGCTGAGTGGACATCCGAAACACACGAAGAAATTATCTCTCTTTCAGATCGAAGAGACTCAATCTCCTTTTGTGAGTTGGAGAGGTGAATACTCTTGACCTTAAGAGCGGTGGTCTTCCGAGTAAGAGTATCCATGAAGGAGTTCTTAGCAGCTAGATCTTCTTGAAGCTTGGTGAGGCGCTCCTCAATGGCTGTCTTGAAAGCTGAGTTGTCGTCTGAGAGAGTTTGACGAAGAGAAGCAAACGACTTCAACTCTGATGCAACTGATGTAGCCAGTTGGTTGACAATGGGTTCCAGCTTTGTTTTGGTGGCTTCAGCATTTTCCTGTAATGATTGTAATAAAGAAGACGCATCAGTGAATAGTTTATCGACTTTTTCGGTCGCTGCCTCACAGGATTTGGTTGAGGCATCAATGGTTGCAGTAGCGGAGTCTAGAGAGACTTGATGAGCTTTGGAAAAAGCATCAACAATCTTTTGAATGGCAGCTTCAGAGATGGTAGACTGGGATGAAGAAGAGGAGGCGATGAGCGAATCGATCTTGTCGTGAAGCTCCTTGAGATGCCTCTTGGTAACAGGAGCATCATCATCGTCGTCACTCTGTACTTGAAACGGACTGTAATAGACCGAATCAAAAGTCATATCCTCCCCGCCGAGGAATGGTTCTTCGTCCTCTGCTGCCTGAGTAAGAGATGATGGTGATGGTGAGGGTGGAGGCGTGGTATTTGTAGTAGGTTCGGGTTGGGTGGTATGTTCGGTAGTTGGTGTGGGTTCGGGGGCTGAAGTGGCTTTGGGTGCGTCAGTATGAGCCCCCGTATCAGATACGTTGGTTCTTACTTCTGCAGTGGTGGTGGTTGCTTCGGTAAAGATGGGTGGGGGTACTGGGATGGAGGTGGATGGTATTTGAGTGGTGGAGGTTATGGGGGGAATGGAAATGGGAATTGTAACTGGTGGAGAAGAGATTGGAGAAGTGGAAAAGTGAACTTCAGGAGTAGGCGATCGTGGTGGAGTGTTACCACGAGGAGATCCGTCAGAGGCATAATTCTCTTCCTCAGATTCGCTTGAGGAGGAAGCGATTATCAGCTTTCGCCTTGGTTGAGTTTTTCTCTTCTTCGGCGGAGGAGACTAAACAGTCTATGTAGTTTTACGCTTCTTGGGAGAAGGGCCTTTCGCTCCCTTACCAACTAGCTTGTCTTTGCCTTTGTCAGTTTTCTTTCCCCTTGGCGCAGGCTTGTCAGCGTCATGGATGGACTTGAGCATTTCAGGAGTAAGCTCTCTTGGACCAGAGCGTCGAAACTCCTTGTAGGTTCGAATGATCCAGCTGTCAGCAGGAACATCTCCATACATCGTCTCTGGAATAGAGACAATGAATTGAAATTTTGAGGCATCGGAGACAATGATCTTCATGGTATGGAAAGTACCAATCGAAGACATTAGAGAACCAGCAACAATGGGGACTTGGTATTTGTCCATCACCCATTTTGTAATGAGAGTCCAAAATCGAGCATAGGAAATCTCGGAATGCCGAGAAGTAGAAGACAGACTCTGAATGAGCTGTTGCCATAGGACCGACCCGTAGTCCAACTTGATACCGTTGTAGATCTCGTACAGAATCGTGATGAACAGACGACTTGCTCCGTCTGATCCAGCACTGCGTTCAGACAGCCCCTTGAACAACACTGTAAATAACCCATTCCACTGAGGAGGTAGGCACGATTTCTTGAATTTCGTAACTATTGTCAGCACCTCAATATACCCCATGTTGTAGAATATTGAGAACATGTGACCCACCGGAATCGATTCAGGGTTAACCCTAGTTGAATCAGGTTCAAACCCTAGAATTGAGCAAAACCTCTGCTTGGAAATTGACGCCTTGTGATCGAGCACGTCAAAGAAGATCCTGTCGACTGCCTTGTCGTAATGAGCAGTGGCGAAAATTTGAGACAAGAACTCCATAGGAACTGTTTCAACTTTGGTGAGAGCAGGAGCAATTGGCGAGTACTTGAGGCATTCGATTATCGGGAACATGAAAGCGTCATAGACCCGAGGAGTAAGATCGATGATCAAACTCTGTTGGGGACGAATCGGCAAGATGTGAGAAATAGCATGAACTGATGAAGAATCTACCATTGTTGTGAAGAAGATGGGAGAGATGATGAACAGTAGAATTCTTGAAGGTTTTCTTGCTCTCTGAAATATGGATGTCGTAAAGAGGTAAACAATGGTTTACGTTACCTTTTATACTGTGGGTAGAGGAGAGAGAAGAATCTGTCCCAAATCTTCGAGGGAAATGCGAAGGGTTTTTTGGAAGTGATGGATGCGTGACAGTTATGAGCACCAATGATCACGCATGAGAGAGAGAGTGTCAGTCCCGATTAACACGCCTTCCCATCAGGCACCGTTTAAAAATGAAACGGTTCCACTTCACACGCCTGGCTGTCAAGCGCCGTTTCCAATTCAAATCGATTGGACTCCCGCCTGAGTCAGCATATTATCATCTTATCCTTTTAGAGTTAACGTCATCTTAAAGCAAAGTTGCCCGCGTGGATCAATATTAACCACAACCCTTTTGTTACTTCAAATCCCATTTAAAAATGATGCCATGTAATTAATGAAACCAGAATTGTGGAAAATCAAAAAGATTTCCGTGCTTAGTGTGTAAAAGAAAAAGAAATAAAGCAACACATATGAGGGATTTTGTGATGTCAATAAAGACACGAAACAATGGAACCCGGGCACGAATCTCTTCCTTCAAAGTCAAGAGAGACCTTAAAGTGTTTGTGTGGTTTCCCGTTGAATAACGATCTGACACTTATTAAGAAGTGTTGAAAGACTTCTTTTAATTAGGCTTATTTGGGTGGGTTTCGCTTCAGTTCAGAATTCATGATCTTGATATAAGACAGAAATAGAACGAAGTACTTGTGAGACCAATGTAGTATGTTGAACAAGTAGGTTTGAAATAATTTAAGTGGCTAGATAAAATAGTGTATGTAAAATCTCAAACAAAATTTAAAATTGGATTCCAAGGGAAGAAATGTTATAGGACGTAACAATTTCATAGGAATCACTCAAAATAAAATTAGAGATTTTACTTTCCATCCCCATGGATAAGTCCGTCAATTCGTTAGTGATAGCTAGAGCAAAATTGATTGATCACCGTCAATTCATAGTAGGTATTGAATTGTGGGTTTCACTTAGTTCGTAGTGACACTAAGCTAAGATCATAAACACAGAAATTATGTAACCATAAACCTCAGTGGTAATTTCTGAAAGTCTCAAGGGTTACGTTTATGAAGCGAATGAAATGGAGAAAATTAGAGTAAATGGTGTAGAGAAACGAAAGTACCTCTGCTGTTAAAATAAGGACCAAGCAGAAAACTCTTATCGCATGTGAGAAGAGAGTCAGGTAGCTCATGATTAGAATAAATATGGAAGCCTAATTGGGAAGACAAGGTTTGTATTTACCAAGTCAGTAAGGCTATTATTCAGAATCAGGTGAGGCTTTGGACACATACAGCAGCATGTTTCTAGGGACACTTAACTAGTAAAATGATTTCCCCACAAATAGACACACAAAAAGATAAGACACAAAACAAAACAAAATAATAAAGAAATATTTTTGGAGTTTTTGAATTCACGAAAAAAATATTTTTGGAATTTTTGATTTAAAAAGAATAAATAAAAAAAATGAGACACAAACAAATTTCGAACCGAACCCGAGCGTTCGGTCTATTTCGGCAAAAAAAAAAAATTGGAACCGAACCCGAGCGTTCGGTCTATTTCGGTTGAGAAAAAAATAAGTTTGAAAAAGAAAAGAACTTTGAAAATAAGTGAAATGAATAAGGAAAATGATACAAAAGGTTTACAACTAAAGAAACTACCTTAGAGTGATAAGCGACGATCAGATAATACAACCGAACCCGAGCGTTCGGTTCATTTCGGTATACCAGAACACGACCCGAACCCAAGCGTTCGGTTCATTTCGACACACATGAGACCCAAACCCGAACGTTCGGTCTATTTCGCTTTCAACATTGAATCTTGAGAAGTAGTCTTTGGTACTGACTCCGATTCCATCATTCCTAGCCCTTGTAGAATTTGGTTGAAAGATGCTTCAGGAAGAGCTTTGGTGAAGATGTCAGCCAGTTGATCAGTGGTTCAAACAAAGTGAATTTCGACGTTCCCATCTTCCACATGATCTTTAATGAAGTGATACCTCAGTGCTATATGCTTGGTCTTGGAATGTTGCACTGGGTTATGACAGATCCTAATTGCACTTTCTGAGTCGCAATATAGTGGGATCTTTTTCATATTGAGTCCATAGTCCCGGAGCTGGCTTTGGATCCAAATCACTTGAGATATACAGGAGGCAGTTGCGATGTATTCTGCTTCAGCTGTAGACAAAGATACACAAGTTTGTTTCTTTGATTGCCAGCTAACCAACTTCCCGTCTAGGAATTGACAGCCTCCAGTTGTGCTTTTCCTGTCTAAACCACAACCCCCAAGGTCTGCATCTGAGTAGGCTTGAACGAAGAAGCCTGAGTTTGATGGATACCATAAACTGAGAGAGGTGGTTCGTTTCAGATACCGGAGTATGTTTTTCACAGCAAGCATATGGGGTTCACGAGGATTCGCCTGAAATCTAGCACAGTAACAAACAGAAAACATTATATCAGGCCTGCTAGCAGTAAGGTACATTAAAGAACCAATCATCTGGCGATATAACGTAATATCGACTGCCGGTTTTTCCAAGGATGGTGTGAGCTTGGTGCCGAATGCCATTGGAACTTTAACCTTTGAGTCTCCCATCATGCCAAATTTAGCAAGAAGAGTCTTAGTGTAAGCTTCCTGGTTGATAAAGATGCCTTCGGGTCCCTGTCTAATATTTAAACCAAGGAAAAAGTTAATCGGACCCATTGAGCTCATTTCAAATTTAGTCTCCATCAGCTTTCTGAATTCAGCTGTTAAGCTATGATTCGTTGAGCCAAAGATGATATCATCGACATAGATTTGAACAATCATAAGGTGGTTACCTTCCTTCTTACGAAAGAAGGTTGGGTCAACCGAACCTTGTTTGAATTTTGACATCTTTAAAAACTTAGTTAGCGTTTCATACCATGCCCTAGGTGCTTGTTTTAGACCGTAAACTGCCTTGTCCGGAATATAACAGTGATTGGGGTACTTTTCATTAACAAATCTAGGAGGTTGCTCCACGTAAACTGTTTCTTCAAGTTCTCCATTAAGGAAGGCGCATTTCACGTCCATTTGGTAGACCTCGAAGTTCTTGTGTGCAGCATAGGCCAGAAATATTCGAACAGATTCCAGCCTAGCTACCGGAGCAAAAGTTTCCTCATAGTCAATTCCTTCCTCCTGGCAATATCCTTTCACCACGAGACGAGCTTTGTTTCGAATCACATTGTCTTCCTTGTCCATTTTATTTTTGAATACCCATTTGAGACCAACAACTGAGGCGTCTTTAGGAGTTGGAATGAGGCGCCAAACCTTATTTCTTTCAAACTCGTTGAGTTCATCTTGCATAGCTTGAACCCAGTCAGAGTGATCAAGAGCAGTATTTACTGTCTTCGGTTCAACTTTTGATATGAAAGAATTATACATGCAAAACTCTACTTTGGAGAATAAAGATGTTTGCTTTTCCTTCAGTTGAGATCTGGTCAGGACCTTTTCAGAGACATTACCCACTACCTGAGATACAGGATGATCTCTGGTCCACTTAACAAGAGGAGGGTAATTTGGATCATAGGATGGATCTAATTCAGCATTCACCATTTCTTCTAATTCAGATTGACTATCGTCGTCGTAGAACATATCGGCATTCTCCCCCTCGACTGATGAGCTTTCCGGTGTAGGTGGATTTTCTAGTGCTACAGGACTTTCGGGTTCAGTTGAGCTTTCGAGTGGAACTGGAATAGAGTTCTCCCCCTCAGTTTGTGAGCTCGGTTGTTTTGAAGGAGATGGATTCTCCCCCTCAACCGAGGCACCATGCTTTGGAGGTTCGTTTGGAACATGTTCTCCTTCACCCATTCGTTTGGCGGCATCTTCGACGATTTGCTTCAGATGGTCGACTTTGTTGTCTGCTTCCTTGGCTTCCGAGAGAGTAGCTTTCTCCGGTTCATCGAATAGTTCTACAAACTGTTCAAACAAATTAGCAATTGAGGCTGTGACTTGACCTGTTTGAGTGAAAATCTCTCCAGTTGCTTCTTCAGTGGCCTTTAGCTTCTTGACGTAGCTGTCATCGAAAGTCACATAATACGTTTCTTCAATCTTCCTCGAACGCTTATTTAAGACCCGGTACGCTTTTGAAGTAAGTGAGTATCCCAGAAAAATTCCTTCATCAGCTTTAACGTCGAACTTGTTACGATGTTCTTTGGAGTTGAAGATGAAGCATCGTGAGCCAAATACATGGAAGAATTTTACGTTCGGCTTCCTGTTGTTGATGATCTCATAAGGAGTAAGAGAAAAACGCTTGTTGAGATAGGACCTGTTCTGCGTAAAACATGTTGCAGCAATAGCATCAGCCCAGAAATATAAAGGTAGAGAAGCGAAACTTAGCATTGTTTGGGCCGCCTCACACAAGGACCAGTTTCGTCTTTCGACAATACCGTTCTGTGGAGGGGTGTAGGGGCTGAGAAGTTGTGACTGGTTCCTTTTTCTGCCAAAAAGTTTTCAAATTCTTTGTTTTTGAAATCCAGTCCATTGTCGCTCGCGATGTTGCGAACGACTTTTCTCAGTTGCACTTCAACCTGCTTAATAAACATCTTTAGCTTGAGAGTGGCCTCAGATTTGTGCTTCAGAAAGAACACCCATGTAAAATGTGAAAAGTCATCAACAATAACAAGAATATACTTGCTACCGCCAATGTTTTCGATAGATGATGGACCACATAAGTCAATGTGAAGTAACTCAAGTGGTTCAACAACTTTAGTGTTTATAATGGATGGGTGACTTTGACGACTCTGCTTCCCCATTTCACACGCAGCACACAAATGTTCTCGATCAAACTTGAGCAATGGGAGACCCCTAACATGACCTCCTGTGACAAGCTTGTTGATGTCTTTGAAGTTAAGGTGTGAGAGCCTTCGGTGCCACAACCAACTTTCGTCAGAATGTGCTTTGGATAAAAGACATGTAGTTGGGTTTCCTTTGATAGGTTTGAGATTGAGAGGAAACATTTCGCCTTTGCGTTCTGATTTGAGAATCACTCTTTTTGTTCGCTTTTCTATGATTTCTGAACCCTCATCGTCAAATGAAACTTTGAGACCGGTACCTCCTACCAGTTGAGATACACTGATGAGATTATGTTGTAGCCCTTCAACGTACGCCACCTTTCTTATTGTGAAGTCTCCATTGGTAATCATCCCATAACCCTTTATCGTTCCATATGAGTTGTTGCCGAATTTGACATTCCCACCATTCTGAAGAGATCGAAACTCTCTTAGATCTTCCTTCCTCCCTGTCATGTGACGTGAGCAGCCACTGTCAATGTACCATTCTTCGTCGAACTGCTCGTCACTTATAACCTTCTTGATCAATTCGTCAAGCTCATTGATCTGCACACTGAGAGGTTTTGCTGTGAAGCATAAGTCCTCTCGCTCCTTGGTGACCTCTTTTCCACCATCAGTATTGCATCCCCTCATGTGAGATACATCAGTCACCATCAAACACTTCCCGCTGCTTTCATCACCTCTTGCAACATATGCCTTTCCATGTGAAGACTTTCTCACCTCATCATCCTCTGAGTCGGTTGACCATACCTGCACGCCACCGAACTCGTCATTCTCTGCCGAACCCTGTACAATAAGAGCATTCATAGAAGGGTTAGTATCAGCTTTCTTTCTCTTGATCTCTTCCATCTTTTTCATCAAGACAGCCTCTTCGTCTTTCTCCTCATCCTTCTCTGCCATTTTCTTCAGAACACAGTCTTTGGCATAATGGTTCTTTCATCCACAGTAGTAGCAGTTCACACCAGAATCTCCATCAACCTTCGCCTCTTTCTTTGGTTCATCAGTCTTCGGCTCCTCCCTAACCTTTTCAGAATTATAGCTTCCCTGCCAATTTCGGTTCTTATTGGTAGGGAACCTTTTCTTGATAAACCTTTTTGGATTAGACACCATCATTGCATAATCTTCAGAAGTAAGATCATAGTCTTCTAGGTTCAGATCTTCATCTTCTACCATATTTTTGCTTTTAGACAGGAGGGCCAAGGACCGCAAACTTGAGACCACATTCTTCTCTTGCATGACAATCTTTTCTTGGGATTTCAAAATTCCCACCAGCTTTGCCAGTGAATAAGACTTGAACTGCTCATGAGCTTTGACTGTAGACACAACAGCTCTCCATTCAGATCTTAGGCCATTCAAAAAGGTGACCTTCTGTTCAATCAGCTTCCTTTCTATATCATGTTTGATCATCTTGCTAAGAAGATGATTGAAGCGATCGAACGTCTGAGTGACAGTTTCATCAGAATTCTGCTTAAATTCACCAAACTCAGACAAAAGCAACGTCTGAATGGAATGCTCCAAATCTTCATCTGTGCAATATTGCTCTCGCAACCTATCCCAGATTTCTTTGGCGGTACTGCAGGAACTCACCAACCTAAATGTATCAGATTGAAGAGCGAATCGGATCAGTCTCAATGCTTTGATATTGCACTGAAACTTCTCCTTTTCGTCTTGAGCAACGTCTTTTACATCTTTTAACAAATCATTATATTCTTTCTGAGTTTTAATGATCTTTGATGTTCCTGAGTGAGAAAATGGTCCAGACACAATTGCTTCTTAAATAAGATACCCATTATCTTAAGATCCGATGACATAGTCTTCAAAATGATGTGCCCAAAATTCGTAATCCTGGGTGTAAAGAATAGGAATCTTTGTCGTTGATCCAATGTTGTTTGAGATGTTGATAGGATTAGATTGAGACTCGTCCATGCTTGATCGTTTAACCTGTTTGAAAGATCAGACTTGTAATATGAAATATTAGGGCAAAACAAATAAAAGTTGAGTTACGTCAATTATGGAATGACGGCTCAATAAATATCAGTTAATGCGGAATAACCCTAATCGCTTCTTTCACAAAAAAGATGTGTATAAATTTCATAGCCTCGTGCTCTGATACCAATTGATGAGTTATAAAAACTCTTTGATCGATTAGATCTTTGTAACAGGTAAATAAAGAACGTAAAAAACAGTGAGATAAAACACAAGTATGGATCTGAATGAGTCGAATGATTAGATTAACTCAATCCTCAGCAGAGCTCGATTAAGAACTTCCACTGTAGAGGATTCTAGGGTTACAAAACAATGACGATGAATACGCTTGAAAATACTTATCTAATCATTACGTTCTAGGATGCATGCAAGCATCTATTTATAATAAACCCTACATAAAACTCACGGATGGACAGGCCCATACCGGAGACCAAACTTGGACTAGCTAACGAGCCCAATAGACGCAACACTAAGCTGGACCTAACAAAAACCACATTTCGATTCACCCTCAGGATAACGAATGAAACCGCCTGTGAACCCTTAGGGCAACAGAACAGCCAGATACGAGACGTCACTAGAGCCGGATGTCACTCTCGTGACACCGACAAACTGTGTCACAACCGTTAATGATTTACCGTCGTTTTGCAGCCAATCATCGTCGTTAACGACGACACAACCCCAAAACACACCTCATAACCAATACCTAACTTCCACCCTCATCAGCACAACACCACTGATCTTCCACCCCATCGATGTATAAAATACCCTCAACTAAGCCCCGTTGCAGCCGATTTTCCAGGCAATTAACAACTCAAAACAAATCGCGCAAATGTTGCCACCGATAATATCTAAAACCACCAGCGGAGCGCCATCTTCGTCACAAACATCGACGCTCCAACCAAACAGCACACTCAACGGGCCAAAAACCATGTTCCAGATGCCACCCTATACAACATTTGCGGCGGGTGTCATGCTGCCACCAACACTGCAATAGTACCAACTGCCTCCTATAACGCAACAACTCACCATCCCATTTCACCCATAAAACTTCTACGGCCCGACGCCGAAAAAACATGGTGGCATACAACAACACGTTGGTCCAACTATAAAACCCAAAGTTTTGAAGGCCAAGAAAGGAAAGAAAAACCCTAATTTTAAGGGGCGACTCGGCGAGTCCAAGGAGGAACTCGGCGAGTCCGAGCGGGATCCGGGTCGAGGAGTAAGTGACCGACTCGGCGAGTCGGCCAAGGAGACTCGGTGAGTCTGGTCTGTGCGAGGAAAACCCTAATTCCGGGAGTTGTATCCTATATAAAGGGTGTTATGTCCCTCCCTCAGCCTCCATATCATCCTAGAGAGCCTGTAAACCATATATTTCGTGTGAGCTTCCATCATTTGAGAGAAATAGCCTTGGAGGAAGGAAATTTTGGAAAGGAACTTGAAGATCAAGAAGGTTGCTTCAAAAGAGAGGTGTATATCCGAGATCTACTTCAGTTTGTGTTCATCTTGGAGGTATTAAGCTGCCATTTTCCCTTCTTTGCATCTAGATCTATTTTTGTTATGAGATTTGGGGGTTTTATGGTTGATTGAGACCCAATTCGAGTTTAGAGGCTTAGATATGTTGTTGCCACTTCAGATCTAGTGTTGAGATGGTCCAATATGTCATAAAGCATCAGAAGATGAGTAGTTGGTGAAGCCCTTTTGTCCTTAAACCAAACCCTAGTATGTTTTGAGCCTAGATCTCTTTAGTTATACGTAAAGTTTGCAACTTTACGTGGGGATTGAGCTTTGGAAGTATGGATCTATGGTTTGGAGTCCCTGCATGACTCAAAATTCCTCTACATGTTTGAAGATCTGAATGGACTCGACGAGTCCTTTGAGTGGACTCGGCGAGTAGCATGAAGATTTGGAAAAACTCGACGAGTGGGATGAACAGCTCGCCGAGTCAGATGATGTTGGGCAGGAACTCGGCGAGTTGGATGAACAACTCGGCGAGTCTGTTGAAGGTTGTCTTGGACTCGGCGAGTCAGGTCGCGGAACCCCAAACCCTTCATGTTGAGACTCGAATCAGTGAGTCGAATGGAGACTCGGTGAGTTGGACAGGTCAGGACTCGGAAATCGGTAGACTCGGCGAGTCATGGACTGACTCGACGAGTCGAGTCGCGAATAGAAGGACTCTGAACATATGAACTCGGCGAGTCAATAGGGTGACTCGGCGAGTAGGGCTGACCTGGGAGGTTAACTTTGACCAGGACTTTGACTTTGACCAGAGTTGACTTAGTTGTCTTTCGGGGGTCAGTTAGACTCAGTGTTGCATTGATATTGGTAGCTCGGGGAGCGAGTGGAGCAGGAGTTCTGAGAGTTGTCGGGCAGCAGCTAGTGGAATCATCAGCGAGTTCAGCCAGTGCAGGTGAGTTTCCCTTTGTGTGAATGGGTCTACTGCCACAATGCCGGCCCATGTAGTTATGAGTAGAAGACCCGGGGGTTAGCCCTAGGCATAGTATGCTAGTATGATATTCAAAACAAGGTCCAATGATAGTGGGCGGGTGCCCAAGGAATGGTTTATATGATAGTTTAAACTTGTTGTCTGTGTGATACTTGTTGTCTATGTGATACTTGTGTTGCATGATAGTTCAGTTTCTTGCTATGTGGATATGATTGCTTGAGTATAATGTGGTTAGATTTTTCCTTGTTTGAATGTTGCTTGCTTTGTGCATTGTGGGATTCTGAGTGATGGAAGTTAGCCATTAGGTGGATACGACACGTCACATGTGATCAGGGTTGAATAATCTCAGAGTGTTGAATTTGGCCCTATTGCGCAACTCTCGTTTGAGTCTAACCGTTGTAGGGACGAGTCTTTTACTTGAAGGATTATCTGAGCCTCGTCACATGTGATGGTATCCAGGTGATGGATAATTGGCATCGAGAGGAGGCCTTCAGTATCCAGGTGATGGATAATTGGCATCGAGAGGTTTCCCTAGGGTCAGACTAGGATGAGGTAGTGCTGGGAGCAGAAGTAACAGAAAAGGGACCTGGTGGAGTCAAGGCAGTTCTTGAGGAGAGTACGGATAGATGTGGAAGGTAGTATGGGCCCGTACTACTGAAAGCAGAGGATCCGTACTCGACTCGGGAAAGGCCGAGACAAGACCGGGAACCTGGTAGGGTGTGTTTGGTCTCGCATCAGTAATGAGAATTTTGATAGTGGTTGTGGTATACTTTCAGCATGGTGACGTTGCGAGAGAGACCAGGGGTCGGATCAGGTGCCGGAGAGGGATCAGGCTCGGGATCAGGGGCCGAGCAGCTCGAGGAGCGAATGAGGGAGTTGATATCCGTCAAGGTTACGTGCAGTATTTTGAATCAGACTCCTATGATCTTTGGCACGGTCAAGGAGGGTATATTGGAGATTTTAGATGAGAGGCTGGGAGCCTTCCGTATTGAGATGATGTCTTTGATAGGAGCGCGTACCTTGACATTTCGGGAATTCAAGGCTTGCAGGGCACCAGATTATCATGGGGCTAGGGACCCCATCGCTAGCAGTAGATGGTTGGCTGATGTTGCCAACGCATTCCGTATGAGCCGGTGCCCTGGGGGGGACAAGGTCAGACTCACTTCCTGTCTTCTGAAGGACAGAGCGAGGTATTGGTGGGAGGAGATTGGTCATGTTTTGGGTGATGATGCCGCGTTGGACGCGATGACTTGGAGTGATTTCTCGGCCAGGTTCAGGGCGGAGTTTTCGCCGATTATTGAGGTGCAACAGTTGGCACGGGAGTTTCAGGATTTGGCGCAGACCACTGAGACTGTGGCGGAGATCACCACCAAGCTCAGGGAGAGGGCTCTTCTTGTACCGCAGTATGTCGCGGATGAGGAGATGAAGAAGGCCCGATACCATGAGATGTTGAGGGATGACATCAGGGAATTCGTGAGCAGATCCAGCTATAAGACGTTGGAAGATATGATTTCTCGGGCTAGAGAGAGGGAAATTGACTTGGAGCAGATCCGAAAGAGGAAGCCGGATGAGGTTCAGGTAGCTGCAGGTTCGGGAAATAGGCCCAAGGGATCGGATCCGAAATCGAGGGATTATCAGGACCGCAGTCGGTGCAGGAAGTGTGGCAGGGCGCACGGGGGCGCGTGCAGGAGTGGTAGCGGTGGTGAGTCTAGCTGTTTCAAGTGTTGTTGGACTGGTCATTTCAGCAGGGATTGTACTGTTACCACCGCGCAGGGATCTGACTTGTTATGTTTTCATTGCCATCAGTGGGGCCACAAGAAGGCCCAGTGCCCCAGTTTGTTTTCAGCAGGGCGGGTGATGGCACCTGCCCTACAACTTTGAGGATCACAGACGGCCGTCAGGGCCGTGCAGAGGCGCCTGCGGTAGGAGGCAAAGCTCTTCAGATGACTACCTTAGAGGTGCGATCAGCACCGGATGTTGCAGGTATGCGATTTCTGTTTTCAGTTCTTTTATTTGTGCATGATTATATTGTTATGGTTCTGCATCATTATTGGTATGAGTATTTTATTTTTGAGCGGTTGATTGTGATCGAGTTATATGCCATCTGCATACCTTGGATATTCGAATGGTAGTGAGGGGATGTGCCCTATTGGAGAAGGTTACATAGGATGCAGTAACTATAGCATGCTTGAGAGGGACTTGGTATGTCTCGCTAGATCAGAGTTGTATAGTGTTAGAAATGGATTGGTTAGATCCCTAGCTATGGTAAGCTTGGGTCCCTCATCAGATTGATTATGGAGTGGTTGCAAGGATTTCTTTTGAGTATTGAGTAACAAGGGGTAAGCAGGATCGAAGTGGTGGAGAATCCTCCGAGTGTGCAAAGGTAGGAGCACGCAGACCCAGAATGAGTACGTGACCTCCGAGAAGGAAAAGAAGTAGTTCAACGTTTGATGGATTGAGGATCCAGGGTTGGGAGTTTGAGAAACTCCCCATCAGTTAGTGCGTGTGATGGTAATGGTTAGTACGTGGTTGGGAATTCTGGTTGTGGATCACCCGAAGGACTCGAGGGAGTCGGAATGAGGATCTTGAGAGCTAATGACACATGGGTGCCTTTGCATTAGTAGTTAGTGGTGGAAGTGTTGCAAGACTACGGGTAAGCCGTAGCATTCCTTGGTAGCTTCGTTAGCGGAGTTGGGGCGAGGCCCTTATCTCATAGTGATCAGATAGGGATCAGGATTGGGTAGTGGGACTAGAAGGATAGAGGCGGGTGGGACCCGTGGGCGAGGCCCGTGAGTTTTAGCAGCACAGGTGGGACCTGGTAAGGGCCTTAGTGTCAGGATAGGGGATCGGGGATCCCAGGGAACTTGTAGTGCCTGTAGGGTAGGATAGATTGAGCAGTTTTAGGTGGTCGAAGTTTCTTCGAAAGTCGCTGGGAGCGACTAGTAGTTGTGTTGGGTCAGCTACTGGTGGGAGCCGGTAATCCAGACATTGATAGGTTGGTAGGGACCAGGGTGGTCTCAGTTCATCCGGAAGGTAGACAAGGAATAGCAGAATTTTCAGTCAGTAGTATTGTGGGTAAGCAGTGTATGGTGGGATTCAGTTGGTTGAATCGAGGGGTGCTCGGCACCAAGTTTTGGCAGAGAGGAGTGTCAGTGGTTACTGACGGTGATAACCCTTACTGGGTTTAGCAGGGGTGATGGAGTTGGTGAAGGATAGGGCCTTCACAGTGACAGAAGAAATAGTTGGTTATGGAGCTTTGCCTTGGGAAGGCAAGGAATTGTGCAAGGAAAGAAGGGGTGAACCCCTATAGGTCAGTGCAGTACTCGGTGAGTACCAGAAGGATTGTCGGTAAGTAAGTTGTGTTCCCAGGATGTTCAGGGTCAGGGTGACCCGAGTCTATTATTCGCAAGGATTTGTGTTAGCTGGAATGACCGAGCGGGAGGCCAGCGAAGGTGGGCAGCTGGTGTTGGATTAATTGGTGAGTTATTGAAGGCAGATCGCAGACGGTGGGCCATAGCAAACTTCGAGGACGAAGTTTAGTTTAAGTGGGGGAGAGTTATAATACCCAAAGTTTTGAAGGACAAGAAAGGAAAGAAAAAACCTAATTTTAAGGGGCGACTCGGCGAGTCCAAGGAGGAACTCAGCGAGTCCGAGCGGGATCCGGGTCAAGGAGTAAGTGACCGACTCGACAAGTCGGCCAAGGAGACTCGGCGAGTCTGGTCTGTGCGAGGAAAACCCTAATTCCGGGAGTTGTATCCTATATAAAGGGTGTTATGTCCCTCCCTCAGCCTCCATATCATCCTAGAGAGCCTGTAAACCCTATATTTCGTGTGAGCTTCCATCATTTGAGAGAAATAGCCTTGGAGGAAGGAAATTTTGGAAAGGAACTTGAAGATCAAGAAGGTTGCTTCATAGGAGAGGTGTATATCTGAGATCTACTTCAGTTTGTGTTCATCTTGGATGTATTAAGCTGCCATTTTCCCTTCTTTGCATCTAGATCTATTTTTGTTATGAGATTTGGGGGTTTTATGCTTGATTGAGACCCAATTCGAGTTTAGAGGCTTAGATATGTTGTTGCCACTTCATATCTAGTGTTGGGATGGTCCAGTATGTCATAAAGCATCAGAAGATGAGTAGTTGGTGAAGCCCTTTTGTCCTTAAACCAAACCCTAGTATGTTTTGAGCCTAGATCTCTTTAGTTATACGTAAAGTTTGCAACTTTACGTGGGGATTGAGCTTTGGAAGTATGGATCTATGGTTTGGAGTCCCTGCATGACTCAAAATTCCTCTGCATGTTTGGAGATCTGAATGGACTCGACGAGTCCTTTGAGTGGACTCGGCGAGTAGCATGAAGATTTGGAAAAACTCGACGAGTAGGATGAACAGCTCGTCGAGTCAGATGATGTTGGGCAGGAACTCGGCGAGTTGGATGAACAACTCGGCGAGTCTGTTGAAGGTTGTCTTGGACTCGGCGAGTCTGTTCTTGGACTCGGCGAGTCAGGTCGTGGAACCCCAAACCCTTCATGTTGAGACTTGAATCAGTGAGTCGAATGGAGACTCGGTGAGTTGGACAGGTCAGGACTCGGAAATCGGTAGACTCGGCGAGTCATGGACTGACTCGGCGAGTCGATTCGCGAATAGAATGACTCTGAACATATGAACTCGGCGAGTCAATAGGGTGACTCGGCGAGTAGGGTTGACCTGGGAGGTTGACTTTGACTAGGACTTTGACTTTGACCAGAGTTGACTTGGTTGTCTTTCGAGGGTCAGTTAGACTCAGTGTTGCATTGATATTGGTAGCTCGAGGAGCGAGTGGAGCAGGAGTTCAGAGAGTTGTCGGGCAGCAGCTAGTGGAATCATCAGCGAGTTCAGCCAGTGCAGGTGAGTTTGCCTTTGTGTGAATGGGTCTACGGCCATAATGCCGGCCCATGTAGTTATGAGTAGAAGACCCAGGGGTTAGCCCTAGGCACAGTATGCTAGTATGATATTCAGGACAAGGTCCAATGATAGTGGGCGGGTGCCCAAGGAATGGTTTATATGATAGTTTATACTTGTTGTCTGTGTGATACTTATATGTGCCTGGTAGGGAGGTGAGTGTGGGCGAGGTCCCGTACCTCACCAATAGCAGAGTGTGGATTGTGTTCCACATCTCATTAGCAGCAGATCAGGGGCGAGGCCCAAGATAGGGAAAGACTGAGGGAGGGCTGGGCCCGTATCTCATTATCAGTAGGAGCATGGACGGGGTTCCCTGACTCATCAGTAGAGTTCGGTTGTTAGGACCGGAGGGTAGTCAGACACCCCAGATACGTCTGACAGTATGTAATGTTATGTTTACATGCTAGCACGATCTATTATATGAGTTAGAGGTAGTAGGAGGGAAGCAGTCCCCAAGTTCGGTTGTTAGGACCGAAGGGTAGGTCAGACACCCCAGATATGTCTGATAATATGTTATGTTACGATATATGTGCTAGTAGCAGTAGGGGGTGAAATAGTCCCCGAGGATCGGTTGTGTCACACCCCAAAACCAAGAACGGCGGAAACGTTCTGGGGCGGAGGACGTCATGTATAATATCAACAACAATGTAAAGTAGTAAACAAGCAACAACATCATCCATTGCATTAATAAAATAATTATTATACAATTGTGTTCTGTCAAATTTTGATAAACACTAAAGCATAAATCAAAATAAAAGATAAGTCTTGAACAAGCTCCATCTTCCTTTCTCCTTGCATCGGTACCTGTCTATGATGACCTGAGGATACAAGTAATTTTGAAAGCGAGTATCAGCTTTGAAGCTGGTGAGATCATAAGTATTTAGTGTCTTAATTTGTATGTAAGAATTTGTAAGTCTATGTATTGTAAGAATTTGAAAGTGTATATGAATTGTAAGTGTTTGAAAAACCCTAGAATCCCTATGATTCCTTCTAGTATATGAAGGTGTCTTCTACCAAGACCTAACTATTCTGTGTATGTGTCTCTTGTAAGAGTAAGTATTTTCCAAAGTATAACTATCATTATAAGAAAATTGTATCCTTTGGTACTAAGATACCTAAATATAATTCACCTTATTGGTTATGTGAATGAGTCACAAAATAAAGGTAATAATATAACTAACCTGAATATTACCCTTTGGTACTAGGGTAACTATCATTGTTAACTTTAAGACATCCGTAGACGTACTCTTACCTCTGTTGCTAACAGCTGGGGTATAGGAATAGTTAATCCCTTAATCGTATGCATGTAATGGTACCAGCCGTTGACATCCGTGGATGTGCTTTTACCTCTGTAGCTAACAGAGATTTTAGGAATGGTCAATCCCACAATCGTATCCTTGGGTACTAGGATAATAAATCCATTCTATCTCGTCGAATATGTGATTGTATCACAAGGTAAAGGTAAGAATGAGGATTTGATAACAGAGACGATACATATAAAATGTAATAGGACTCCTCCTGATATATCTATGCAAAAGTACTCCTATAAGTGTGATCATGTAAATATTATAGTAGAGTACTGTAAGGTTCTACGTGTGCTAGCTGTAATGTGTGTTCTCTCTATCTAGCAAGTATAGTAATGTAATCGTTCTAGTATAGTTGTATATGTTCTCGTCCTAGTATAGTTGTATATGTTCTCATCCTAGTATAGTTGTATATGTTCTCGTCCTAGTATAGTTGTATATGTTCTCATCCTATTATAGTTGTATAAGTAATGTACAGTAATGTTCTAGAAAGTATTGACTCATGAATGAACTGACTCATTGTATGATATCGCGTTCTAGTAATGGGTCTAGTATCTCCCTAAACTACCCATATGGTAGCTTACTAGTAATCTAAGTGGTACGTATTGAAATGGTTTGATTAGAATGGAAAATTTCGGGTTGTCACAGGTTGTTAGGACCGATGGGTAGTCAGCACCCCAGAATGGCTTGACAAGGGTGGTCAGCACCCCAGAATGGTTTGACAAGGGTAGTCAGCACCCCAGAATGGCTTGACACGAGTAGTCAACACCCCAGAATGGCTTGACAAGGGTTGGTCGGCACCCCAGAATGGCCGTACCGGGTAGGCCGGGCACCCCAGAATTGCCCGACAGTATGTATGATATGTGATTGCATGGTATGATGGGGGAACTCACTAAGCTTCATGCTTACGGTTTTCAGTTTTGGTTTCAGGTACTTCCGGTAGCGGAGGGAAGAGCTCGGGGTGATCGCATGGCACACACCATAGTTTAGACAGCCTGGGAATGTTTACTCTGATAACGAACATGTATTTTGGAAACTAATACTCTGTTTATGTTTTGAAATGATGAATTTGCTTAAAGTAAGGTGTTATTAAAAGAAATTTTTAGTCTTGAATTTTGGGACGTTACACCAACCATATTTGGCAATACAACAACCTAATTGCAACTATACCCAGCAAATCCCAAACAAGATTGCATATCAAGAAGTGTAACCCCGCCATTCGTGAAAGAGCTCTTGGACTATGAGATACCCAGCACTGCAAAATTACCCGACCTCAAAACCTACAACGACACCACAGACCTGGACAACCATATCGACATGTACAAATGGACCATGACATCCCTCAAACTTGATGAACATTTTTGGGGTACGTATTTCCCTACAACGCTCGATGGTAATACATGAACATAGTTCAAGACACTCCGACTAGGAAGCATTTACAACTTTGGCCAACTGAAGTACCTCTTCTTAACCAACTTCATGAAATTATACAAGTACAAAGGAGATTCACACTCCATAATTGGATGTAAGCAGAGGGGGGGAGGCAGTTAAGGAGTACTTTGCCCGGTTCACAAATGCAACCCTCGACATGCCATGGCATGACGAAGTATTGATTGCAGGGGCATTCACATGGGGCGTCCTTCCTGACCTTTTTTCCCAGAAGCTCATGGGGAAGAAACCCCAGACACGGGCAAAGTTGAAAAAAGGTGGAAAGATACTTACGACAGGAAAAAGGGGAGGCCTCAAAACAAGCGTACCTAAGCGCTATGGCAGCCCTAGTCGCAAAGAGCCACCGACCAGGCTGGGACGACAAGCGAGGAAGGCATAGGTACCACGAATAAGACATACAGTTCAGAACTTTCACAAGAGATGACAGGCGGGGGCAACGAGCATAAATATACATTGTTGTCGATAAACCAGCAACCAAAGGAACGAAAACGCGCTATTGGGAATATCACAAAAGTAGAACGCATGACACAAACAACTGCTCGGTCCTGAAACGTGAAATGGAAGAAATTCAGCTAAAGGGAAACATTGTGGAGATCGCTCAAAGCCTACGTGCGAAGTTCGATACATAAAACCCTAAAGATAAAGCCAAAGGAGGAAATTGCTACCAAGTGATTACGACGATACACCACAAGCGGGGAAGGACGGAACATGCAGGCGACATAAGCAGCATCACAGAGGAAATGCGAGGCTTCATGATATGGAATACATGGAAACCACTCATCATGTAATTTTGAAGGAATAAATCCAAATGTTCCAATATAAATGTAGATGAATGTCCCAATCTTTGATGCCATATTGAGAAAGAGTCATTATTCAACTGTCTTACAGAATTACAACATTATATGTCTGAAACTTTAGGAATCTTATCATTATAAGACAAATGAAGAAACAAACTTTCGTTGTCTAGAACATATAAATTCCCAAAATCTTTCCTTGATCCACAATCTTTTCAATTGACAGGTCCTGCAAAAGGCAACGTGCGGGATAAAAATGAAATGCAATTTTTGTTTGTATAGACAAACTTTTGACAGATAACAAATTGAACTTAAAATTCGACACATGAAGAACATTATGAAGAATCACCTTGGGACTTAATTATATCAGACCTATATGACTAACATATTTAATAGAACCATTTGGAAAATAGATTGGTGTATACCTATGAACTTTACTAAGATTCTTCATACGAGATACATTTGAACACATATGAGTAGTAGCCCCATTATCTAATATCCAAATACATTCACCAAAATCACCACAATTTAAAGAATTTAATAGTGATAATTCAATACCTAAAAAGTCCCAAAAGTGTGAGAAATTAACAAAGTGTAGATCATCCTTTTGATTAGCCTTCATGAACTAGCTAAATTGTTAGAAAAGGGAATTCATGGAATCATTGTTGTTGTTAAAAGAAGAAGAAGATTATTGATCATTGTACAGTGGATTATTGTCACCTTGATTAACATGTGCCATGTGTGCAAAAGTAAAGTTACTTTTCTTCTTTTCTTTAAGATCTTTATACCGATCTGGATAACCATTCAACTTGAAGCAAGCTTTTGTAGTATGTCCAGTCACTTTGAAATGATTACAATATCTATCACTATTCTTCCCTTTCTATTCAGATTTAGGTTTGAGTGAAAAAGATTTCTTCTCATTAGCAGTTTTAGCAAGCATAGCAGAAACTTAAATTGGAATAGAAAAGTTAACTTATACTTCCTTTTGTTTTTTGACACTTAATGTCATTGAGTATTCCTTATGAACAGAAGGTAAAGGATCTAATACAAGAATCTGATTCCTTAGGTTTTCATAGGTATTGTTGATTCCCATAAGAAATTTCATCAATCGAATTGAAGAAGTAATATCTGAAATCGCTTTTGCAGATCCACATGTACATGAAGGTATAATGACTAAACAATTCAATTGATCCCACAACTGCTTCAATTTTGTGTAATACTTTAAGAGAGAAGAGTCACTTTGATTTATTGAAGCAATTTGTCTTTGTAGTTGATAGATCAAAGGACTGTTACTTTCACCAAATTGTTCTTCAAGATGGAGCCATAATTCTCGAGCAGTCGTAGAAAAAACAAAGGCACTGGCAATTTCTTTAGAAATTGCATTAAGTATCCAAGAACGAACAATGAAATCATTGTTGATCCAATCATCAAGCTCTTTTCCTTCGATTTCAGGTTTCTTCATAGTTCCATCGATAAAATCTTAACTATTACAATGTTAACTAGTTGCATTATATATATATATATATATATATATATATATATATATATATATATATATATAACATTGTTGTTTTGTAGGGAGAAAATGTAGGAGGATATTTAATTTTTCATAGCATAATTACATAAATTGGAAAAATGACTAAACTTTGTTGCTAAACAATTAACCTTGTCATTGGTATGGTATTGCTCTTGCATTCTTCTAGTTGTTGCTGCTTGTGGTCCTACTTAGGCCTGGTCTCCTTTTTGTGGTTATAATGTGGTTCCTTTGTTGTTTTGCGTAGTTTGGTTTTTGATATCTTGTATAGGCTTGGTTTGCTTTCTCTTTTCCTTTGTGATCTCCTGTTTTGTTTTTTTGGCTCCCCGTTTACCTTTATATCTAATGATATGTTTTGACGTTAAAAAAAATATTTGGATCGTTTTATATTATTTTATTTTTCCAAAAAAATTCATTACAGAAGTTTGACAGAACATCACAAAGACGATCAACGCCCTGTAAAGTATCGATATTTCCCTTCCCTCTATTATGAAACCTCAAATTGGGTTCGGAAAGGACATTCTTTTATGGATCGAAATTTGGAAAGGAGATGACGATCTAGCCTCGAGGTTCCCCCATGTTTTTGTTTTGGATAAAAGGAAATCGTGCAATATAAATGAGCGTCTCCGTGCTAGTGAGGGTTGTTAGGCATGAAAAAGGTTTCTGAGGCAACATTTTATGCCTTAAAAGATGTTGTGTGATCTGTCATCCTGGACGACTCCCCCGATGTTTGGACTTCGGTCTTATCCCGTGATGGCAGGTTTTACGTGCACGATCTGAGGTCTTTGATCGAATCTTTCCTTATGACTGTGATGTCCAATGTCACAATCTGGATTATGTTGGCGCCCTTAAAAATAAACTGTTTCATTTGGCGGACTTGCAGCGGTAAAATTCCTACTGCTTGTGCTCTCACTAGGCGGGGTATTAATATTTATAGTTTTTGGTGTGAGGGATGAGGATCATTTGTTTGTGGGTTGTCCGTGAAAGCACGATATCCTTCACCAAGTTCTTGGTTGGTGCAACATTACTCAGCGTGGTTTTACTTCCACCAGAGAGCTTATCGTTTTGCTGCAAAATGGGGGAATTGTCTGAAGAAACGTATGGTTCTCTTAGCTATTCTTTATGGTTACTTATGGTGCATTTGGAAAGCGAATCGGCTTTTCAACAAGGTGTGTAGCTCTAAGGTGGGTATAATCGATAATATTATTTCTCTTGATTTAGTTGGATTAAGCACAGAGGGCGGTTTGGGAACTATAATTGGGTGGATTAGTGTTTGTTCATTTTTTACAATTTGTAATTTATTTGTTCTCTTTGCCTAGCCTTGTGCTTTTTAGGCTGTGGCTTAGTAAATTTCTACCATTTCCAATGAAAAATCTATAATTATTTAATTTTATAATATTTGCGGAATCTAAGGAACGCCTATTACCTTAGTAGACGGAAAATTGTGTCGATGAAAGTAAATGACATACATTTCCACCTAAAGAAAGGAAAAAATGGGGGAAAGTGTTGAACGTAGTTTTGTTTTGAGGAGGGTTGACTTTTATCTTTAACTGGTATCTACCATCATCAAAGGAATTTAAGTTGGATCAAATTTATCTTCCCTGATATTATTAACTATGGTTTTTCTATTTTTAAGAAAACATTTTTGGAATCAAGATTTAAATTTTAATGATAAATACTTAAAGTTTATTTACAACCCTATATTTGATTTAATGCATAATCACATATAGTTTATACTTTATAGTCAGTCGCGTTGATTTTATATTATCAAATGTAACTTTGAAATGTATACTCATAATTTATTTCTCCATCTTCAACTTAACATTTATATATATATATATATATATATATATATATATATATATATATATATATATATATATATATATATATATATATATATATATATATATATATATATATATATGGGAAAAATGAATATACCTTTAAGGATATATAAGCTTAGGTACCCAAACTCATCATACTACGTCGTTTTGTATCATATAATACATTCTAATTGTTCAATGTTCTTATAATTTAACTTCAAACTTGATTTACTTCCAAGATTATTATAAATTACACATAAATCTTCCTCTTACGTAATTTTCATTCTCAACTACAATATATATAGCCTAATAAGTGTTTGGCAAAAAGATATGATATAAGAGAAAGATATTAGTGAAATTTCGAAAATCTTGAAAGTTAATCAAGTTAAGAGTTGAAGTTTACACACATTATAATAAATATATTAAACAAAACGACGTATTATAGTGTGTTTGGGTACCTAAGTTTATATACCCTTAAGGGTATATTCACTTTTATATATATATATATATATATATATATATATATATATATATATATATATATAGAGAGAGAGAGAGAGAGAGAGAGAGAGATAAATGTGTATTAAATTATATGCTTTTATTAGGCCATTAATGTGTTCACTACTACTACTACAGGGAACATGGAAACATGAAGACTAGTCCCATGATCAGTCACTTCATTCAAAGGAACGGGTAAAATGGTGAACGTAAACTCACTTGAAACTTGAAAAGAGTCGATGACCACACAGTCACACTGGTCAAGAAGGCGTATAAGGAGGGCCGACTCTATGTAGGGATATTTTAAGATAGGGCTCAAGGCCTCAATCTTAATTAAGGGGCCCCATATTTTCCAAAATCCAAAAGTTTAATCCATTAAAAAATCCAATCCGGTAACCACAAAATAAATGAAGCAGAAGAATAAATTAACGATCGTTGCATTCATGTAACTGACACGACATTCCATTCTTCTACCGATTATATTTTTTGCGACATATTCATCTCATCTGTTTTTTATTTCCGAGTATACTAAGGCCAAAGGGCCCCAAGTTTTTGGCTTGCTTAGAGCCCCTAAAATGATTGAGCCGTCCCTGCGTATAAGTGTAACTATGCTCACTTCTCACGTTCTCGGTTAAGTAATGATTATGCCTTCATTAATGCTTTATGATCGTTTTGCGGTTTTGCATTTGTGGGTTTGTATTTTCAAATTGAAAATAACTTTCCTTTGGTAAAATGTGGTCGCTTTACATGTAGTTGTGGATGCATATAATTAATAATGTTAAACAAAATAAGAATAATAAAATCACATTTTATAATAGTTAGTTACTACTTATTAGTATTATTCTTTTTGAAAGGATTCACTACATTTTTATACATAACATTAATAAGATATTATTTTACTACACGAGCATTCAATAATCATCACAAATTTGATCGTGTCCATCATTCACAAGTTTCATTGTATAAAAAACATCTCAATTGTTGTAGTTGCAACTTACAAAACTGTTAGCTTCAATAATCGTTTGATCAAATAAAGTCCCACAGTTTCCATCATAGTATAGCAAGGTTGGATATATATATATATATATATATATATATATATATATATATATATATATATATATATATATATATATATATATATATATATATATATATATATATATATATATATATCGGGTTAGGTTCATTTGAGACCACCTATATTTTGTGAGACCGTAAGACACATTTTTTTATTTTTTTTAGTTAATTCAAGTTCCAAAAATAATATTTTAATTTTTTTTTTATTTTTCCATTTATTTTTCATTTTAAAATTACTTTTAGAATATGTACAGTGTAATATTCTATTTAGAATATTTCACGTATTTTTCAAAAAAAATAGATTTTATTTTTATTTTTTTTAGTTAATTCAAGTTTCGAAAATAATATTTAAAAAAAGAATTTTTAGATTTTTCCATTTATTCTGCATTTTAAAATTATTTTTTTAAAATATGTCAGTATAATATTCTATTTAGAATATTTCACGTATTTTTCAAAAAAAACGGATTTTATTTATTTATTTTTATTTTTTTTAGTTAATTCAAGTTCCGAAAATAATATTTAAATTTTTTTTTTTGGATTTTTCCATTTATTTTGCATTTTAAAATTATTTTTAGATGTGGTCTTATGGTCTCACAAAATTAGAATGGTCTCAAATGAACCTGAACATATATATATATATATATATATATATATATATATATATATATATATATATATATATATATATATATATATATATATATATATATATATATATATATATATAGCTAGGTTCAAATATGGATGAACATCAATTGTGCGGACGTATGGACAATGTCATTATGTGAGAATGGTAAAGAAAATATGTTATTTGATAATATGAATACGTTCAATTTTACATAATTATTGTCATTATTCCACATTCTCACTGATTAAATCGTCTATAAGGTTATTATAGATTTATTATTATTATTCTCATTATGTCAGAATGTTGTCAGAATGTTTATTGAGTCGTATTCTGTCAGAATGAAAAATGAGTGAAAAACTATTTGTGAGACAAAAAAATGAATAAGAATTAGTAACAATGCATGGAAATAATGACATTTTTGTAAGGCTGAACGTATTCGCATAATAAACAATTGATTCTCTTAGTAATTCTCATAGAATCGCACTGTCCACACGTCCACACAATAATTGTTCATCCACATTATAACCTAGCCCTATATATATATATATATATATATATATATATATATATATATATATATATATATATATATATATATATATATATATTATAATGTGGATGAGACAACTATTGTGCGGACGTGTAGACAATGCTATTCTATGAGAATTAATAAGAAAATAAGTTGTCTAGTAATGTGAATACACTCAATGTCACACAACTATTAGCATTTTTATGCATTCTCACTAATTCTTATTCATTTTTGTTCTCACGCATCGTTTTTCACTTATTTTCATTCTTACAGAATACGACTCAATAAATATTCTGACAACATTCTGACGGAATTAAAATAATAATAAAAAATCTATAATAACCTTATAAATGATTTAATTAGTGAGAATGCGTGATAATCACAATAATTATATAAGATTGAACGTATTCACATTATCAAACAACATATTTTCTTCATCATTCTCATAGAATAGCAATGTCTACACGTCCGCACAATAGATATCAATCCACATTTGAACCTAACTCTCTCTCTCTCTCTCTCTCTCTCTCTCTATATATATATATATATATATATATATATATATATATATATATATATATATATATATATAGAGAGAGAGAGAGAGAGTTAGGTTCAAATATGGATGAACAATCATTGTATGGTTGTAGGAACCAATCAAAATTACACACACACACATATATATATATATATATATATATATATATATATATATATATATATATATATATATATATATATATATATATATATATATATATATATATATATATATATATAGAGAGAGAGAGAGAGAGCTAGGTTCAAATATGGATGAACATCCATTGTATGGTTGTAGGAACCAATCAAAATTTAACAAAAAATTAATTATTAATTAAATCAATAAGGTTAGATTAGTAATATTACCTATATATTAAATAAAGTCCAAAATTAAAATCATATCATACCCCTATAATATTGTAAGTAGTTTCTTACTTACGTTTTATATAGCATCATCGACAACACACCATCAATATCATCTTATTCCAGAAATTGGCCGTCGTCACCATCATTATTATCTCATTCCCGAAAATTGACCTCCAACAACCCTGCACCCCAACGCCACTGTCGTATCTCCCTGCAATGCCAAACATTATCTTCTTTATTTACCACCAACACCACCCAGTTCGACCAAAACAAACGCATTGTCTTTATCTGTGACATCCCCATTTTCACAGCCAAAAAAGACCGATTTGTTTATGCTTTATTTTGAAAATCAGAGTATCTTTTAAGGAAATATGTTGCAGAATTTGTTCCCAGAAAAACATGATAAATATATTATCAAAGCATTTTCGAATAAATGTATTGTATTCCTTTTTAAAACATTGGGTTGTCATCGTCAATACAGAAACATAAGCATAAACAGACCTTACATTCATTTACACTAGTGATCTATATCTCCTTAGTCTCTCAGTGTAATGTAGCTTCGTATCGACGCCTGTGATACAAATAAACTGAGTGGGTCAGGTCGGGAAACCTAGTGAGTACATAGGGGTTTCAATCCCACAATGTTATATCATATATATAATTGAGAACTCAAAATATACAATTTCACCATATATATATATATATATATATATATATATATATATATATATATATATATATATATATATATATATATATATATGAGCAACTCTTACCCCACCCTGTCGATCCTCACAATTACACTATCCATACTCTCATACCTTAAAATTTATCTCTTTACTTAATCCATATTCTCGGATCTAATCCATGCTCTCGGATCAATAACTGTGCCCATTCCATACTCGCGGACTAGGGACAATTATCTAAATCCATACTCCCGGATTAATGTCAAATAACTATGTCCTATCCATACTCCCGGACTAATGACAACTGACTATGTCTTAATCCATACTCCCGAATTAATGACAACTGAATATGTCTTAAACCATACTCCCGGATTAATGAAAATTGACTATGTCCAATCCATACTCTCGGAATAGGGACAATGACTGTATCTGATCCATGTACCCGGATCAATGACATAATTTAAAGTTATATTCTCTGTGTATAACTCACTCGCACTCATAAGAAGATACTACCCAATATTCCCCATAATTAATTTAGGTTTACTCTTTAACTAAATCATCATATATAATCAGGCATGTTCTTTAACACGTATTTCATGCAACATCAAATAATTCGCACATAAACATATATTTAATACTTCAATCAATACTTGTATTAAAATCATGTTCATGAAAGGAGCTATGCACTCACTTGTCAAAGTGATGATTTCAAACTCGGGCAACGCTTCGCTTCTAACGATTTTATTTTCCTTCGAAGACACCTAGCATTATGATCGCTAAGTTTTAGTCTAATATTTATTAAGACTAATTATCAGTCTAGATTCATCATTAACTCGAAGTCTACTTTCATGATCCATCAAGTAAGGAACAACCAGGTAGGATCATACCGGAGTGTAACACCCAAGATTTTGAAAGCCAAGAAAGTAAAGGAAAACCTAAATTTAAGAGGGACTCAGCGAGTCGGAGCGGGATCCGGGTCGAGGAGTAAGTGACCAACTCGGCGAGTCGGCCAAGTAGACTCGGCGATTCTGGTCTGTGCGAGGAGTATGGACGAGGTTCCATGACTCACCAGTAGCAGGACACGGGCGGGGCCCAGAGATAGGCGAGGCCTTAAAGCAAGAGTTGTTAGTATATGTTTAGTTTATGTAATGTTATGTGATATGTTTATGTGCTATTATATGTTAGTGGGCGAGGCCCTGTGACAGGCGAGGCCTAAGTGAAACAGATCTGTATCCGAGCGGGGCTCGAAGCCAGGCGGGGCCGTTGTATCGGGCGAGGCCCGGGGTAGGGGCGAGGCCCAGGATAGCGGGCGTGGCCCAGTATGTGCAGTATGTGGTTTTGCATGGTATGTGGTAAGGTGGGGAACTCACTAAGCTTCGTGCTTACGGTTTTCAGTTTGTTTTCAGGTACTTTCGGTAGCGGAGGGAGAAACTCGGGGTGATCGCATTGCACACACCATAGATTAGTCAGCCTGGGAATGCTTACTCTGATAATAAACATGTGTTTGAAAACTTATACTCAAATTATGTTTTGGAATGATGTCTTTGGTTAAAGTAATGTTTTATTAAAAAGAAATTTTTGGTCTTGAATTTTGGGATGTTACAAGTTGGTATCAGAGCCTTGGTTTGAGGGATTCGGGCATACTCTCGGGTGTGCCTGAACTCAAACTGAGGGGTCGGATAAAAAGTTTTCAAAAATGAAAGACAGTTTTGTAAAAAGAATTTTGAGAACGAAAAATAGTTTTAGAAAAGCAAAAAGAATTCAGAAAGAAAAGAACTTTTAAAAGAGAAAAGAGGTGTAGTGCATGCAATCAACCGAGCTCAAGTAAGTACCCCAAAATACCCATACAAGTTTATGTTATGATTATCAGTTGTTAGAACATCATGCTAGAATAGGACTAAGGATCTAGGGATGATGCCTTATGTGTCTGTTATTTGTGCTTTCGAGCTGCATGATAGTGCTGATTAGACAGTAGTAGGATAGCCTGTTTAGGTTATGCCTGAGTTTATGAGTTTGTGATGCATGCTAGTTCAGATTCTTGCTATGTGGATATGATTGCTTGAGTATGTGGTGGTTAGATTTTTCCCCCTTGTCTGAATGCTGCTTGCTATGTGCATTGTGGGATTTTGAGTGATGGGAGTTAGCCATTAGATGGATACGTTACGTCACATGTGATCAGGGTTGAATAATCTCAGAGTACTGGAATTGGCCCTATTGCCCAGCTCTCGTCTGAGTCCAACCGTTGTAGGGACGAGTCTTTTACTTGAAGGATTATCTGAGCCTTGTCACATGTGATGGTATCCAGGTGGTGGCTAATTGGCATTGCGAGGAAGCCTTCAGCAGCTGAGGACTGGTTTGAGTTGAGTCAGAGGTTTCCCTAGGATCAGCCTAGGATGAGATAGTGCTGGGAGCAGTAGTAGTGGATAAGGGACCTGGTGGAGTCAAAGCAATTCCTGAGGAAAGTACGGATAGATGTGGAAGGTAGTATGGGCCCGTACTACTGAAAGCAGAGGATCCGTACTTGATTCGGGAAGGGCCAAGACAAGACCGGGAACCTAGTAAGGGGTGTGTTTGGTCTCGTATCAGTGATGAGTATTCTGATAGTGGTTGTGGTATATTTTCAGCATGGTGACATTGCGAGAGAGACCAGCGGGCGGATCAGGCACCGGAGAGGGATCAGGCTCGGGTTCAGGGACCGAGCAGCTCGAGGAGCGGATGAGAGAGTTGATATCAGCTGAGGTTACGCACAGTATTCTAGCTCAGACTCCTGTGATCTTTGGCACGGTCAAGGAGGGTATACTGGAGATCTTGGAGGAGAGGTTGGGAGCCTTCCGTACTGAGATGATGGCATTGATGGGAGCGCATACCTTGACGTTTCGAGAGTTCAGAGCCTGCGGGGCACCAGATTATCATGGGGCTCGGGACCCCATTGCTAGCAGCAGATGGTTGGCGGATGTAGCCAACGCTTTTCGTACGAGCTAGTGTCCCGAGGGGGACAAGGTGAGACTCGTTTCCTGTCTTCTGAAGGACAGAGCGAGGGATTGGTGGGAGGAGATTGGTCATGCTTTGGGGGATGATGCCGCGTTGGACGCGATGACTTGGAGCGATTTCTCGGCCAGGTTCAGGGCAGAGTTTTCGCCGATTATTGAGGTGCAGCAGCTGGCACGAGAGTTTCAGGATTTGACGCAGACTACTGAGTCTGTGGCGGAGATCACCGCCAAGTTCAGGGAGAGGGCTCTTCTTGTACCGCAATATGTCGCGGATGAGGAGATGAAGAAGGCTCGATACCATGAGATGTTGAGGGATGACATCAGGGAGTTTGTGAGCAGATCCAGCTGTAAGACGCTGGAAGATATGATTTCTCGGGCTAGAGAGAGGGAAATTGATTTGGAGCAGATCCGGAAGAGGAAGCCGGATGAGGTTCAGGTAGCTACGGGTTCGGGCAAAAGGCCCAAGGGATCGGATTCGAGATCGAGGGATCATCAGGACCGTAGTCGGTGCGGAAAGAGTGGCAGGGCGCACGGGGGCGCGTGCAGGAGTGGTAGCGGTGGTGAGTCTGGCTGCTTCAAGTGCGGTCGGACTGGTCATTTCAGCAGGGATTGTACTGTTGCCGCCGCGCAGGGATCAGACATGATATGTTTTCATTGCAACCAGCGGGGCCACAAGAAGGCCCAGTGCCCCAGTTTGTCTTCGGCAGGACGGGTGATGGCACCCGCCCCTGCAACTTTGAGGATCGCAGATGGCCGTCAGGGCCGGGTAGAGACACCTGCAGCAGGGAGCAGGGCTTTTCAGATGACGACCTTGGAGACGCGAGCAACGCCGGACGTTGCAGGTATGCAATTTCCCATTTTCAGTTCTTTTATTTGTGCATGATTTTATTGTTATGGTTCTGCATCATTAGTGGTAAAAGTATTTTATTTTGATTGGTTGATTGTGATCGAGTTATATGCCATCTGCATACCTTGGATATTTGTATGGTAGTTAGGGGATGTGCTCTATTGAGGAAGGTTTCGAAGGATGCAGTAACTGTAGCATGCTTGGGAGGGATTTGGTACGTTTCGCTAGTTTGGAGTGGTGCAGTGATTGTGATGGATTGGCTAAATCCCTAGCTATGGCGGGCTTGGGTTCCTCAGTAGATGGGTTATGGAATGGTAGCAAAGATCGGGATCTCTTTGAGTATTGAGCAGCAAGGGGTAAGCAGGATCGAAGTGGGGGAGAATCCTCTAGGTGTTCCCAGAGAGGAGCATGCAGACACAGAATGAGTACGAGACCTCCGAGAGGGAAGAGAAGTAGTTCAGCGTTTGATGGATTGAGGATTTCAGGGTTGGGAGTTTGAGAAACTCCACATCAGCTAGTGCGTGAGAGGGTAATGGTTAGTTATGGGTGAGAATTCAGGTTGTGGATCGCCCGAAGGACTCGCGGGAGTCGGAATAAGGATCTTGAGCAGCTGATGGCACGTGGTTGCCTTCGTATTAGCAGTCAGTAGTGGAAGTGTTGTAAGACTACGGGGCAGCCGTAGCATTCACTAGCAGTCGGCAATGGTTGGTGATGTAAGACTACGGGTAAGCCGTAGCATTCCTTAGTAGCTCCGTTAGTGGAGTTGGGGCGAGGCCCTTATCTCCTAGTGATCAGGTAGGGATCAAGATTGGGTAAGTGGATGAGAATGATAGGGAGTTGCCTGTATAGCTCTAGAGAGGTGAGACCTTGGGAGAGACCGTTCCAGGATATAGTTGGGTGAGACCCGTGGGCGAGGCCCGTATGAGATTAGCAGTGTAGATGAGACCTGGGAGCAGGGTTGCTCAGTAGTATGGTCGGGTGAGACTCGTGGGCTAGGCCCGAGCGAGAGTGACTAGACTAGTGAGACTAGAAGGATAGAGGCGGGTGGGACCCGTGGGCGAGGCCCATGAGTTTTAGCAGCACAGGTGGGACCTGGTAGGGACCTTAGTGTCAAGTTAGGGGATCGGGGATCCTAGGTTTGTAGTGCCTGAATGGCAGGATTGATTGAGCAGTTATAGGCGGTCGAGGTTTCTTCGGAAGTCGCTGAGAGCGACCAGTGATGGTGTCGGGACTAGCTAGCGGTGGGAGCCGGTAATCCAGTCATTGATAGGTTGGTAGGGACCAGGGTGGTCTCAGTTCATCAGAGAGTCAGACGAGGAATAGCAGAATTGCCAGTCGGTGGCAGTGCGAGTATGCAGCGTATGGTGGAATTCAGTTAGTTGAGTCGAGGGGTGCTCGACACCAAGTGTTGGCAGAAAGGAGTGTCAGTGAGTAATGACGGTGATGACCCGTTCTGGGAATAGCGGGGGGGGGGGTGATGGAGTTAGTGAAGGTTAGGACCTTCACAGTGTCAGAGGAAAAGTCAGTTTTGAGGCTTTGCCTTGGGAAGGCAGAGAAATTGCGCAAGGAAAGTAGTGGAGAACCTCTGCAGGTTCAGTGTAGTACTCGGTGAGTACCAGAAGGATTATCGGTTGAGTAAGTTCTGTTTCTAAGTTGTTCAGGGTCAGGTTTGATCCGAGATTTACCCGCGAGGTTGTTGTTAGTCAGAATGACCAGGTGGAAGACCAGCGCAGGTAGGCGGCTGGTGTTGGGTATTGGAGGCAGATCGCAGGCGGTGGGCCATGGTAAACTTCGAGGACGAAGTTCAGTTCAAGTGGGGGAGAGTTGTAACACCCAAGATTTTGAAAGCCAAGAAAGTAAAGGAAACCCTAAATTTAAGAGGGACTTGGCGAGTCCAAGGAAGGACCCGGTGAGTCGGAGCGGGATCCGGGTTGAGGAGTAAGTGACCAACTCGGCGAGTCGGCCAAGTGGACTCGGCGATTCTGGTCTGTGCGAGGAAAACCCTAAATCCGGGGCTTGGAGCCTATTTAAACGCCTTAACCTCCTTTCTAGGGTCCCTTTACTGCCTCTTGCACCCAGAGCATCGAACCTTAAACCCCATTGTTGCCCATTCAAGCTCCCAAGCCATATTGAGTGAATTGAAGGAAGAAGAAGAAGGGGAAATCATTGAGGCTTTAAGAAGTGGTCTTGGATCTGAAGATTTGGGAAACATTTCTGAGTATCTGAAGGTAATAAGTTGTTTCTCTCTTTTAGACCTTCTATGGTTGTGAGATTTGGGGCTTTTAAGCCATGGTTTGCCACCCAAGTGAGCTAGAAGCCGGATCTGGAGTTGCTACTTCAGATCCAAGTGTGTTATGAGCTGGGGAAGCATAAAGTATCAGCCCTTGAGTCGATTTTGGAGCCTTCTTGGCCTTAAACCCTAGTTTATGGTGGATTGTGCCTAGATCTCCTTCTCTACACGTAAAGTTTGCAACTTTACGTGGGGGATAGGCTTGGGAAGGGTAGATCTACAGTTTGGAGTCCATGCATGACTAGAAAGTCCTCTGCATGTAAGCAGATCCGAATGGACTCGGCGAGTCCTTCGAGTGGACTCGGAGAGTAGCATGAAGATAAGGAGGAACTCGACGAGTGGGATGAACAGTTCATCGAGTCGGATGAAGATAGGCATGAACTCGGCGAGTTGGATGAACAACTCGGTGAGTTGGATGAAGATTGTCGTGTGCTCGGCGAGTCTGTTCTTAGACTCGGCGAGTCAGGTCGCGTGGTCCCAAACCCTTCGAGTTAAGTCTCGAGTCAGCGAGTCGAGCCAGGACTCAGTGAGTTGGACAAGATAGGAATCGGGAATCAGTAGACTCGGCGAGTCAGGGGCTGACTCGGCGAGTAGAGTCGCGAGTGGAAGGACTCTGGAATTATGAACTCGGCGAGTCAGTAGGGTGACTTGACGAGTAGGGTTGACCTGTAAGGTTGAATTTGACCAGGACGTTGACTTTGACCAGAGTTGACTTGGTTGACCTTTGAAGGTCAGTTAGACTAAGTGTTATGTTGATATTGGTAGCTCGGGGAGCTAGCGGAGCAGCAGTTTGGAGTCAGTGGTCAGGTAGCGGTCAAAGGGGTTAGCAGCAGCAGTTCAGCAGTATCAGGTGAGTTTCCCTTTGTATGAATGGGTCTACGGCCACAATGTCGGCCCATGTAGTTATGAGTAGAAGACCCGGGGGTTAGCCCTAGGCACAGTATGCTAGTATGATACCCGGACGAGGTCCAATGATAGAGGGCGGGTGCCCAAGGAGCGGTTTATGTGATAGTTTATACTTGTTGTCTGTGTGATACTTGTATGTGCCTGGTAGGGAGGTGAGTGAGGGCGAGGTCCCGTATCTCACCAATAGCAGAGTGTGGATGGAGTTCCACATCTCGGTAGCAGCAGAGCAGGGGCGAGGCCCAAGTTAGGAAAGGAGTGAGGGTGGGCTGGGCCCGTATCTCACTATCAGCAGGAGTATGGACGAGGTTCCATGACTCACCAGTAGCAGGACACGGGCGGGGCCCAGAGATAGGCGAGGCCTTAAAGCAAGAGTTGTTAGTATATGTTTAGTTTATGTAATGTTATGTGATATGTTTATGTGCTATTATATGTTAGTGGGCGAGGCCCTGTGACAGGCGAGGCCTAAGTGAAACAGATCTGTATCCGAGCGGGGCTCGAAGCCAGGCGGGGCCGTTGTATCGGGCGAGGCCCGGGGTAGGGCGAGGCCCAGGATAGCGGGCGTGGCCCAATATGTGCAGTATGTGGTTTTGCATGGTATGTGGTAAGGTGGGGAACTCACTAAGCTTCGTGCTTACAGTTTTCAGTTTGTTTTCAGGTACTTCCGGTAGCGGAGGGAGAAGCTCGGGGTGATCGCATGGCACACACCATAGATTAGTCAGCATGGGAATGCTTACTCTGATAATAAACATGTGTTTGAAAACTTATACTCAAATTATGTTTTGGAATGATGTCTTTGGTTAAAGTAATGTTTTATTAAAAAGAAATTTTTGGTCTTGAATTTTGGGATGTTACACGGAGGTAGGGTCCGTTTGGTATACGAAATATATTGTTTGGAAATCCCACTTTAAACACCTCACTAAGTCACAACCTATACATCATCCCCGTAAGTAGATAATCAGTATAACGACTTGGAATCACTGATAAATCTTGTTTATAGGTTCATAATAACGATAATAAACTTAAACATAAGTTATACTTACAGTATGGTAAGCATAACTCACTTTGTAGCGGGTTTGGTTAGGAGTCGGGCTCTGCAGGGGCTCCGGGACTCGCCTCTAACACCTAGGAGGTGCTTGGGAATGGAATAGAGGGTTTGAGGGTAATGGGAGAGAAAGGGTATGAAAGGTGTGAGTTTTTGGGGTGATTTATGCCTCTATTTATAGGTTGTATGGGCCAATTCACTTCTAATGGTGCTCACGTCGTGAGCCTTGCGTAGGCTCCAAAGCGAAGTCTGGTGCTGACACGTGGCATCGGACGCAGGTAAAACAACCAATCTTTAAAAATTTATAACTTTCGCATACGAACTCCGTTTTTTACGTTTTTTATATCCACGCATAGGTAAATAAAAGATCTACAACTTTCCTTTTGACTTCATCGGCTAATTCTCGACCGATTTTAAATTTAACAGTATGAGAAGATTACACAGTTAAATGACTGTGTAAAATTCATAACATCTACATACAGACTCCGTTTTTCGTCTGTCTTTTTATCGTTGAGCTCCTATTAATGAGATATTTAATTCTCATTTAGGTTGCGTTGGCTAAAAATGGATCGATCTAAAATTCGAATTCCGGGCTGTACATCATTATGCCAATTCTTAGAAAAATCATAACTTCTTCATACGAAATCAGATTTGGGCGTTCTTTTTATGAACGCTCTCGGTTTGACGTGTATTACAACTTTCATTTAGATCTCTAAGGCTAAAAAGTAATTTATCAAAAATTCACTTTTTACGTTACGCAGTGCCGTGCAGGTTTTGCCGTAAAATTTCGACGAGCCATAACTTCTTCGTTATAATTCGAATTTTGGCGTTCTTTATATGTACGGAACCCTTGTGACATATACTATAACTTGGTTAAGATTATTCATTCAAAATAATATTCCATAAAAAGTCATTTTTGATGGTATTGTCTCTAATTTGACTAGCTTGAATCTGCGGGCGTTACGATATCAAGGTTCTTATTCTTTTTTATTTCTATATGAAATTCCTTATATTCTTTTGCCTTACATCCATTATGCCATAACTCACAATCACATTCTTCACCATTACTGTCAATTTTACTGGTTTTGCTGGCCATAATTGATGGATTTTAAGCACAACATACAATCATATGTGTGCATGCAACCCTAATTGAGGATCTACATTTTCTCTAATTGAACATACAATTATGAACAACAAAGTATAAACCCTATATCTATGGATAATAATCGAAAATCACATACGAAGGGTTATGATACATACCTTTAAGATTGTTATTGTAAACAATTTTGAATCCTTGCTTGAAAGACCTTTGGTAGCAAGCGCCACAAGTGTCGCGCCTTTAAGAAATTGTATCCTTTGGTACTAAGATACCTAAAAATAATTCACCTCATTGGTTATGTGAATGAGTCACAAAATAAAGGTAATAATATAACTAACCGGAATATTAACCTTTGGTACTAGGGTAACTAACCTTGTTAACTTTAAGACATCCGTAGACGTACTCTTACCTCTGTTGCTAACAGCTGGGTATAAGAATAGTTAATCCCTTAATCGTATACCTGTAATGGTACCAATCGTTGACATCCGTGGATGTGCTTTTACCTCTGTAGCTAACAGAGATTCTAGGAATGGTCAATCCCACAATCGTATCCTTGGGTACTAGGATAATAAATCCATTCTATCTCGTCGATTATGTGATTGTATCACAAGGTAAAGGTAAGAATGAGGATTTGATAACAGAGTCGATACATATAAAATATAATAGGACTCCTCCTGATATATCTATGCAAAAGTACTCCCATAAGTGTGATCATGTAAATATTATAGTAGAGTACTGTAAGGTTCTACGTGTGCTAGCTGTAATGTGTGTTCTCTCTATCTAGTAAGTATAGTAATGTAATCGTTCTAGTATAGTTGTATATGTTCTCGTCCTAGTATAGTTGTATATGTTCTCATCCTAGTATAGTTGTATAAGTAATGTACAGTAATGTTCTAGAAAGTATTGACTCATGAATGAACTGACTCATTGTATGATATCGCGTTCTAGTAATGGTTCTAGTATCTTCCTAAACTACCCATATGGTAGCTTACTAGTAATCTAAGTGGTACGTATGGACATGGATGTATACCCTTGCTACCCAAGGGCATAGGATGAACTGGAAGGACCTTTTATGACTTTATATGTACACATGATATATAACTAATATTTAAACGACCTTCGGACGAGTATCCGATATCCCACCAGACCACATCTCAAGGCGCGAAAAGGAAATAGGGTGGATAGCCTTCCTAAGTCTTTTAAACATTTCTTATATAACTATACATATAGAGGCATGCAATTATAATATAAAAGCATAAATAAGTTTTGTAAGACATTTGAAATATAAATATTATTTTAAGAAAAGATCGACTTGATGTCAATCTATAAAACAATTTGAAGGCATAAGTTTGATAAAACAATTTAAGTATAAGGAACATTTGTTTGAAACACAGTTGTAAATAAGTTTGAAATATGATATACAGAGTAAGAGGTACAGTGTAATAAGGAGTTTAAAACATATAAAATGTTTATAAAAATCATTTGAAGGAAACTGTTTGGTAAAATGGCTAATGAGTAGCCAAATCATTTGAATGTTGTATATTAATCACATGTGATTGATGTAATAACTAGCGTAATTCTACTTATTAATCGCATGTGATTGATATAATACTAGCATGATTCTACTTGTATCCCCCCCATAAAACATTTAAAATAGCTTAAAACATTAGTTAAGGGGTATGAACTCACCTGCAGTAAGTGACTGGAATTGAACAGACTGTTATCGTACAGAAGGATCGGACAAGTGCTTGGTGTCAAGTGAAGACTTAGACACACACAATGATCCTAATTACATATGAAGACATATGTATATAAATAATTAGAGATTTAATCACTAATTATACAAGTATAAACATTTAACGCGAGGACAACACTTTTGGTCAAGTGCTAGGAGGCTAATGGGTTGCAACAAAGGAGTGCAATGCCCCTAATGGAAGTTTATGGTCAAATGACCACATTCATTGGAGTTTACGGCCCAGGGGAGTAAGCTCCTGGCCGTAAACTCTCAACCAAGACTTGAAATGGAGCTTAGAATTATCACAACTCTAGTGGGGAATTGTTTCAAGGCTTAACAAGTGTCTAAGGTACCATATTGACTCCTATGGGGAGTTTACGGCCCATAGACCATATTCCCTTGGAGTTTACGGCCGTAAACTCCCTTGGGAGGGTTATTATGGTGCTTTCAAGTCTCTATAATAACTAGGAACCATTCTAGGCTTTAGTACTTGGCTTTAGGAAGGTTTATGGCACCAATTTGTACCATTTTATGGAGTTTACGGCCTTGGAACCTTTTGGGCCGTAAACTCCCTCACTAATGGGGTTCTAAGTATTTTAACTAGTCCAAAACTCATCTAGGTACTTGCCCAAATAGTCTCTTGGCTTAAGGAAAGATTTAGGGTGTCCTTTGACCCCTTTAAAGGAGTTTACGGCCCAAGAAATACTCTTGGCCGTAAACTCCTCCACACTTGTGTTTCCATGAGTTTTCTAGGTTCTAATCATTTAGGAGTACATGCCAAAATAAAGTCTAAGCCTTAGGGAAAGTTTGAAGGCATTTTGGAACCTAAAACATGGAGTTTACGGCCTAAGGAGCTTCTTGGCCGTAAACTCACTTCTAGCCATGATTTCTAATGGTTTTGTTGGTAATAAGCATGAGTTTAAGGCTTCTAGGTTTTTGTTTAAGGCTAAAGGGAACATTAGGCACTCATTTGTGCCTTCAATTGGAGTTTACGGCCCAAGAGATGTTCCTTGGCCGTAAACTCCTAAAACTAATGGTTCTTGTTTGATTTCTAGCCCCTAACGTTCATACATAAAGTCCCTAACTAGATACCTAAGATGGAAATGAGACTAGGTAGCTTTTAGGCCTTGTTTTGGAGTTTACACCCCAAGAACGTTCTTGGGCCGTAAGCTCCCGGATCTTGAATTTTGGACATGTAAATAATGTTATTAAGCATATAACAAGTATTAAAACACATCTAGGAAAGTAGACTCACAATCTGGGATGAAAACCCGAAGATCCGTGAGAGAGAAATTGGCTTTTCTCTAATTGGAATTCAACTAATGAACCAATTTGGTTCAGAATTCTATTTATAGTCCTGAGATTTTTGGCAGAAAATATTTCTATTCTCGGAATGGATTCTAATGACCTAGAGTAATGGAATTACAGTGTTGCATAAAATCCTAGTGTATCCACTCTCCTAATATCTCCTTAGGTGTAAAACCCTGAAAACTGCCAAACTTATACCATAAGTCTGAATTTTCACTGTAACTGCTCTACTTCCATTGGATTGAAATGGTTTGATTAGAATGGAAAATTTCGGGTTGTCACATCTAATAACTATTATTGCAAGTATGGCTTCAGAATCTGATTAGCAATCGTAGCTTTCAAGAGCCGTTGTTGAACTCTGATCTTATCAGCAATGCGTTCTTTAGATAAGGGATCATATATTCCTCCATTCTCAAGATATCGTATAGACATAAGACATGTATTATAGTCATTCTCTTTGTCTATGTGTTGTTTCCTGATTTCCGGTTTAAGGCGGCTGACAATAGACTTCAGTTGAACACATCAACTTAGTCCAGGCTTGGCCAAACGCTTAGGTGTCATCACTAAATCATCGAGGGTCCCACAGATATCGCTTTTATCCGACTTTGGATAAAAGGAACAGATAAATGTCGACTCATAAGCTTGCATTATTTATTCATCAAATCACACACAACAATACGTTTTATAACATCAAGTTACTGATGCATTTAAGCATTATAAATGTGCAACCGACTCGCAAACAACAACTCATCTCTCTTCGTTTCAAGAATATAAGATATTATCATCTCATAATCACTCGTGATAAAATCCATGAAGTGATTCATGTGAGCGTGGGTTTAATCCAACACGTGAGCGTGGTTTTATTTCAGGAGCACTCATGGTCAATGCAGCAGACTTTTGCAATGTCTAAACACTTTAGACAATCTACAGTCGGATTCATGACAACCTTACCTCATTACCTACTTTCAAAGTACGATTGACTGTGGATGTTTGAATAACCTAGTTATTCTGGAAGTCAAAACATGCGAAGTGAAACACAAGAATAATCGAATCCAATATGGCCTCAACACTTTGAATATAAATAAAACACTTATTATTTAATCACCATATTTATTACACATTATTCATTATATAATGTTTCGGATAATCAACTTAATACTTGAATTATAACATTAGTTATCCCATGCTCCAAGTATGCATACTATGTTTACTTATGGTCCTTACTTTGTGAAATAGATCAATTGAACACATTTCCAATTAAGGCTCATTTCACAATCCCTAATCCTTATCACTAGTGTAAGAATACCTAATTCTTGCTACTAGTAGAATGTGTTAGATTTTAAACTATCATGCAATGATCCTTTTGTAATCTCGAGGCACTAAAGTCACGGAAACTTGGTCAATGATATTACAAAACATTCCATTGGAGATTGTTACAAGACAATTCCACGAAATCAAAGTTCTCAAATTCAAAGTACATTCCTTTGAACATCCTTATTGCATAAAAGTTTATAACCTACACATAGATTCTCAATATCCAACTCCCATTATGGAAACATTTCCATAATTTCCATATGACGTCTCATTCTTAATATAATCCTATCTATTCATAATAATGTCAATATGGTAAATCTAATATTTTACTTCCAACTGCCCACAAGTGACCAATCTTTGGCGAACCTTAGATCGTACTTGATAGTTGTTTAATTTACTTTAGTCATATCTGATTCTTTTCCTTTTCCCTCTTAACGCCCTCGGCATTTGGAATAGACAGAACGGTTGAATATTACAACCTATGTAATCGATCCTATACCCGAAGCGTATGGGATATGATACATAATGTCTTACATAAATACATGATACTTTACCAGTCTCCTGCTATAATATTGCCATATGTAGAATTTCCTTATGTTGAGTGCTATAATATTGCCATATATATAATTTCCTTATGTTGAACCTTTTCAACATAACATTCATATATGTCCTTTGACTAAATTTGATTAAAATTTCTCGATCTAAGCTTTTACATTTAAAATAAAGTATAAATTTCTCTCCCTTAATTATAGCAAAATAACTTTTTCAACCTCTGCAACTTTGCAAATTGAAACTTTTGTTTTCTATAATTAATATTGTTAACTCGCAACATAATAATCATGCTCCCACTAACATGACAATTATATCTTTACCAACATAACACTTATGCTCCCACTAGCTTTGACATGTACTCAGAAAACAGCTGGACTTCTAGAAATCAATACTTATTGACTTTCTTACCAAATTTCATATTTTTGATACGTGATGCTTCGATAAGACTTTATCTAAGCTCATACACCTTTTATTAGAAAGCTCATATGTGTGTCTAACAATTTCAGAACTTACAACAATAAGTCTAAAATGTTTAACTAATTGCCAAATCTCACAGTTCAAACTATGAAGAGGGATGCCATAATCATAATCGATTTTGAGAATGCAATTTACACAATCACTATCTCCTTAAAATCTTTCTAGTGAAAGCGTTTCCTCACAATCATTTTCATGAAATGGAAAGAAACCTTATCACTTAGATTTTACAGTGCATGTGTTCCTATCCATGTGAATTTGTCATAAACAAAATTATAAGACAATGTTTGTGACAAATCCAAACTCATATGGACTGAACTTGTTCAATCTTAATTTCTTGCCACCCGGTAGCACAAGGGCCTACCATGTCTTCCAAGTTGTTTAGCAGCTCACCTATACCAGTCAATGCACTTTCATTGATCAAGGTGCTCTGCCTTGTGCAATCAATTGAGAACTCATATGACTCACATGCATAGTTAACTTCAAATGGAATGGGCACAGAAACACGAATATGTCAACACGATAGGTTATAAACCTCAAGTCGTGTGCTAGTGATAGACAATAGGTTTATTCTTGATTAATTTCTGAAGATATTCAAGACTATTAAGACTCCTACTGACCTCTTGACACATAAGATTCTCTTGTCAAGAAACATTCATTGGCAAACAAATATTCAAGAGTTAGTGCGGGTTCTTATCAAGACAAACACTTCATACAATTAGTCTTAGTTGGTCTTTGTATTGTCCAAGACATCACAACTTACCAATTTTATATGTACAAGAGTAAGAAACTTTTCTACTCCACATTTGATGTAATGACCAAATTTTTCAAAATAATTTTTTCATTTTTAATTATCCAAAATACGATTCCATCATCCACAAAACCAGTTACAATTGTTTTCAAACTCAATCAACTACAAATTTATTTCATAATATCAGAGTGTTCCATAAAACGCCTGAGAGAGTGCATGCCGCGCCATCAAGCCTTGCCCTTGCCCTTGGGCTCAGATGTGCCTGAAAAAAATCCACAAACTGTAAGCTAACGCTTAGTGAGTTCCCCAAAGCATACCCCACACATAAGCCACATAATACATATCATATTAGCTATAAAAGCTATCTCTACCATATAACATATATCACATTAGCTGTAAAAGCTATCTCTACCACATACCACATATTATATTAGCCATAAAGCTATCTTTACCATATAACATTAGTTATAAAACATTTATCTACCACAAATCCCTGCATAAGGATGCCATGGGCTCCCCCACATGGTTTTACACCTAAGTGTCATGGGCTCCTCCCATGGTCTTTCCCTGCCAGACAGCCATGGGCTCCCCCACATGGTCTTACATCCAAGTGTCATGGGCTCCCCTATGGTCTTTCCCTGCAAAGATCTCATGTGTATATATATATATATATATATATATATATATATAGCTAGCATATTACCAATCATATCTAACTATCATACCACATATCTCTACAACAAGTATACTACCCATATCTACACAACAAGTATTCCATCTATCATAAAATGGGTTGGCCTTGGTGCCTTGGACCCATTGTTATTGTGAGAAAACTGACCTCTGTCTGAAGAATCCGAAAGATGCTCTCCTAACTATTTGTAACCTCCTATGTTGAACCATGATAACATTACACAAGGTTAGGGTTAAGCATAACCTAATTGAAAAAAAAAACCCAAACTCCAAGTCCTTTCACAAAGGCCCAAAAGGTCTTCCTTAGTTAATGGGCCTAAAGTCCATATCCAAAATCATTAATGGGCCTCATGGCCCAATAAAACCTAATCATAACATCCATGGTCCAAAACAGATAAACTGGCCCACTAACCCCAAAACATGACCAGGCCCAATGACTAATTGAGGCCCAAAATCTCAAAGGCCCAAAAAAATCCAAGTCCATATGCTGTGCCAACGCTTAGCGTACCACCCTGGTATGCACAGCGTACTGGGCCCCTGGGCCATACGTGCTGCGTATGTTAAGTTACGCCCAACGTACAAATAGATTAACCACTTTCTTTCATCAAGTGCTTAATACTCAATTTTCTCACGTCCGATAGTTAGATCTAAGCTCATTAATACGTCCTAGGGCATAAAGTTGGCAACTTTATGCCTTTGCATGTCTCATATGCTCCCAATAACCCATTAAAACCTTTCCAAGGGTCTTAATCCATGCATGAGGTCAAAACACCGATCAAGACTTCATTTTTATGCTATAAATGGACCAAAGGACCTCAGATCTAATCTTTCCAGCCTCTGGAGTTGCTCAACTCACAAGAGGAGATCCAAAACCAACAAAAGTGACAAAACTAGAAAACCCTAGCTAGATCTAATGAATAAGATGGCAAGATCAAAGCTTTATACCTCCAGAAGCTCCTCAAGGTGAACTAGATGCAGATTCTTGAAGCCCAATGCCACTCCAAGCTTGCTTAACATCTTCTTATTCTTAAATGGAGACTAAAATGGCCACAATGCACTCCTTAAGCTCAAAACACACTCTTAAATGGTATTAGGGTTTTCAACGACGTTTGAAGGTGAAAGAGGTTGATTAATGTGAGGCTCAAATAAGATAAAGATGCTTATATAGGTCTCAAGTCCGAAAATTAGGGTTTGGACATCCGCCACGTACGCCCGACATACTCTTGGTACGCCCAGTGTACATGATGTCCCTCCGCGATCATTCTTGCAAAGTATCTTAACCGTATCGATGAGTACGCCCCAGCGTACTTAAGGGACTTGCTATGCAATATTTTAAAATCTTCAAGGGCTTCAAGGTAATACCTGGTTTGGAGTGTCACAATCTTGGAGTACGACTCTAAGACATGATTTTGGAACGAAGTATGATTCAACTTTTCATTTAACCATTTCAAAAAATCACGATTCCTCTTCTTAGCCATACTAATGCACTAAGGTGTCCTTAGAGGATCAATTGTGACAGAGTTTCATAATCACTAAGTTAATCATAAAACATGATACTTAAGTACTCTCCCTTCTTTTTAGATTGGAGAAACTTTTATCTTTCAGCCTAATTGATTCTTCCTATTCGTTCTGCTTTACATTGAAACATTTTTCAATGATTCGGAATTACACTTAATCTTGTAAGCATAACCATATTTACTAAACTCTTAGCAAATCATGAAAAATATTCTTATCGTTCTTTATGGTGGACTTGACCTAATGAACAACAATGCATACTAGATCCCCAAGTCCTTCACTTGACTCACATACTTATGAGAACAAGGAATTAGTCTTAATTTCCCAAATACGAAGGTTCTCATTCATCACACAATACAAGTCGCATGACTCCAAGTTTCTGTCCAATTGAAACTTGGGCGATGAGAATCTTTCCTTATTTGGTAGATTTCCGACATTACCACAAATAACATAACTAAGAATCACATCCTTTTCAATATTGCTAACAATATAAACATACAAACATCAATTTTCACAAAAGTCATTGCAAGGATATAAATATAACAAAAATCAAAATTTATTTTACTTATAAAAAATGTGGAAAAACTTGCAATTACAAATGAAAACTATGTTACTAAATATTTCTAAGCAATCTATCCTAACTCTTAAACAGTAGCTCAAAAATCCGATCTTCGAACCATGCGATCGAAATCCATTTCTTCGTGATCAGACTCAGTTCACTCTTCCTTTAAGCTTCCTTTTTTTCATCAAAATGTAATCTTATCACATTATACATTAAGAATCTACAAATAGGAGCTTAATAGAGTTAGATAGTGGATTTTACCTGAAGTAGAGTCATACACCTTGACCCTCCCATCCTTGTGATCCCTCAAGTAAATATGGCAGCTTTGCAACCAATGCCCCTTCTTTGGCAGTAGAAGCAAACAAACTCTTTTGGAATAACACATGGGACAATCTCAGATTTAGCCTTTCTTTTTACCATCCGGTCAGACAGTTTGACCTTGGCCAATCCCTTTCCATTGGGAAGAGAAGACTTTTCTGGACTTCTAATGTTTCCATTATCAATGTCCATAGAAGTTTGGGAGGTTGATATACCAGTCAATTTTGCTTTACCAGTGCACCAAATCATTGCTGATTCAACAACAATAAGCAAATAGGTAAGATCAATAAGTGTCATGCCGTAGTCCATCATATATTAATCTTTAATGAACTCACTATATGAGTCAGGAATTGATTGAAGAACCAAGTCAACAACCAGCTTCCTAGAGACATCGACACCCAACATCCCTAGCTTGTCAATGTGTGACTTCATCTCCAAGACGTGTACACACACAGACCTTCCATCTCCATGTTTGCTTGCCAACATGGCTTGAGTCCTTGAACTTTTCAAGTCTTCGAACATGTGGGCCAGGGAGAATAATTGGAGGAGGTGGAGGAAGCGAAGCATGATTTCCATTTCCGCGATCCAATCGTGGAATATCGTCTTCACGTGTAAAGCTTTTTCCAACGAATTCAGGAAGGCCATAGTTGTTAGAATTTGACATCTACAAAACGGTAGAAATTCAAGTTAGTTGATTTAATCCTTAATAGAACACCCAAATGAAATATTAAGGCTATGACCCAACACAATATTCTACAACTCGGAAGAGGGATGTCGTAATCCAGTTGCAGAATATTTGAAGGTAGGTAAATGACGATTTACCAATTTCCACCATGAAAAATGAAAATGAAAATTAGATTTTAAATGAATTTAAACCCCTGGATCTTTTGAGATTCATTGAACTTTTCAATGGCACGTTTAATCCCAACTATGCCCTTCTAGTTTGTGACTGGGATACCGAGGATCACAAACAAGGTGTGAATAACCATGTAAATTAGCTTGGTACTCTCGAAGACATATATCACCTAATCAATGTGTCGGTTAACCACACACACTCCATTGATCTATGATAATCTACGAGCTACCCATTTCCATTCTTCATTGGTCCCATATTAGTGTGCCAATTAACCACACACGCTCCACTAACGACCAACAAGGTGCAATGTGCAATTTCATGGATTAGCACCAAATTCACATTTATCCTAAAGTAACTAAGATTTGGGAATTTATAGAAGTGTTTAATTACTTTGTATTTCATTATACTTATAATGGAAGGTTGTGTCCTATCCTACCTATTCGGCTAACGACCTTCCACTAGTCACAGGTGCGATGGGTAAGAGTGGATACCCAATGTTAGTCATTTTACAGACCGCTTCCTTAAACACCCCTTATAGACCAGCTTCGTGAATGAGACCTACTAACGGTGAGACTAACCTTTACTTATACATATATAATATATTAGACTTTTAATTTTATATAGTATAAGGTTGTATTTTACACTTTTAAAATACTAAGAGGTTTAATCTATTAATAAATTAGACTTTTAATTTGATTAATCTTAAACCATATTATTATGGATTTATTAATTCTCTCTTTTAATTAAACTCTTGATTAATTTAATAAAATCCATAAGGGTGTAATTTGAACTTTTCAAAACACTAGGGTTTTAGAAATTAATATTTCAAAATTATTACCTTTTAATTAAATTCAAAATTCTAAAACTTGAGGACAAATTTTGAAACTTTTCAAAATATTATGGTTTAATTATTTAAATTTCAAAAACTAAAACTTTTAAGTTCAAATTTAAACTATAAAACCTAAAGGGTGTAATTTGAAACTTTTCAAACATACTAGGTTAAATATTTGAATCAAAATAATGCTATATTATCCATATTTAACCAAATCCAACTATTTTGATAAGGATATCCATACCAATCATAAAAAATCAAATTTAGGCAAGGAAAACGAGTTTTGGTAGTCATCCTAATCAAAAACTGGCCAAAAATTCAAAAATCCTGGCAACAGCACCCTGGACTCGTCAAGTCCAATATGGAACTCGTCGGGTTCATGCAACTCGTCAAGTCCATACATGGACTCGACGAGTCATCCAGTTAGACAACAAGATCTTCGACTTTTTGATCCTTTGGCAGTTCACTTTTGCATCTATTAAAAAACGACCTAGGCTTTGATACCACTGTTGGATTTTGAGCATAACATCATTCCTATGGTGTACATGCAACCCTAATTGCTTTGGATCTAGGTTTTTCTATAATGAACATACAACTATGAATACCAAAGAAATAACCCTATGGACTAGTATATAACAATCAAAATTGACATATAAACTAGGGTTTAGATCTTACCTCTCTTGTTATGTAGCAATAACAAGTTCACCTTGAATATCCTTGACCTTTGAAAGCTTAGTGCCTCAAATGTTACACCTCTAATGGAGTCCAAAAACCACTAGCAACAAGGAAGAATAAAAGAGAGAAGAGAAGGCTTCAAAAACATCTAGGGCCCTCTTAGAACTCATTTGAACGATTTTGGGAGTCTTTAGGGTTCCTTTTATAGTTGAGGCTTCTAGGGTTATCAACTTGGAAACCCTAATTCCCTTGCTTAGGCCCTAAGAAACAGATGGACTCGTATTAGACAAGCCTTGGACGAAATCTTTATGGACTCTCATATAGATTTCGTCCACCTTATACCAATAAGGTCCATGAGCCCAAACTATAAATATTACTGATTTACATAATCAGTCCCCGCTAATTTAATCAATCTCTTTTGATCACCAAATTAATTCTAAATTAATTTCTGATCAATACTAATTAAATAATATGATTTCTCAATTAATGTATTATTCTTATAATATATTAATAAATCATAATTAATCCTCTTTCTCCATAATTCATCCTATCAGTTGTTATGGTGAAGGCAACCCAAAAGGACCATGCTCATAATCAAATCAAGCACATACCAATAATAGTTATGGGTTTAGACACCTAATCCAACACTTTCGTCCCGATGGGGATACGAAACTCATCCTAGTTTCACACTTATTACTACTCCTAAGTACCTGATTGATTCTCCCCCACTTAGATTCGTCTAAGCCTTCACGACACGTGAGAATTGAAGGATTACCAATCCTTTTTGCTTTCTAATAATCAATTGATGACAACCTGTGCTTACCAATGCTAGCGATCAATCACCAGTTAAACCCTAAGATCGCCCATCCTTGTAAATCTTGAAGAGTACTCTTGAAATTTGGTCTAGTCTGACATCTCAATTCACCTCTCATGTTGACAATTGGAGGCCTTAATCTTCACCCTGGCTCACGAACCCTCGTTCCCACTTCCAATCTTGCAGCTCCACTGAACTCTAACCAAACACAACCCATGCGAAAGTACATTTCTCTTGAACATCCAATGTTCGAACACCTATGCATCTAACTGATGGGTTTTAGCCAAAAAGAACATCCTATGTGCTCATACAAACCATAATGCTTGGATCTAGGTTTCTCTATTGTACATGCAATTCATCCAAGACTATAAACCCTAGATATAGCATATGATAATCAATATAACATATAAATTAGGGTTTAGATCATACCTTGATTGTTATGTAGCAATAACAATCTCAAATCATTCTTGTATTGACTTTAGAAAGCTTAGAATCACAAATGTCACTCCTCTAATGGTTCACAAACACCAAGAGCAAGAGGATGAAAAGAAGAAGAGAAGGAGGCTACCCAAAACGTGTGGAAACCCTAGAAGACAAGTTCACCACGTTTTTGGGGCTTAAGGGTCCTTTAAACAGTGAGGCTATTAGGGTTATCTAACAAGGAAACCCTAATTTGGATGCTTAAGCCCTAAGCAACCCATGGGCTCATTCCTTAAAGGCCTTGGACGATTTCTAATGGGTTTCCCCATAGAATCCGTCCACTCCTTTAATATGGAGTCCATTAGCTCAATATTCAACTATCATACAATTGACAGTTTTAGTCCCTTAAGTTTAACTAATGTCTTTTAGCCACAAACTTAATTCTTATTAATTCTTGACTAATATTAATTAAACAATATGATTTCTCCTTTAATATATTATTCTCATAATATATTAATAAATCATATTTAATCCTTTCTCTCCATTATTCATCCTATCAAGTTGCTTTGGTGAAGGCAACCCAAAAGGACCATGCACCATCGGGTCAAGTACATACCAAAATAGTTATGGACTTAAACACTAATCCAACAGTCTCCCACTTGGATAAGTCTAATAACTATTCTGTGTATGACTTCAGATCCTGATCTGCAATCGTAGCTTTCCAAAGCCGCTGTCAACTCTGATCATATCAGATACGCGTGTCCTTTAAATAAGCGATCATATATTCCTCCATTCTAGATATCGTATAGACTGATACATGGATCTAAATCATTCTCTCTGTCTATGTGTTGTTTCCCGAATTCAGATTTATGACGACTGACAACAGATTACAATTGAACACATCAATTTATTCCCGGCTTGGCCAAGCACTTAGGTGCCATCACTAAATCATTGAGGGGCCCACATACATCACTTTTATCATACTTTGAATAAAAGGAACGGATAAACTTTGACTCAATGCTCGCTTACACTCACTTACCGAATCACACACAACAATATGTTTTATAACACCAAGTTACTGGTATGTTTACATATTATCAATGTGCAACCGATTCGTAAGATACAACTCACACATCTTGGTTTCAAGAATATAAGATATTATCGTCTCACCAATCACTCGTGATAAAATCCATGAAGTGATCCAAGTGAGCGTGGGTTTAATCCAATGCTCAAATCATATTCGTAAGCACTCACGAACGTTGCAGCAAACATTTGCTTATGTCTAATGCTCTTTAGACAATCCACACACCAATTCACGACAATCTTCATTCATATCTACTTCCAACATATGAACGACTGTAGCCCGTTTGAATAATTTGACTGTTCTCAACCAATTAAATTATTCAGGAAGTAAAAACATGTAGAGTGAAACACAAGAATAATACTAATCCCATATGGCCTCAAACCTTTGAGTATAAATAAAACACCTTTTATTTATCACCATATCGATTACTCATTATTTGTCGTTTCGGGTAATCAACCTTTTACTTGAATTATTACAATACTTGTCCCATGCTCTTAGCATGCACACAATGTTTACCTATGGTTCTTACTTTGTGAAATAGATCAAATGAACACGTTCCCAATCATACTCATTTCATAACTCCTAATCCTTTTCACATGTAAAAAAATATCAAATTCTTGCCACTTGTGGAATATGCTAGATTCTAACATTTAATGCAATGACCCCTTTTGTAATGTCATAGCACAAAAGTCACAATGACTATTGCCAATGAGATTACAAAGTCCTCTATCGGAGATTGTTACAATACAATTCCATAGACGTGATGTTTCTCACTCAAAGTACATTCCTTTGAACATCCTTTTGCATAAAATTTCTAATCTAGACATAGACTCCCAATATCCAACTCCCAATTCTAAAACATTTCCATATTTTCCATATGACAACTCATTCTTAATAGAATCTTATCTATTCATAATAATGTCGATATGGTCCATCCAATACTATACTTCCAACTACTCACAAGCGACCAATCCTCGACGAACTTTGGATTGTCCTTTTTCCCTCTAAATGCGCTAGACATTTGGAAAATTTTAGAATGGTCAAATATTATAGTATTTGCAATCGATCTTATACCCGAAGTGTATGGAACACGATGCATAATGTCTTACATGAAGATTTGATACTTTATCAATCTTCTGCCATAATATTTTATGTGCTACGTTCTCACAATTCGAACTATGAAGAGGAATGCCGTAATCATAATCGAAATTTAAGAACTCACTATGTATCCTTGACTAAGTTTATTAACATTCCACAACCTAAGCCTTTAGATTTGAAACGAAGCATAATATTCTCTCCCTTAATTATAGCAAAACAACTATTCAACCCTTACAACTTTGCAAAGTATGACTCTTGTTTTCTATAATTAATATTGCTAACTTGCAATACTTGCCTTAATAATCATACAATCATAACATTTATGCTCCCACTATCACGATGATTATTACAAACATAACACTTATGCTCCCACTAGCTTTGACATGTATTCAGAAACAACTTAACTTTCAGAAAAACAATACATATTGAATTTCTTAAGTTCATGTTTCTAATACCTAATGCTTTGATAATCTTTTATCAAGGCTTCTTAAACTTATACACCTTTGCCTTGGATAGCTCATATGTGTGTCTAAATAATTCAGACTAATTGCCAAATCTCACAATTCGAATCATGGAAAGGGATACCGTAACCATAATTGAATTCAAGAATCCAATTTTCACAATCACTATCTTCTTAAAATCTCTTTTAGTGAAAGCATTTCCTCACAGTCATTTTCATGAAGGAGGTAATCTTATGACACTTAGATTTTAATGGTGTATGTGTTCCTATCCATGTGAATTTGTTAAAACCAAAGTTTATGACAAATTCAAACTCATATGGACCGAACTTTCTCAATCTTGATTTCTTGCCTTATGGTAACACGGCTGCTCACCATGTCTTCCAAGTAGTTAAGCAGCTTAACTTTCCTATCAATGCACTTTCAATTGATCAGGGTCCTTGCCTTTTATGCATTCAAATGAGAACTCATAGGCTCACATGCATAATTAACTTAATTGGAACGGCACAGAAACAAGGTAATGTCAACAAGATAGGTTGTCAACCTCAACCTGTGTGCTAGTGATGATCGATAAGGTTTATTCTTGACTTGTTCTTGAAACCTTTCAAGACCATTAAGACTCCCACTGACTCCTTGACATATAAGATTCTCTTGTCAGTAAACATTTATTGACAAACAAATATTCAAGAGTTAGTGTAGCCTTTATCAAGACAAAACATTTCATAAAATTGGTCCTAGTTGGTCTTTGTCTTATCTAAGACATCACAACTTTCCAATTTCAAATGTGCGAGAATAGGAAAGCCTTTTTCCAAATTCTACATTTGATGAATGTTATAAACCTTTTTAAGACTTGTCACTCAATATTACAATCTTAACTCTAAGACTTGTTTTGGAATGAAGTATGATTGACTTCTTGATTTAACCATTTCTTCAATTCTTGATTCCTCTTCTTATACATACACTTGTACTAAGACTTATTTTAGAGGATCAATTAATATATGGTTCTTAATCATTAATACATAGTATAAAAGGTACTCTCCCTTCTTCTTAGAATAGAGAAACTTTTATCTTACTGCCTACTTGATTCTTTTATTCGTTCTACTATTGATTTAAACCTTTTTCAACCAATTCAGAATTACGCTTAATCTTATAAGTATAATCATATTTACTCATCCTTTAGTAAATCATGACGACTATCTTTGTTACTGTAACAGCCCGTAATTCCAGATATTGCTATAATTATGATTTTGGGTGTTTTAAGAGGGGACTCGGCGAGTTGGAGCTCAGACTCGCCGAGTAGGATCGCAGATCTGGTCGCGGGTTCGCGACTGGACTCGACGAGTCCGGATATGGACTCGGCGAGTCCACGCTGTTTAGCGAAACCCTAACCGTCCAGGTTGGGGACATATATAAGGGGCCTTATGGTCGTCAATGTTCACCCTAGTCCTGTGAGTGAAGCCCTAATTCGATTGTGAGCATCTGGAGCAAGGTAGAAGACCATTGTTGATTTTGGAAGTGTTGTTTTGCAAGGAAGAGGAGGCTTGGTTAAGGGAACAACAAGAGAAGCCACATTCTGAGGATTGGGGACACAGAGAGCACGTTATTCAGGTAATATTTCGAGTTGCATTCTTCTATGTTGATGTGTTTATGGATTTAGGGTTTATTGAACCCTTTTGTGGCTAGATTGAGTGTTACCTTAGTCCCCCAAGCGGTTGGAACCCTGTATTGGGACCTTTGGAAGTCCGGAATGTCCCATGCCTGAGCATTTCGGGAATCAATGGAGGTTTTGGATTGGAATCCTTATGCCTTAGGTCAAAATGTAAATTATGAGTCATGGGGTGTATTATGAGCACCGAAATGAGGATCTTACGTGATGAATCAGTCTAGGAAGGCCAGACCTATGAATGGTCGGAGCAGTTCTAACCTTAGAAAGCAGTTTGAGCGGTTGCATGACATGGACTCGCCAAGTCCGATGAACAGACTCGGCGAGTAGCTTGAAGATTAACTGGGACTCGTCGAGTTGTTCTTCAGACTCGGCGAGTTGAGTCGGGGTGGCCCCGCGATTCGTCCAGGAGGAACTCGTCGAGTCAAGGGGGGATACTCGACGTGTAGAAAGGGAATCTTAGAGAATCGGTGAGTCAAGGACGAGTAGACTCAGAGTTGTTGAACTCGGCGAGTTAGATCGCGGATTGAGTGAAGTCCTGAGTATGGGGACTCGGCGAGTCATAGGGTTGACTCGGCGAGTAGGGTCAGTTAGGGGTTGACTTTGACCTTGTCTTTGACCAAGGATTGACCAGTGGTTCCAGGGGTATTTTGGTAATTGCTGTTTATTGTTTGAGTTCAGTGCATTGGTGGCTGCCCAGAGGTGGAGATTGTATCAGTGATCGGAGCAGCTTGAGCTATCTGTTCAGTCGGCAGTTTCGAGGTGAGTTATCCTCACTATATCGCTAGGGTTTATGGCACCAAGGCCGACCCTTTTATCGGATGGAAATCCGGGTAGTTGTCATTACATGTTGTGGGCCGGAAGGCATTGCTATGTGGACCGGAAGGTCATGGCCTGGAAAGGCGTATGTATGCATTTAGTATGTTGACTGATTCGTAGGGTAATGTTATGCTAGTGACCGGCTAGACCGGTATCTTGTTTAGAGTAATGCTATGATATGTGAGCTGTTGATCGATTGTTGTCTGTGAATTGCTATATGATTATGTGTTATGATTGCTAGATCTGGGGTGTGACCCGATATGTAGGGTCGTTCTATGATTTGTTATGTTATGTATGCATTTTATGCTATGGGCCGGAAGGCAATATGTTGTGTTGTGGACCGGAAGGTCGGCGTGGGTAGGACCGGAAGGTTTACCCAGCAGGGACGGAAGTCCCCTGAGACACATGGACCGGAAGGTCGTGGCCTGGAAGCGCGTATATGTGGTTGGTATTTTGGGGGTATCTCACTAAGCTTTCGGGCTTATAGTTGTGGTTTTATGTTTCAGGTTCTCAAGAGTCTGTGGCAAGGCAAAGGCGTGATCGTACCGTTCCTCGCATTGATGTTTATGATATGAACCTGGGAAAAATACTCTGTTAAATAATGTATTGAAAACCTTTTGTAACAACGTTATTAAAATGAGTGGTTTTTGAAAAGTTTTAATTGTTTTGAAATTTTGGACGTTACAGTTACCCTTGTGGTGGACTTGATCAAAACACAACTTTGTGTACTCGATTTCCTAGTCCTTCACTTGACACTTTGTCAACGAATTAGTCTAATTTCCAAATATGAAATTTCTCATTCATCGTGCAACCAAGTTGCATGATTCCAACTTTTTTGTCCAATTGAAACTTGGGCGATGAGAAACTCTCCCTATTTGGTAAATTCTTGACATTTCCACTATTAACATAATTAAGAATCACATCCATTCGTTGTAGAAATATGCAAACATCAATTCTTTCATAACGATTTCATTGCAAGGAAATAAATAAATAAATGATTCAAACCAAAATTTATTTTATTCGTAAAAAAAAGCGGAAGACATTTGTCCTTACAATGCAAAATCAACTGAAAAACTATGTAGCCAAAAAGAAAAATTCCTAACAACTCTATCATAACTTCCTAAGCTCAGAATCTAATCTTCAAATCCATGCGATCAAGATCCATTTCTTTGTGATTAGATTCATCTTGATCTTTCATCAAGCTTCCTCTCTTTTCACTAATCCTGCAAAACATTCAAATGTAATCTTATCATATCATGTATAAAGAATCAACGAATAGGAACTTAATGGAGTTAGATAGTGGATTTTACCTGAAGCACAACCATAATCTTTGACTCTTCCATCTTCTGGACTCTTCAGGCTCTTAGGGCAGGCTTATATCCAATGCCCTTTCTCTTGGTAGCAAACGCAGGTCGGTTCTCCTAGAACATCCTCGGAAGCATGGTTGGTTGACTTTCCCAACAAATATGCTCCATTGCTTTGCCAAATCATTTATGATTCAATAGCAATGAGCATGTAAGTTAGGTCAATAAGGTTTTCATCATGATCCATCATATAATACTTTCTTTTGAACTCATTATATGATTCAGGAAGTGACTGCAGAACCCAATTCACAGCCAACTTATCAGGGAATGACGCACCCAACATTATCAACCTATCGATGTGTGATTTCATTCTTAGAACGTGGGCACACACGGGTTTACCATCTTCATGTTTCATTTCCAATAGGGCTTTAGTGACATTGAACCTTTCAATTCTTCGATCTTGTGGGTTAGGGAGAATAATTGGAGGATGTGGAGGAAGCGAAGCATGATATCTTGTTCCTCGATCGAATCGTGGAATATCATCTTCATGTGGAATGCTTGTTCCACGGGATTTGAGAAGACCATAATTGTCGTACATTGACATCTACAAAACGGGAGAAAATAAATTCAAGTTAGTTAATTGATTGAGTCCTTAATAAATCACCCAAATGAGATATTAAGGCTAGGACCCAACACAATACGCTACAACCTACCGTAATCTAGTTGCAGAATATTTGAAGGTAAGTGAATGACGATTCACTAATTTCCACCATGAAAAAACGAAAAAGAAATTTAAGTTTTAAATCTATGAAAACTCCTAGATCCTATGAGATTCATTGAACATTTCAATGGCATGTTTAAATCTCGATATGCCCCTCTAGTTTGTGACTGGGATGCCGAGGATCACAAAGCGGGTGTGAATAACCATGCAAATTTACATGGTGCCCCCACATGTTACAGTCACCTATTCGATGTGCCGGTAAACCACACACGCTCCACCGAACTATGACAAACATTGAGTCACCCTTTGCTACCTTTGCTTAAAACCATTTAGTGTGCCGGTAAACCACACACGCTCCACTAACGTCTTCACAAGGGCACAAAGTGTAATTTCATGGAATTGCATCAATTCACTTTTGCCTAAAGTAACTAAGATTGGAAATTTGTAAAACATTTAGTTACTTTTGTACTTCATTATACTTATAATGGAAGGTTCTGTCCTATCCTACCCGTTCGGCTAACGACCCTCCACTAGTCAAGAGTGCGGTGTGTAAGAGTGGATACCCATTCAATCGCCATTTTATAGGCAATTTCCTTAAACACCCCTTATAGACCAGCTTCGTGAATGAGACCTACTAACGGTAAGACTGACTTTTACTCATACATATATATATATATATATATATATATATATATATAATGTTAGACTTTTAATGTTATATATAGTATAGGGTGTATTTTACCATTTTAAAATACTAGGTGGTCTAAATTTAACAATTATACTTTTAATTCAATTAACTTGTAAGCCAAAACTTTTATGGATTTATTAAACCTCTTTTAGTTATACACCTTAATTAATTAATAAAACCATGAGGGGTGATTTGAACTTTTCAAAACAATACTAGGGTTTTAGAATTTAACATTCCTAAATTAAACCTTTAATCAACTTTTAAATTCCAAAACTTGAGGGCAAGTTTTGAAACATTTCAAAACATTAGGGTTTATAATTTAAATATACATCAAAATTAAACTTTTAATCAAAATTTTAAATTCCAAAACTTGAGGGCAAGTTTTGAAACCTTTTCAAAACATTAGGGTTTCAACTATTTAAATTTCAAAACAAAACTTTTGAGTTCAAATTTAAACTATAAAACCTAAAGGGGAAAAATTAAAACTTTTTCACAAGATAATTCAAATCTAAATTACAAATAATCAAACTTTATCTAATAAAACAAGTGATTATCTAAATTTTGACAATTATCTTCTATTTAGGTAAGGATAATCACCAAATATTGATAAATTTTGGATTTTATAACAAAAACATGTTTATGGTAATTATCCCAAGCCAAAACAGGAAGAAAATCGCGAATATGAGCTGTCAGACGCTTTGACTCGTCAAGTATGGACCTGGAATCGTCGAGTACAGCTGAGTCGGCGAGTGCACCAAGTGACTCGGTGAGTCAAACACTCGGAAGCAAAAAATTTTGATTTTCAGTGCTGATTTCGATCAAATATGCATCAATACAATAGAACTCAATCAAGGCTCTGATACCACTGATGGGTTTTAGCCAAAAAGAACATCATTTGTGCTCATACAAACCCTAATGCTTGGATCTAGGTTTCTCTATTGTACATGCAATTCATCCAAGACTATAAACCCTAGATCTAGCATATGATAATCAATATAACATATAAATTAGGGTTTAGATCATACCTTGATTGTTATGTAGCAATAACAATCTCAAATCCTTCTTGTATTGACTTTAGAAAGCTTAGAGTCACAAATGTCACTCCTCTAATGGTTCACAAACACCAAGAGCAAGAGGATGAAAAGGAGAAGAGAAGGAGGCTTCCCAAAACGTGTGGAAACCCTAGAAGACAAGTTCACCACGTTTTTGGGGCTTAAGGGTCCTTTAAATAGTGAGGATATTAGGGTTATCTAATAAGGAAACCCTAATTTGGATGCTTAAGCCCTAAGCAACCCATGGGCTCATTCCTTAAAGGCCTTGGACGATTTCTAATGGGTTTCCCCATAGAATTCGTCCACTCCTTTAATATGGAGTCCATTAGCTCAATATTCAACTATCATACAATTGACAGTTTTAGTCCCTTAAGTTTAACTAATGTCTTTTAGCCACAAACTTAATTCTTATTAATTCTTGACTAATATTAATTAAACAATATGATTTCTCCTTTAATATATTATTCTCATAATATATTAATAAATCATATTTAATCCTTTATCTCCATTATTCATCCTATCAAGTTGCTTTGGTGAAGGCAACCCAAAAGGACCATGCACCATCGGGTCAAGTACATACCAAAATAGTTATGGACTTAGACACCAATCCAACACTAACACCCGCAACTGACACTAGCATCTTCATGCTACCAATCCTTTCCTAGCAATGGTGGTGCCTCGAACTCCAAAGTGTTCCATAGATAGCTGTCAACCATACCCGAACAATGATAGAAGCACTGAACTCTGACTTCCCTGGAGAACTATCGCTCTAATCCTGACCCAATATCCTCTAAATAATACTCATGCACAGATTCCAACCAAGATCTGGAATGATGACGGTACACATGAGACCCACTCCGCACGAGACGACCCTCTGTAGGTTCATCAAAGACTTTTGGAATGCAAAATGACATATAAAAATCTTTGATAACCCAGATAATAGTAGAGAACCGACCCGAGATCTAACTGTTTTGAACTCAATCAAAATTAAAAAGTGGTACAAATTCCCGTCATCCACCTATTAGTAGTATAAGATATCATACCCGTAACAACTGGAGGAATCCTGATCACCTTCTCCGAAGATACATAACCCTCCAGAGATCATGGTGAAAAAATCCATTCCAATCTTGATGATAAGAACTGACAATAGGACCCTCCTTTCTAAAGGACTCTAAGGATTCACAGGATTTGGGCTTCAGATGATCCCCTAAATGCCTCGCGACAAATATGTACTATGAACCAAGAGAACACTGAACACCCCGAACCAGCAAAAGGGAAACGATCTTACACTGACCACCAGTAATTCCACGGTATGAAATTGGCATATGGCGATATTGATGATCTAACCCAATAGGAGCAAATAAATAAATCGGGGATCCACTTACTCATCCTGCTATAGTATCCCAAACTACAACACAATTCCCACAACAATGTGCAGATAAAACTGAAAAAAGGCAAGGTTACATACCCACAACGTCGCCTGCTGGAGTTCTAACTTCTCCTGTCTGACACTGCATGGCCTTACTCCTTCTGCTAACATGACCAATCCCGCTACACTTGTAGCAGCCTAACCCCTGGAATATCAAACTCCATTGTGTACTTTTCCATACATGTTGTACTGACTCCGACCGTGCTGGCCTTTCACCTGATGATTTGAAGTCTTGGGTCTCTCCCCGGTACCCTATACTATATGCACCTGGCACGACCCTCTCTTCTCCAAGTGCTCCAAATCGATCTCATATCCTCGAACTTTGGAAGTCATATCCTCCAGGGTCTGACACCCTATCATGCTCATTAGCTCACTTGCCAATGGTTGAGTTGCAACAGTTGTGTTAGGTGGATTTTATGCACCCATTTTGTAGTTTTATTCCATAAAAGTGCATTGCATTTAGGTTTAAACTCATGCATTTTTCATGTTTTTTGGGATTTTCATGAGGCAATTTCATTCACACATGTTTGTGATATTTCAAGGACTTCTGGAGGTAGGATCTTTTTTGAGGAGGTAAATAAGAGTTGCGGACAAAATTTTGGGACTTGCGGAACACCGAGGAGGAAGATATCAAAGAATCAAAGATTTTGGCTTTTCAGATATTTACACAGTCATGTAAATGGAAGCCTCGTGTTTACACAGGCCGTGTAAACGAAGACTCTTGAGCGTTCTGCTTTTCGTGTTTACGCGGGCCGTGTAAACGTCAATGTTAATTTATGAGGGTTGTGTAAACGTAAATGTGGGTTTTAAAGTAGTTTTTCACCTTTCTTAAAAAGGGGAACCGATTTTTTACTTTGGGGAGTTTATTTTGGGATCGGAGAAGGCGATTTTCTTGAAGATTTTGGAGTTGATTAACGCTTGGGAACATTTGATTTCAGTTTGTAAGAAATTTAATTTCATTTTCTAGATTTGTGATCTTGTTCTAGTCATGAGTGGCTAGAACCCTAGTTTCTCCAACTTCATGTCTTGACTTTTTAGTTGTGATTTCAATCATGTGATTTGATGTTTGCTTCCAATTCCTACCTAGTGAATTTGATTTTGTTTCAATTGAATGTTTGATCATAATTGTGATTCTTATTGGCCATTTGAATTAGTGTTAGGTCATTCAAGTTATCTAATTGCAAAATCCGTAATTGTTTTGTGAATTGGATTAAGTAATAAACACTAAATTGATTTCCATTGAATGAATTTAGTGTGAATCTTATTCACATATTCTTATGCTCCCGAGCTTGTGAGGATTATTGTGTTTTGTTGAGAACATTCACACAAATATTATTGCAACCTTTTGATTTCTATCTAAGAGCTTGTGTAGACTTAAATTAGAAGGTTAGGTTATTTTCAAAGAGCTTGTTTTGAATTTGACAACTTGGTGAATGGGAAGTGTTAGAGCTTGTTAACACTTTCAAGTACCAACTTAGGTGGAATTGAGTAGATATCATTTCATCCTTGGAATCACATTGTTAAATTGTCTTGCATAGAGTTGGAGTTCTCACAAATCCTGAATTTGTTACATAGAATTGATCATTTACTTATTGCTTTAGTATTTTGCTTAAATGAGTGCATTTAAACTCCCCACTTTTGTGACCACATTTGTACCTTACGTAAAAAGGTATAAAAATTTGTTCTGTGTTTATGTGGATCAACCATGCTTGCCTTGTATTACATTTTTAGTGCAAAGTAGCAATGTTTTTGGAGTCTATTGTACCCCTATTATTTATTGGGTTTGACACGCCTAACAAGATAAAGCATACTTTGCCCCCAAATCGGGTCACAAACTCCTCACCGAAGCTTCCCAGAATCTCCAAGACTCTCACCGATTTGAGTATGGATCATGGGCTTTCAGTAGTATGGGCCTAATACTACATCCCGCACCTATCCATACTTTCCTCAACAATTCCAAATCACTTCCTCAAACTAATACATCCATGTCTCACTAAACCTCACTACTAACCTACTGAAACATATCCTAAGCTTTCCTAGGTTCCCGAACCCATCCAGTCTTTAGCTACTGAAAGATTCCCAGTAATTTCAACCAGCTACCTCATGAATATAGCCACATGCAACAGAGATAAGACAATCCTTCAAGTAAAAGACCCATCCCTAAAACGGTTGGACTCAAACAAGAGTTGCACAATAAGGTCAAGTCCATCACTCTGAGATTATCGGCATGTGTCCCATGTGACTTAGCATATTCACTTAGTAACTAACTCACATCACTAAGAGTCCCACAAAGCACAAAGCAAAAAATCATTCAAACAATGGAAAATCTAACCATCATACTGATGGGTTTAGAGCAATACATCATTCCTATGGTGTACATGCAAACCCTAATAGCATTTGGATCTAGTTTGTCTAATGAACATGCAATTGAATATCCAAATCTATAAACCCTAGATCTAATAAACTATAACTGAAATTAGGGTTTAGATCTTACCTTTGATTGTTATATAGCAATAACAATCAATCATTGGCTTTAGAAAGCTTAGTGCCTCAAGTGTTGCAGCTCTAATGGAGTCACAAACACCACTAAGCAATTGGATGAAGGAGATAAGAGAGGGGAGGCACCAAAAACGGCTGGAAACCCTAATCCAAGTGTTAGCCACGTTTTTGGGGCTTAGGGGCTCCTTAAATAGGTAAGCAATTAGGGTTATCTAACAAGGAAACCTAATTTGACTGCTTAAGCCCTAAGCAGACCACAGACCCCTTTTGGAACATGCCTTGGAAGATTTCTAATGGGCTTCCCCATAGAATTCATCCAACCTATTATTCCAAGGTGATCCATAGCCCAATTTCAATTATCTTACAATTACAATTCCAGTCCCCTAAGTTGAATTAATCTCTTTTAGCCACAAAATTAATTCTTTATTCATTCTTGACTAACATTAATTAAACAATATGATTTATCCTTTAATATATTATTCTCATAATATATTAATAAATCATAATTAAACCTTTCTCTCCTTAATTCATCATACATATTGTTATGGTGAAGGTAACCCAAAAGGACCATGCTCATAATCGGGTCAAGTACATACCAAAATAGTTATGGACTTAAACACTAATCCAACACATACTCCAATCAATCCATTCTATCCTCTAATCATGGATCTGTATATGCAATTCAAAGGTGCAAACAATCAGGCATAACCTAAACATGCTACCCTATCACTGACTGATCAGTACTAGCATGCAGATCTACAAGCACATACAGTAGACATATAAGGCATCCTTCGTAGATACTTAGCCCTAATCTAGCATGCAATTCACATAATCTCAATTCATAACATAACATAACATGTATGGGTATCTTGGGGAAAACTTACTTGAGCTCAGCTGATTGCACGCATCACTCCTTGTTCTTTATCAAACCTCTTTATTTTAATTTTTAGAAAATTAATTTTCTTGTAAAAATCTTTCAAACCCCAGATTTGAGTCCATACACACCCGAGAGTGTGTCTGAATCCCTCAAACCAGGACTCTGATACCAACTTGTAACATCCCAAAATTCAAGACCAAAAATTTCATTTTTAGTTTAACAATTCGTAAAACCAGCAGTATAAAAACATCCATAAGAACATCCCATGTCAAAACCAAAGTGTCAACAATCAAAGCATGTTATCATAAAACAATATCAGAGTGTAATCCCAAAGATCTCATGTGCGGAAAACATAGTGTGATGCGCTGTGATCTCCGACTCCTTTCATTTGAAAATGAAGTACTTGAAACCAAAATTGAAAACCGTAAGCACGAAGCTTAGTGAGTTCCCCCATCATACCATATATCATACATAACACATACTGTATAAGATATCCGGGTACTAGTTACCCCTTCGGTCTCTTTCAACCGGTAACTTGCCTAACATATCAGGGTACTGGCCTACCCCTTCGCTCCTATCGACCGGTATCTTGCCTAGCATACCAGGATGCTGGCCTACCCCTTCGGTCTTGTCGACTGATACCTCGCCTAGCATATCTGGGTGTTGGCCTACCCCTTCGGTCCTTTCGACCATTACCGGGGACTATTTCACCCTCTACTCTACCACATAGCAACCTAGTGCATAAACGTATAAATCATATACTACCTAGCTTGTCTGGGTGCTAGCATACCCCTTCGGCCCTATCGACCTGTACCGGGATCTATCCTACCCCTCCTATCACATACCAGATAACATCATAACATACTAGAACATAATCATAACATATAGCAACATACCATATAATTATCACAAAGACAATCATCTATACTATAACTCTTACTAGTGGGTTGACCTTGGTGCCTTAGACCCACTTATACCGGAAGGTAACTCACCTCACATTACTGAAGTCCTGTAGACAAAACTCAAGCTGCTGGATGACATGTTCTCGAACTGTCAGTCATGAAAATAACACCCAATCAGCAATTAGGTTCCAACATATACCTATAAGTCCATGTTTGGGGTAAAAGATTGCTTTACCCGTATCTTAGCTTGATTCAAGCCCAAGGCCCAATCCAAAGGCCCAAAAGTCAACTATGAGTCAAAGCCCAACATTTGGCCCAATTTCCCAATTGGGCCCAAACCTTTACATGGTCTTATTCTAAGGCCCAACCATTTAGTCCAATCCAAACATTTGACATTTCTAATGGCCCAATATCTCATAATCATAAAGGCCCAATTATTGCCCACCTATGACATAATTTTCCAAATTGAGCCCAAACCCTCTCATGGGCCTTACCCTAAAGCCCATCCAATTATTCTAGTCCATATGATTGTTCTTGGACGGTCCATTATTGGCCTAATCACCAAAGCCCAATAGAAATGCCCAACTTAAGGCACAAGTGAAATTATGGTTTTCACATAAAACGACGATTAGGGTTAAGTGTTTCCTACTTAACCCATTAAGGATTTAATCCATTAAGTCCATCAATTTATTGGGTCAATCATGTAGTGTGGTCGGGATTAATACATAACCCCAATCCGGTCATACAGGTCCTGATAATCCAAAACCCAAATATCTAAAATTAGGGTTTTCTAAACCCTAATTACGGTTTCCAACCCAATCACAACCCAATAGGCCCAAAACTAAGTCTTTAGATTAATTGGGGTTTCATTAGTCGGGAACCACCCACTACCACCCCAGATAGTGATGGTCAACGACGGCTCACGGCGGCGGCCACCACCCCACGGTGGTGGTTATGGTTCTAGTCTTTTTGTCCAAGCATCCGAAACAAAATCCAAACACAAACAAGCACACCGCCACCGTACACGGCGGCTGGTGGCGGCAGCCACCACCTCACGGCGGTGGTTATGAGTTTCTTTTCATTATTCTAATCTTTAATTACATTTTACAATGCTTTAACCCAAAAATAACACATACAAATAAAATACACACACAACCACCTTGTGGTGGCCGGCGGTGGCTTATGGCGGCAACCACCATGGCTGGCGGCCATGGTGGGTATCTTTTCTGTTTTCCGGCCATCAAACACCATCTACAATCACACACACGCGATTCTAATTTGTTCAAACGGTCCAACCACCCACCTGGTGGATCACGGTAGCGACAACGGCTGTTTCATTATGGCAGCCACCACCTCACGGTGGTGGCGGTGGTTTATTTTAGTTCCCAATCAAGCAAACTTCAACCCACGCGAGCAGAAAACACACGAATCTAAACCCACTTGCAAGTCACGCACCCACCTCGGTCACTTTGGGGTGGCAACAGAAGGCGGTCGAATAAAAGAACGACAATGGACAGCCTTCTGAACGGCGTCGAGGACGAAATTGGGACAAGAAGGCGGTAACAATAGTGTTTTGCAATGACAGGCACCACATTACAGTGGTGGCGGTGGTTTGTTTCTTGATTTACTGCCCAGCAACACGTCACACACGCAAGAGACACAATGCGAATCAACAGCCCTCAGCTACCGACTGTGGTGGCGCTACGATGACGATATAGTGGGTGGCAGAGCAAAGAGGAAGATAATGACGGAGGAGTGGTGGCAGTGGAATCCGTTCACAACTTCAAGGTTCGGTCTCGGCGGCTCAAGATGTCCGACAACAACACTCTGGCGGCATCCGATGGTTGACGACCTCAACAGAGGTGGTGGTGTGGTGTCGGCCATAGAGGAAGGGAAAGGTGGCGCGTGCTCATATAGTTAGGGTTAGGGTTTGTATAGGTTATATACCTGAACCCTACAAACTTATTGCCATAATAGCAAAAATGCTCCCTCCCCATAATCATCCTTTCAAATCAAGTCTGTAACTTACCTTTTTAACCCCGCCTTCTGAAATCCTTACAACTCAAGTTTGAATTTTACCAATCACCTCCTCCCTCTACAAATTATTTCCAGTTGAAGTCCTTATGTTACCAAATGGCCCCTCCTCTATAAAACCTTTTCAACTTAGGTCCATATGATACCAAACATCCCCTGTCTTCTAAAAATCTTTACAAAATAAGTCTCGAACTTATACTTTAACCCCCAAATCATCCAAATTATAACATCTGGCTCCCCAAAACCAACACCCCACTAAATATTATGGATTTTAGGGCTACTATTCATATTATTTATTTATTTATTTATTTACTGAACGAGTTGTTACAACATAATAGGGTCGTTGCACCATTTTCCCTATATCTAATGTTAGCAAATCTTTCTTTGTGTAACATATGACAAATGCAATGAATAAGCTCGTGTACAATAGATGTCCTATATGAACCAATATAAGAGCATCCATAATGGTGAGTTCAGTAGGAGGGTTGAATGTGGTGGCAAATCTAGTTGTCATTCAATAAATGAAATTCTACCATAATTAGATGCCATCTTGGAATTCAATGGATTTGGAGTTCAATGAGAAAAAGAAAAGTTTTCTAATCTTAAATATATACTATAAATTAGTTTTGCTAACTTTCTATTAAACCTTGTAGAGTACAATGCATTGTAAGAAAAAAATTGATACAACTGTATGGAATGTCAAAAAAATGATGTGACAATTCATTGAACTCTTTGGAGTTCAATGCATTATAGATGCCCTAATATTTCTTATAAAAACAATCCAACCTCTTTAAATATGGTGGGTTAAAATTATAAAATGAATCACCGTACAAATAAGCAATTTGATAATCACGAATCCTCCTTAATAAATAACAATCTTATTGCCACTTGTCAATTTCTTATGCAATTGGACATATGACATTTTCTTAAAATTTTGATTTACCTATTATTCCATTTGCCAATTTATTAAGATGCCACCTAATCAATATATAATGTAGATACACACTCTTCAAACACACGTATACATAATGTTAATTGTTTCCTAAATTTTTGTCCATAAACAAAACAAATATATGTTTTCATTCTATGACACCAACCGATTAGCCTCCAATCACGGTGAATTTTATGAATGCATTTCAAAATCACATCTCTTCCATTTATTCAAATATTCTCTGTGTATGTTATATGGACTTATATGGAATTTGATATGGATATATATTTAGTATGGCATCAATCATTCAAAATCATTCATCTTGTACCGATAATAGGTAATAATTTCCTAAAATTTCTTTTAATTTAATCGATATATAATACATTTCATCTATCGTTTTCTTTCAATTTCATTCATATATGTCTGAGTCTTCTTATTGACTCTGGAAATCAAGTCTGTTCAACAATCAAAATTAGCATTCCAACAGCCACAAAAGGTCAGTAATATCATTTTTTGTTATGTATAAATTGTCTTTTTTTTTCAACACATAGTGTAATATGGCCTTTTTTAATATGTCCGCCAAGTGTTCGATGTAATGCCTTCAACATTTTCTTCATTGGAAATATTGAAGATGCCCCTACATAGCTGAATCCTGGTGTGTGTTTATACTTTATACACGAAAAGACCTTCATTGCTTTCTTGTGATGTATCTCATCAGCATACAAGGAGACTTTGCCCCTGTGCTTAATGTGTAAATTAGAAAATACTGACAAATCATATCTTGTTTAGCATATGGGAAGGGGCATTTTGGTCCTTGTTTTTTAGAATATACTTATTAACTATCATGTGACACTTCCAACTAAAGGGAATAAAGAAAAAATAATTCACCGTGCATCGGTTTAGCAACTATTAAGATCAAACAAGTAGCTTCAGTCCGATTCTTATTTGCATGTAGGTCTATTAATATTTTATATAATGACCGGAGAAGATCCTGAATTAGTACAACCATGCCCCTGTGCTTAATGTGTAAATCATAAAATACTGACAAATCGTATCTTGTTTAGCATATAGGAAGGGGCATTTTGATCATTTTTTTAGAATATACTTATTAACTATCATATGGCACTTCCAGCTAAAAGGGAATAAACAAAAAATAATTCATTGTCCTTTTTCCCTATTTCTCCACTTGGGAAATATTACAATAATTTGTTTGTCCATGTGTATCTTTCCATTTTTTTATAGAATATTTTACCTATTTCTCCAATTGACAATATATATTACCTTGCAGCTCAAAGAACCATAACTTAATAACGTAATAAATGCTTTAAAATCTATGGATTCATCACTTCTGTTAATTTAGATTGCTAATGATATATTTTAGGAATCACAAATGTTTTGAAATTCTTAGGAACTTCTGAACAATCAACTAATGATGAAGATATATTTTTCACATGTTACATTTATAATTTCGTTGTTTTTGTATGATCTTTCCATTTGATAGACAGCACTCAGTTCAAGAATTGAATTCAACATTAATTGTTCGTTATAAACATCTTCAAGTTACAACTTGTAAGACATAATCAAGGTTAGAATCATGTTCCGCTTTTCAAGTGACTGTAAGATCAAATCAAATCCTAAATTTCAACCAAAACCATTTTAAAACATAAAAAACACATATCTATAATCAATTAACCATTCAACTAAACATTAAATGCTTTATTAAAAACTTGAAAAGTATTTTTTTTAATATTTTATTTACCAAAAAGCAATTCAAAATACATAATCCAAGTGCCATATTTTATACTCCAAAATTTGTCTGCCATTTAGCCGGGTTGGGGCTTCTATTCCCGGTTACCATGCCACGTAATGATATTAACTTAAAGATGCATTTGTTTGTAAAAATGTGTTTTCAGTTTCTGAACAAATTTTTTTTTTTTTATGTAACTGTAATTTTGAACAGGGGAAATATGCGAAGGGGCATTTTGATCCTTTTTTTAGAATATACTTATTAACTACATAAAAACAACTTCATCATCCGCTACATAAATTGATTTGTTTGTGTAAATTTTCTATGGTTTTCATCCATAAGACGAAATCACATTCATCGTTTGAATTCTACTAATAACACAGTTGACTGAATTTTTGAACCATATTCTGCTTTCTGTTGTAATTTGAAAATCCATTTTCAGCTCATTTAGGGAAGTGCTGTTTTCATGCATTAGAGAGAAATTTTTTTTATGGACAATGTATTTTTGATTTTTTACTGTTTTCATGCATCAGAGAGTAAAAAATTGATATGAAAAATGGTAGCAATGAAGGTTAAAAAGAACATAATGGTCATTTTACTGTGATGAACAATGTATTTTTTATTTTTTTTATCGTAGTATTTCACACTTGCAATAAACTTAATTAATAGTAACACAAACCCAAAAATGTTTGGACCGGGGAAATATGGGAAATGGCATTTTGGTCATTTTTTGTGAAATTGTTTCTGTTTTACTATGAACATAAAATAATTTCTGAACATAAAATTGTTTCTGTTATTTCTGAACATAAAATAATTTTCTTTTTATGTAACTATAATTCTGAACAGGGGAAATATGTGAAGGGGCATTTTGGTCTTTTTTTTAATATACTTATTACTTTATTTTTTCATGCAACTGTTCAAAATCTTAGTTTTTATATTTCTTTTATAGCTCATGGATCCAACCGAAATCACATTGATTAATGATCTAGGTCTCTCAAATTACAACTATGTAATTAAGGTCTGAATAATCAGGCTTTGGAAACAAACAATTTGGGCGAAACCACATGAGACACGACAAATCGGAATGATTTTGATGGATGAAGAGGTATTTAAAAAGAATTGTTTTTAAATTCTTTAATGATTTCATAAAATCATATAATTAGTTATACACTATCATATAATTAGTTATACACTATCCATGTTAATACTACAATTGTTTATTATTTATTTATTTAATCGTTTTTGAAGGATAATAAAATGGAATGCACCGTGGACAAATCATATGTGATATTGGGGCAAGCACTTGAAGAATATATGAATGTTTACATTCATAAGCCAACACTTGGTTTATATGTTGATGGTGTTATGAAGTTCTTTGACACTCAAAACAAATTGTTTTTCCAATATAACACCAGAGTAACCAAGTGCATTGGTTTTAATGGGCCCAAGAATTATTTTTCTTTTGCAAACTTCCAAGATCTTATTGATAAGGTTACCCCTTCAACTATTTCTTTTGGTAAGTTCATAACGTTGATTTCACGTTTTACATCTTGTATTATTTGTATATAAATTGTCCATCCTAACACTATTTATATACTAACATCTCCCATCGTGTATATTATAGATGTCATTGGTAATGATTTTCAATGTTATCCACTGGAACCTGCAACCCAAAAATTGGATAAAAGGATTACATTGAAGCAGAGATAATTTCTGGAAGTAATATAGGAAAACGTACGTTTATTCCAAGAATGTCACTGACCCCGTCGGATAAAATGATTTCTTTCACCTTTCAGCGAAGACAGTTTCCGCTTGCTGTATGTTTTGCGATGACAATAAACAAAAGTCAAGGACAGTCGCTATCAAAAGGTTTGTTTGTTTTTGAGACAACCCGTGTTTTCTCATGGACAGTTGTATGTTGTATTGTCTAGAGTTAAAAGCAGAGACGGATTGAAAATATTAATTTTAGACAACGAAGGAAACCCTACCAATAAGACATCTAATGTTGTATTCAAAAAAGTATTTGGAAATTTATGATTTCTAAAACTTATTTAGAATATTTCGTTAATGATATTTTTTTTGTATTTTCGGTTCAATTACATACTTATTCAATAAAGTTTTCACTTATACGTGTTGTATTATTTTAATAGTTCGTTGATGTTCAAAATTTTATCTTATTTATTTTAAAAAACCCGTGTAGTACATGGGTCTTATATCTAGTCTCTTGAATTTATGTATTCATAAATACATTATAATAATTAAACAATGAGAATGTGTATTGTTTATCGCGAATCAAATAAAGCCACGGTTAACAAGTGACATCTCTTACCAAGAATAGATAACTTGTTTGATCAAGTGCTAGTAGTGACAATTTCTCGAAATTGGAATTACGCTCAAGTTATCATCATTTAAAGGTACAAAAGGACTAAAGGAGGATATCCTAAATATTGATTTTTTGTTTTGTTTGAGGAAGGCACCAAAAGTGTTCATGGATCTCAGGTTGCAGGGAGTGGCCGTGGTTTGCGGCCGCGATTTATGCCACCTCAGCCGCAAACGCTGTCCCCTCACTATGGTCTCCTGCGGTCTTGGCCGCACCGCGACCCTCTATAGCCGTGCAATGTGATTAGTTGCGAGGAATCAGGTCAAAATACTACCGTTTTTTCCTATAAAATACTAAACACACTTCATTTTTTTTTCAAACAAAAAACACTCTTCTCTCTGTTTTATTTAAAAAAACTCACCAATCTCAAAAATGTGTTTTTTTTTCATATGTATTTTTTTTTGGAATGCAATGTAATGTTTTTTGAAATTTCAATGTAATGGGTTTTTTAATTTTCAAGTAATGAAAAAATGTCACAACTAGATATTTTGTGTCTTGTAATCACTATACTCAAGTAAATGTTGAATCAAAAACTTAAGAGCATGTGTGATACCTATTATTATGACATCAAAAACTTCAATCAAATACATCATACAAGTACTACAAATAGTCAACAAACAATTGGAAACCCTAGAAGTTCTTGTTTAGGTCCATTTCGGACTAGGACTTCCTTATTGGACCCAAATGGACCAATAAGCTTCCAATTTGACTATCATGGGCTTAGAACCCTAATTGGGCTCTAATTGGACCCACAATCATTTATTTCAACATTTTGGGCCATTTTGGGCCTAAAATGAAATAAATTAAAAGTTTTCAACCATGATTAACCTAAAATAGCCCAACAAAGTGTAAAATTCATATTATATTTCTTTTAGATTAAAACTCATCCAACCTAACTTCTACATGGGCTTGAGGGCATTAAAGCCCAAAATTTTCCTTTCCTTCAAAATTCTCGGCCCAAGGCCCAAACCCAAGAAGAAATGAAGAAGAGTTGACTTAATGCATGCCACCTCACTTATATCCAACATATCTCCATGCAACATCTCATACTTCTAGGAACACATCACCTCAAAGTTCATTTCTTCTCTCCCTCCCTCACTCTCGGCCGAATCACACATACACACACAATTCTCTCACAACTCTCTCTCTCAAGGAAGCCCCCTCCATCTTTCATCAAGGTCTCGAAAATTTGGAAGTTTTCAAGAGGATATTTCCACAAACTCTTCATCTAAGGTAAGGTTATGCTTGGATCTATGACTTAGATTCTTTGTTTTATCAAAAATCTCTTCCTAATCCATGCAAAAATCGTGATCTTGCACCCTAGAATCACCTCAAACTCGAGATCTTCAAGGAAAGGGTGCTAAGGCCAAAAATCACCAAGTTTTCTTCCATCTTTTCTTCAAAAACCGAAACCACACCCTAAGGTGAGCTTCATACTCCCTATTTTTCTGTTTTATAAGTTTTGTGTGTGTGTGGGGGGGGGGGGGGGGGGAATACAAGTGAAAGTGTAGATCTATATGTGTTGTGTATGCCTTGTATGATTTCTATGCTTATATGTGTGTTTTTGTGTGTTTATGATGTTGGATCTAGCCATAAACCCCTAAAAATCGAGATATACTTTATGATAAATGATACTAGCATCAAATATATTTCTACATACAAAGTGTTCCAAGAAAAATAGCTAAGTGGCTTAATAACATCTTCTTTGGGCTAAAAACTCAATTTTTGGACACAAAATGTTAAAAATATAAAGTTAGAGGGCCCAAAATGACATATTTCGAATTCTGATGGGTGAGATGAGTCAAAACAGTTTCAATAAAGTGTTTTCTGGAAATACATTCTTTTGGAGGATTAAAAATATAAATTTCAAGCTTAATGGGCTAAAAATGGCATTTTTGGCCCAATAGGGACCAATATGCGAAATTTTCTGTTTTGAAGGGCCAAAACTGTGTTTTTCTGTAAAACAGTGGACTACTAGTGTTCCAAGTCCTTTTCTAAGGTTTAAAATGCTTTTCAAATTTAAAAAGGACCAAAGTTGCAAAATTTTTCCAATTTGGGCCAAAATTGTAAAAACTACGAAAAAGAGGGGTTACAACCGAGAAAACTGTATTTTCAGGGACTAAAACTGTTTTCAACTAAAAATGTGCTGAAAAATATCAATTCCAATAAGTTTTGATGTTAAAATGCCAAGAAAAATAGTTTAAGGACTAAACCAGAAATTTATTTACGCAAAGGGTTGAAAAAGTAAATTTACAAAATAAAGAGGGGCTGAAAACAGAAAATCGTTGTTAAACGAATTGATTCGGTCTCGAATCAATAACAACCCGAAACTACTAACACGACGACAACTCGATTCACACAAGTAACAATTGGGAATTCAATACACACGTGAGAGTGCACAGACGTCGACGCACCACCTTTGGGCCCAAAAGTGTAAAATCTTGTTTGTTGGGCCTAACTAGCCCCATGACCTGATCTTTAGGCCCGAAGACTTCAACCTTACGAGTTGTTGGGTCTTACATGATCTAACACAACGTAAAAGGACTTTCAATGGCTTTTATACTATTGGTCCCCAAGGGTCCTTTGGTATTGCTAGTAAAGTCGGTTATTTTAATGCGAGTCGGGTCAAGGGCCCCTCGTACTCTTTTTTTTATCCCCAACCGGCTAACGGAGTTATCGAGGTCTTCGTGCCCACTTTCTCTTCGGATGTGGGACTACTCGAAGTCAGGGCGGTTGGATTAAGTGAATAGTACGGACGACGCCTACGGGATCGTTAGTATAGTTGTAAACTGGTCGTTTGCGTAACGCGTGTTTATAGCAATTCACCATGCGCAATAATCTGACGTTGCCTGGAATCAATAACTTCACACGCCGCGATGGTTCTTCAACTACATGGAATTCAAAGCATTAGGAAAACATCGGGTTTTCCTAGGGTTTTCAATACATACGGTTTCGAAATGCACACAAGTTTAAATGAACAATTTTTTTTACAACTATAGAAACAAACAAGCATACTTATGGATCTTCACAAACTTTTTCATAAACTCTTTTCAGAAAATATCGGATTTTCTGGTAGTTTTTCAAAACAATACAAAACATTTCTTTTCAAATACTGCTTATGAACTCACCAACATTTCATATGTTGACGTTTTTCAAAATACTTGTATTCTCAGGTAACAAGTAAACCGAAGGAAAATGTACTCAGTGACGGCTTGCAGTTTGTTTATCTATGAACTGAACAATTTATTTTTTTGGGAATGTAATGTTAAAACAATGTACTCAGTGTAAACTTATTCAGTTATACTATATTAATGCATGGTGATGAATGATGTTATGTTTCATATATATATATATATATATATATATATATATATATATATATATATATATATATATATATATATATATATATTCAATGTTATGGTATTCAATTAAGTCACGACAGCCCTCGGACGTTTCCGCGTCTGGTTCGGGGGTGTGACAAAAAATATGTTGTTTTATTAAAAAAGTTTATTAACTTAAAATAGTTAAACAAAACAAAAAAAAGAAATAAAAGTGTGGCACCACTCCCTTGGTGTGGCAAGAAACCACACTTGTTTGGTAAAAACTGACGTAACGCACATGTGGCGGTGAAGGGAGTGCAGTTTCGGTGACACCACTCCCTCCAGCCTCACAAAGTAGGTATGTAAGGCTTAACTTGACAATTTTATCTATTCATTGATAATGCTCTCATATATTCTAAAGGGTTATTGTCACTGTAGCCCAACAATGATTCGTATATTGGTTTAAATGGTCCATTGTGACTTTTTTTTTGTCTTTAAAGGGTATGAACTTGTGTTTTACCGGTTAATTTGGTACCTTTACCTATTTTTGAAGGTTATACTGTCTTTATCACCTACCAACTAAGCAGGTGAGTCAACAATGACTCATTGGTGAGTCGACTCATCGTTGCCACGTAAGTAAAATTGACTGGGGAGGAAAAGGATTGCACCTGCCAAACGAAATCAGAATTAAAATCGATTGGGGAGGAAAAGGATTGATCCTCGTCGCTCCAAGGGGAAAGAACGATTGCATATGTGCGATCGATTGAAAAAGCGGGAAATCAGGGTCTAGAAAATCGATTAGTCAAAGGGGAACGACCGATGATTGGCTAGAAAGAAGCACGTAGGTGCGTAGTCTGCTAATCCGGATGCCTTGGCGGATCGTGTTTGCCTATGGGGCTTGATGAGGCCGAAGGGAAGGAAGAAAGGGGAAGGCATCGAGGTTTCTTGCTTCGGTTGTGGTAGCGAGCTGTGAAAAGGTGTTCGGTGGTGTTGATAAAGGAAACGATCAGCGACAGGGCTCGGGCTCGGGCTCGGGTGGTTTGGCAACGAGGGTCGAAATCACATTTGGAATCACATTTGCTTGGGAATCCAAATCCAAGACCCACACACACCTCCTGATTGCAAGAGGAGTTTTTTCATTAGATTGGAGTAAATCTCTAAGTAAGTTAAAGGTAGGTTCTATACTATTCTTTAATCTTTTACGAAGGGATTTGGGTCTTGCAATTAGTATCTTGACAATATCAGAATCTGAAAGTCCTACAGAACGTAAGAACTCAAATTTGGGTAAAAGGTTTGTTTGGGGATTACATGTGATTACCCTGGGAAACTTTCGCACTAAATGTGATATTTGGGTTTCTGTAAAGCCTTGATTCTTGAAAAATGCTATCATAGAGTCTGCTCGATCTGGGGTTTGGATGTTTAAGAATTTAGAAGCTGAAATCGCCTTGTCTGGAGGGAATCCGCATGAGTTTATTAGGTAGGAAACTGTGAATGAGTTATATGATGCTGCTTGTGACGAATATGATGTGCGAGGAAATAATCTATGAAATTTCCTTCCCTCTCTCTCTCTCTCTGTTATTGTTCTTGTCAAAAATTGAAGAATGGAATGGGTGTTGGGGTTATTTTTTGATAGGATTTGATAGAGGAAATGTGTGTTTATTATAAGACAAAGAGGGAGGTGGAACGGTGGTAGGGTGTGACGGTTCAAGGTGGTTTTGGGGTTGTAGCAACCACCGATTGCTGCTGTGAATTTGATGGGAAGCCATATGTTCTTGGCTGGGAATGAATAAAGGGAATAATACAGGTAATCATCGGTGGAAGGGAACGGGGAATTAGGGCTTTCCGGCGATGTAGGGATTAGAGAGAGAGAGAGAGAGAGAGAGAGAGAGAGAGAGAGAGAGAGAGAGAGAGAGAGAGCTTAATTAATAAGAGACTTGATGAGGTGACATTTTTTAAACTTTAAACCTGCTGACTAGGAAGGGGTTCACCGGGTGACCCCTTCATTTTTTTTAAAGAACTTTTTAAACCCTAAAAACATGAATTCGTACCCTTTAAAGGCAAAAAAAAATCAGGAGGAACCATTTAAACAAATATACGAAACATTGTTGGGTTACAGTGACAATAACCATATTCTAAAAGCCAAGAATAACAAAAACAATATTTACAAATGACAACGTTAGAAATTTTGACACAAGAACAACTTATTCAAAGTTATCAACATCGAAGTCCCCTTCATAGGACATGGTATATCACAAAAGACAATATCATGGCAGGCCAAAATAAATTGAGTGCATAGCAAAGTGGGAAAACTCACGTTCATAAACCAATAAAATGAAGGTTTTATTAGATTACTCAAATATTGTCAAAGATTCATTCAAGATTTCCCAAAAGGAAATTCCTTTTACATCACTAGAAAAGAAGGTTTTGTAGCATTTTATTGGCATTTAATTTCTTATATTTTTACAACTAAACACGAGAAATCATCATTATCAAATTCTAATTCCCTCATAATCTCTCGAAAACTCACGAAGCAAACGCCCCCATGAGTTTTCAATAGTGTGGGTATCTCATTTAAAAAATATTTTAAAATTTGTTTAATATAAAAAGGTTATGACCAATTTCATTAGTGCTAAAACTTTTTTTTTTTTTTTTTTCTAAAAAAATCTCATGTATCCAACACACAATTCTATTAATAATGAATGCGTCATTGATTTTGCACAGTCCAAACTAGAATTATTAAATTTCCTTTAATGGGAACTTTTTTCATTAATAAGATAAATTATAAATGATAATTTTCTTTCACAAACCCGCATAGGGATGTCAAAAAGTCCCGTGGGACCCCGTTTCCGTGGGTTCCCTGTCCTGTTTGAGGGATTTTTTTTAAAAAAATCGGGGGCGGGGGAAAGGTTAACCCTCGTTTTAATTTCGGGGGCGGGGCGAGGATAGACAATCCCGCCCCGAAACCCCATGGGGTCCCAGCTAATAAATTACACATTTATTTACATATATTAATTATATAAATACAATAAACAATAACATGATTTTGAGTTTCCAAAATTCATCAAAAAACATATTTTTAAGTTGTTAGTATAATGTTTTTAAGATGCCATAACTTTTTTATTCTTAACATTCCGCAATAAATAATTATTTATTACTTAAAAAATAGCTTCTTTTAGCTTAAATAATAACTTCTTTTAGCCCAAAAAAATGCAACCTGAAATCAATCGGGGGCGGGGGTAATAAAGGGGATTCGGGGGCGGGGGCGGAGGCGAGGATAAGAAGACTGAACATTTTGGGGGCGGGGACGGGGATGGGGGAACAGGAAAATTCCGGGGGAAGGGGTGGGGGATGCACTCCCTATCCCGTTTGCCCCACTGTTGACATCCCTAAACCCGCAAGGGTTTGAGACGAACCTAGATGTATCATTTCCTTGTTTAATGGGGAGATTCACAAACACAACATACACAATTTGATGGGTTTTTTTTCTTTTTTTTTTCCAATATTCAAGATAAGAGAATATTAAGCTACTCGGCAACTTTATCAGCTAAAAGATATGCTTGCAAACTAGAAAGTCATCGTTACCAGTTTGGGAGCGGACCATGTATGATTGTAGGATGATTTTTTTGTAGGAACAAATATTTTACTCATCTTATGCGTTATTAAGTCTTGCCTAATTTGACAAAATAAGGTTGGAAGAGCTATTAGAAGGTGTTTGAGATTACTTTTTAAAATAATTTTTTGAACTTTTTAACATTTTCAAAAAGTTAAAAGTTTGAAAAGGTGTTTGTTAATTCTAGAAGTCATTTTAAAATTATTTTTTTGGCAAGAGGAAAAAATGAGTGATTTTAAAAGCCAAAAATTATGACTTTTGGTTTTTTAGCCTTTCGTCTTTCAAAAGATAATCCAAACACATTTTAAAACTCCTTTTATTGAAAATGACTTTTTAAGCTAAAAAACAATCCCAAACATCTCTTTAGTGGGTGCGAACTCCACCTTAGTCGTCTCTTTTTTCGAAAAGAAAGAAACGATGCTTGTTTGTCGATGAGAGAGAAAACATTGGTATGCTATGCATTTAACAAGATGTTCACATTAGTTTCTCCACTGTCCACATCATAATAAATTATTATCATCTCTAATAAATGAAGGTTTTTTTTTGCCATTTGTACTCTCATTCAAATTACCAAATGTTATTTTATGGTTATTTTGAATTTTTTTCACATGTCATTTTATGAGTTTTTCTATTTTATTAAATTTCACATAATATTTTAATATAATAATAAATTGATATCAATTTCATTAATAAACTTACATTTTAATCTCAAAATTTCTAAAATTAAAGCTCATTAGTTTCTTTTATTTATTTAAATTATTTGTTTAAATTTAAAAGATACAAAACATTTTCATTATAATAATTCATTATTTTTTTATTTATAAATTTAAAGTTTTCAAATATTTTGACCTTTATATTTTCTTTTTAAATTAACCCACATAATACGTGGGTCTCACAATTAATATTATATTATATTTTAAACAAATTATATTATATTTTAAACGTTACTAATAACTAGATCCAATGATAAATTTCACCACGTTACCACCAATAATAATTATTATTATAATAATAATTATTATTGGATAAAAATAAATATGAATTGAGTTAACCGTTATTAGTGTCGGTCGATGGAACGATGACATCGTTAGGACCGCAAATCCACATTCCTTCTCCTAAGGCTATCGGCAGTGGTTACGCGTGGTTTGTGAATAAAGGTGATGCCACGTAGATATTTTTATCATTCTACAGCCAAACCACCGGGACGGGGGCGGTGTTCACCGGTGGTTAGGTAGTGAAGGTGCAAAAAGAAGAGAGAGATAAAGAGAGAAAATATGAGGGAACTAATCAAATGCAACGTTTTCGTCCGTCTTCATGGTCACGACACATCCAAACCACTGGGGCTGGGGACAGGGTTCACGACTTCACGTGCCCTTAGGCCCTCAGCTCAGCCCTTCACGCGTGGAGAACTATCCACTTCGAACAGCCTAAACCGCTCTTGTCCGTTCATAGGTTATTCACTTTGGTTCTTGTCTTTTTAATTATCAAGATTTACTTTCATTCTACCACGACTTTGTTTAATTCAACATAACCCTGCCCATTGGACTTTATGTTATTTATTTTAATTTTTTTTTGTAATTTCCTGTTATATACTGAAATGGAAGTACACAAGGGGTCATAGTCACTATAAGCACCAGGCATTAGTACTACTAGCAGTATCACTAGCAGTGGCACTACTCGCCGTTCGGCCGTCGCCTCGTACACCGGTACCAGCAATATATAAAATAGGGTGGCGCACATCACATGACTACAGCCCTCTCTCTCTTCCATACTTGAAAGAAAAATTAATGCACACCTATCACAACCAAATCCCTCGATCAACTGGTGCAGTGAAGTGAACAATGTGTATGTTCTTCGTAGGTGGTGTCTGCTTAGGTTTTCGTTAACAGATTCGGAGTTTCAACAACTTTAAATCATTCTTTGCTTCCATCTTCGTCAATCTCCGTCATTAACGTTTCTATAACGGGTTTTTCATTTATTTCACAACGCGCAAACTGCGTGTATTCAAATCTATGTTTCGTAACTTTAGTTTTTCTTCGATCGAATTGTGTTGATGGAAGCAATTGCAACTGGAAGCGTTGTGTACGATTTGGATGTTTAACTCGTGTAGCGAGTTCGAATTGGTTTCAATTAAATCGGAGATTATTTTGAACGCGAGAGTTGGGATCGGAAAATAGAATCGAGTATGTTGACTTGTATTGCCTGTTCGAAGCAGCTCGGCGGTGGATCTCTTCCCGAACAGGAAGAAGATGACACCGGCGCTACACCTCGCAGTAAGCCAGCCATTAAAGCTCTCACATCTCAGGTAAAGCTGACGTTTCCGTCACATTACTAACAAATCGTAATGATTGATCGTTTGATGCTAGTTTATTAATATTTATATCATTAATGGTTTATAGATCAAGGATATGGCGGTAAAGGCATCGGGAGCATACAAGAACTGCAAGCCTTGCTCCGGATCCTCAAATCACAACCGGACTAATGATGGCTATGCGGACTCTGAAGCTGGTTCAGGGTCTGATAGATTTCACTGTGGGTACCAAAGGACTTGTAATTCTACACCTAGGGTTTGGGGAAAGGAAATGGAGGCGAGGTTGAAGGGGCTTTCGAGCGGTGGGAGCACTCCGGCCTCATACAGTGACAGAATTGAATCAGTTAAGTTCATAGAGGAAGACGAGCTTAAAGAATGGGTTGCTCAGGTCGAACCAGGGGTTCTCATCACGTTCCATTCATTACCTCAAGGAGGCAACGATCTAAAACGTATTCGATTCAGGTATGTATTCAAATTCAAATCGAAATATCAACTTCTGATTCTTCTTTTCAGTAGTAGCAATGCTCGTTTACTGTTGGTATCTATTACTTCCAAAATAAAGTCAAATTTCAGCTCGTATTTGAGAACAAGGCACTAGCTTGCATATATGAAAGTGGCCCCCAATTGGGTGTCGGTTAACATCAGCAATACCACTTATTCTTCTTACATAACAATTCACAAACGAAAACAAATTATAATGCGGACAAAATCTATCAGTTTGATAAAAGCAAGATACAGTCAAATAAACTCTCTATGTCATGTGGGTCCATTACATCCTTTGTTTAGAGCTTTAGGTTTTGTTGGTTTGAGCCATTTTGAATTTCCATTTATATGCTTATATGCTACACACACAAAGAACCAAAGATGTGACTGTTGTCTGTGGGTCCATTACTGCATTAATTTAAGATCACACCACAAAGGCACAAACTAGATATGGTCATGGTTGAAATGAAAACATAAAGTGTTAGATAATACATACATACTAATACTAATACTAATACTATAATAATTGGAGAACAAATACATCTGTTTGCATCACATGGAGAGTCCCTTTTTATCCTGAATTATGTTCCCACATAGGAATATGGAGGATGGCTGAGGTGAAGCAATACCACCTTTTTAAAGCTTTTAAAAGCATGACACCACCATGCGTATGAAGTTTATGTTGGAGACCCGAATTGTCTGTTGTTATATGTATATGCATTTGGTCATTCTTAGACAACGATTGTGACTCTTTATGCTGTTGATAAACTTAGGGGACCCCTCCATTCCTGCAGTTGAACATAATTGATTTTTTATATGGCCCAAAATAATCCAGTGGGGTCTTTTGATATTCCTGTTATTTTGCTTACTTGCTAGTTTAGTTTAATTATTGAGAAAGTGACATTTTAATGGTGTGTAATGTAATTACATGTATATATATATAAAGCCGTGAAATGTTCAACAAAAGGCAAGCTCAAAGGTGGTGGGCTGAGAACTGTGAGAAGGTTATGGAGTTGTACAATGTTCAACATTTCAATCATCAAGGAGTACCCCTACCTGCTCCTCCAAAATCTGAAGATGAGGTTAATCTTCAACCCCTTTTAGGAACTCAGATTCCTTCAAATACCATGTTTGATGGATTTCACCATTCCAAAAGGAATTGAATTGCATTTTTAAAAGACAAAAATACCCTTACTATATAGAGTAAATTACAAATAAGGTCCCTGTGGTATGTCATATGTGATTTTAACCAGGCTTTAGTCCAAAAACAAAACCTTTTTCAGTTTTGTTCTTTACTGCAATGTTGCATTTCCATTTTGGTCCCTGTAGCATCAACTTTAACAGATCTTTTTGTTAAGTTTGTTAAAATGTGCATTTTGCCCTTATTTTTTGAACCAAAATATTAACAATCACAACATTCTGTCAAATTTGATCTTTGTGGTATGTTAATAATTTTTATCCAAACAGAAAGGCAAAAGGGTCTACCAATTTAACAAAAGGGATATTAAAGTTAACCACACAAGGACCAAAATTGATATGAAACCTAGCCATAAGTACCAAAATCGCAAATGGTTCCATTTTTAGACATTCGTATACCACAGGGACTGTTTTTGTAATTTACTCTCTTAAATATTTATTTACAATTAAACATTTAAAAACTGTTAAGAGTTTTTATAATTGAATTTCCTTCCAACCAAACACATTACGAATTCCAATTCCTTGTGGCAGATTCCATTCATTGACTTTTATGTATTTTGTTTTCCACAGGGCTCAAAAATGGAGTCATTAGAAAACAGGCCAGTGACACCACCACTTAGCAAAGAACCACCACCTCGCCATTTCTACCAAAAACATGAATCCAATTCTAATGGGCCTGCAGATGTATCGACACCTGCATTATCAAGCATAAGTGGGGCCAAAACTGAAACATCATCCTTAGCTTCTGCTAGGAGTAGTTCCACTGATCACTCAGGAGACCTTTCTATCAGCAACGCCAGTGATTTGGAAACCGAATGGGTGGAGCAGGATGAGCCAGGTGTCTACATTACCATCAGAGCATTGCCAGGTGGCAACCGTGAGCTAAGGCGTGTCCGCTTCAGGTAACATTTTTTAATTTTCTGTACTTTTTAAAGTTAATATGTACAAAAAGAAAAAAAAAACAAATGTGGAAACATGAAATAGTTGGTTGGATAAGAGAGATGTAGAATTATTTATATATAAATATATAATGTTGGTTTTGCAGTCGAGAAAAGTTTGGAGAAATGAACGCGAGGATGTGGTGGGAGCAAAACAGAGGCAGGATTCAAGAACAGTATTTGTGATAAGAAAATGGGGTTTTAGGTGTTTTTTTTTTTTTTGGTTCTTGTTATTTATTTTAAAGTCATAGGGAATTAATTATGTGTTTGAAATTGAAGGTAGACTATGAAACTTACTTACTATATTGGGATTTTAGCTTTATAACATTCCAAAAAAGTGAGATTGTTGAATTTGTTTTCGATGGTAGGATTGCCTGGTAATTGGTATAGTTGAATCTATTGAAACGGGATTTGTAAATGAGTGTTCTTTCTTTTTAATAAACGAGAAAATATGAAATGTGTAGAGTTGGATGAATGGTTTTCAGAGTGTTAGTTATATGGCTAAATGAAAAAATTAAGACAAAACTGATTGGTTCCTGTCAAAAAGTTTTAGATCTACTTGCATTGTATAGAAGGTCTAAATTCAAGATTTTTACTAAACAACTTGAAAAAGGCTATTTTACCTTTTTCTTTTTTAATTATTAAATCTATATTAATACATTTATAATTTAAAAATAAAATAAATATCTATCCAGCCATCCAACATCCATAACCTCTCTCTCTTTCTCCATTATTTCCATCCATTTTTTGCACTTTAACCTCTCTCTCTCTCTCTCTCTCTCTCTCTCTCTCTCTCTCTCTCTCTCTCTCTCTCTCTCTCTCTCTCTCTCTCTCTCTCTCTCTCTCTCTCTCTCTCTCTCTCTCTCTCTCTCTCCATTTTTTGCATTTTAACCTACAAAACTCACCTCCATTCCGAATGTATGAGGATGAGAGACCATTCAAATTGAAACCAAAATCAAGCTAACAAAGAAAACCCAAAATCATGTTCATCATGTTCTGCACAATCAGTGATCAAATATCACAAAATAAAAAAAAAAAATAAAAACTCTTCACGCGTAGATACACATACCTACAACTAAAAAACAAGCTGCAACTCTAAAAAACAAAACCCACCCTCCCATGTATCTCTCTTATGCAAATTAAAGAAATATAACAGTCTTTGTCTTTATTGGATAACCAGAAATTACAAAAACAAATACATAAACACCCATTTCATAAGCGTGAACTGTAACGCCCCAAAAAACATGACCAAAAATTTCTTTTTAAAACATTAATAAAACCATAAGTAACAAATCATTTCATTCTTAAGCAAAGGTTTATATCAAATTAGAGTATCATCTCAAAACATATTCTTTTATCAGAGTAAACATCCCAGACTAAAACTTCTTGGTGTGTGCCATGCGATCATCCCGAGCTCTTCCTTTCGTTACCGGAAGTACCTGAAACCAAAATTGAAAACTGTAAGCAAGAAGCTTAGTGAATTCCTCAACCTACCACATACCGTATACGCATAACCATATCCACATAACCACATACTGGGCCCCCGCCCGCTGCATCGGGCCTTGCCTGGCATCAGGCCCTGCCTGACATCGAGCCCCGCTCAGTATACAGATCTGTCTCCCTGTCCCGCCTGGCTCCGGGCCCCGCCCGCTAAACACATACAATCTATAACATAGCACATAACACATAAACTAAACATGCCTTACTGAATTCATGTTCTAAGGCCTCGCCTATCTTGGGCCCCGCCCCTGTTCTGCTACTGATGAGTCATGGAACCTCGTCCATGCTCCTACTAATAATGAGATACGGGTTCCCGCTTACACTCACCTCTCTCCTAACTCGAGCCCCGCCCCTGCTCTGCTACTAATGAGATACGGAACCCGTTCATACTCTGCTAGTGGTGAGATATGGGACCTCGCCCACACTCACCTCCCTACCAGGCACATACAAGTATCACACACACAACAAATATAAACTAACATACAAACATTCCTTGGGCACCCGACCGACATCAGACCTTGGTCCGGAATCACATACATATAATCCTTCTTCGGGCACCCGCCTGACATCAAACCTTGGTCCGGAATAACATACTAGCATACAGTGCCTAGGGCTAACCCCCGGGTCTTCCTACTCATAAACTACATGGGTCGACATTGTGGCCTTAGACCCATTCACACAGTGAGGAGACTCACCTTGCACTGCTGAAGACTAGCTGAACACCTCTGACTGCTAACCGACAACTCCTGAACTGCTGATCCTTCGGCTCCCCGAACTATTAATTCCTAAAATAACACTTAGACCACAAAACCTTTTAAAAGTCAAACTAGGTCAAAGTCAACGCTCCGAGTTGACTCAACTCGCCGAGTTAGCCCACCAACTCGTCGAGTCCCACTATCCAGACGAAACTCTGGACTTCGATCCTACTCGTCGAGTCTTCCTTAAGCTCGTCGAGTTCACCTTCAAACACGTTGGGACCCTTATTCAACTGACTCGCCGAGTTCACCTTTGAACTCGTCGAGTCCATCTTCATAAGTTAGGGATATTGCCTTAGGCTCGCCAAGTTCGTTCCTTGACCTCGTCGAGTACGATGATCTTCAAGTCCATAATGAATCCAATTGGCTGAGTCCTCTACCAACTCTACACATACCCGCTATAAGAAGGGTTTTTGGCAGAAAACGGACTCAATCGCCGAGTCCTAAAAGCAACTCGTCGAGTCCTCCTAAGTCCAATTCCATTCAGACGATTTCAGTCGAACACAAAGCATCCAGGACCCAGATCTACCCTTCTAGGGTCGAAATAACACGCAAAGCCCCTGCCTTTACATCCGTGTATGGCCCTTTTTGCTCAAAAGGCGATAATAACCTCTTTAAAGCTTGCATGAGGGTTCCAATGGCATAAAGCTTGCACCTTTATGCCTTAACCACTCTTAGGGACCCCAAATCTGAAAGGGTCTTTGCTTGGGACATCCTTGTCCCATAGATCAAGCTCCATGGACCAAAACTCTCATAAAGTGGACATAAATAGATCTAAGAAGCTATAAGTCAAGATGAAGACTTGATTACCAGAAAATAATGGAAATGCGATAGTGTTGCTGGATCTACAAGTTCCTCCTTGAACCTTTAATCTCCTTCTTCCTCTTCTAGTCTCCAAGAACACCAAAACATCCAAGAATGGATCACACACTCACCAAATGATCTTGGGTTTTGTGGGTTAAGTTCTGGACAATGGGGCTGAGAATGGAACCAAGAGGAGGAGAATAAGATGCTTAAATAGGGTGCCAAGTCCTGAATTTAGGGTTTCCCAAACCCTGACCAACTCGCCGAGTCGGTCCTCCGACTCGTTGAGTAGGTCACTTAACCCGTGACCCGGAACGCGCTCCTACTCATCGAGTCACCCCACCTACTCGATGAGTCCCCTTATGATTTTGAGGTTTTCCTTTCCTTTCTAGGTCTTGTGAATTCGAGGTGTTACAACGTGAACAATAACATAAATGAAAAATCATACATTCGAAAAGTCCATTCGATTAATTTGCATTACCTTCCCATTTCAAAACTCACAAGAATCACTAAACAAATCCCCATTCATCAACACAAAGAATTTCAAATAAAAATTTGGGCATTTATAGCTCTTGCATAGCTGATGCCAAAAAAATCGAAACGGATTTATTGGGAAAAACTTAATATTGATCCATTTGCAGATTCAAATGAAGCAGAAGATGCGATGTTGAAGAGGATTTCAAGACCCAGAACTGCATCACAAATGAAAACCATACCTTGTTTCTCTCTTATACATGAATCAAGACCTAGAACCCATCAAATTTCAATCAAAATTCCATCTTAATCCCTCGCCTTCTTCATAGATTTATAGATAAACAACAACCATCTATCTCCAAGAGACCAATCAGGATGAAGATCAAAAACCCAGAAGTGATTATAAGGCGACCATCGGGCTGAACTATTTTTTTCTGATCAAACGAACACCAACAGTAGGGTTCTTGATGAGATGCGATTCTTTCTGAGATTTAATCCCTATCGATTCCAAGTCCTTGAAGATGAAGATGCTTCTCATGTGGTTTTCTTTTCTACATAGCAAGTATCAATTTTCCGCATAATTCGATTTTCAACAACCAATATCAACTACAATAAATTTTGTTTACTTAGCAAGCAATCAATTGTAATGAACCATCAATTTTCAGGAATCAATCGATTCTCACAAGAAATCGGTTCATGAAAGAAGACAACTCAAACGATGACAAATAATCAATCGATTCTCAACATCTAAATCGATTCATACCAGCGATTAAAGAAGGGGGGGGGGGAGAACAGTGGTAGGGTGGGGAATAATTTTTTTTCTTTATTTTTTAATTAAAATAGTATTAGAATGATTATAAAAAATACAAAACAAAAAATAAAAGGCCATCATCATCTTTTCAAGTTTTTTTGGACCAAAATCATAGAAATGTTTTGATTTTGGACATTCCATACAAGTGGAAAGTTTTTGGATCTCATCCAAAGTTTTTTAAATACCACATGGACCAATCTTGCAGTTTTGTATTTGAGGTTTTTATCATATTTGAGATTCTACTGCATAACTTTAATGTTTGAGGTTTTTGCCATAAAAGTTTCAATAATGGAAGATTTAGTCCCTAAGCATTTTAATATTTTAGATTTTTGCTACAAAGGTTTTGAATATTGACCGATTTAATCCCTATAACTTTGTAATTTACCGAAAAGGTTCCTACAATCCATATGTTTAAGATTTTCGTATGTTGGCAGGTTTGACCTATATGTAGAAAATAATTTACAAAATTATCCTTGTAATTTACACAAAAAGTCGTTGTGCATTTTTTTTACAGTAACGATCAACAACACGAAGAGTGGATTGCCCCCGGGTCCGCAACACGAATATTGGATTGACCTTGAGCCCACAACATAAGACTGGAATTCCCTCTCGGCCCTCATCCGAATACTGGATTGCTCTCGAGTTTGTTGGCCTACCACCTCAACCCAACCGCTTACCTGAGCCTCTAATCCATGACTGGTTCCTCTCCTGTGCCTACGACTTAGAGCCGGCCCCACACCTAGTATCTTGGCCTACAACACGAAGCAGGACTGCCTCAACCTGACCCATCGCAACATGTTGGCATATGTACTCAACCAAGCAATCAATAAAAAACATAAGCACAAACAACTATCTACATGAATCTACCTGTCTAATATCTCACAACTGCATACTAGGCCTCTCCCAGCACACTACGCCACTACCGTCAAATATATAAGGAATGCATAGCTATATGTAACCAAAGGTGAGATAGACATTCGAATAGATGATCCCACTTTAAAGCCATAACCAAAAAAGGAACATGAAAAAAAAACCTAGATGAAGAGTTCTCGGGCTATCCTATGTGGCTACATACAACCCCTAGGGTACTCTACTAGACGATAAGCAGCCTACCGATACTCTAACCAACATACCACTACTCATATATCCTAACATACAAGGATATATACTGCAACACGTACTATAGTGAGGAAACTCACCTGACTCGGAGACCCAAGAAACACTGTCACACGCTCACTCTCTACACTGATTGCTTCTACGAGTCGAATGAAACCAAAACACAGAAGGATATGACGCCACTGGACATGACGCCTTCAGTGGTTAGGAGTTGAAAACGGTGACCACCTATACCACCACCACTCTCCTCTAAGCTAATTTCTCTCTCTTTCTTACAAAGTCTCCCCACCAACAAACATGCCGTCTCTCATCTCTGCCAGATCTCCCTCTTTATCCACCCCACTCATATGCATTTTCGACAACACTCAAACATCACCTCTCATCTCCTCCACCATATCTGTCCCTATCATGTCTCTTTCTCCCTCTAAAACTTTGACATTCAGCCGATGGGATTACATTAAAGTAGAGGTAGTAATGATGAAGGTGCGTTGATAGATCGAAGCAGATCTGAGTAGATTTGTATGAGAGATGGAGGAAGAAGTAGTGACATGCATGGTTCAACGACGACAGAGTGTAGATGAATGCTGCTGGAGGTCCTATAATGGTGGGCGAGGATGGAGGTTCGTCACTCAATTTCTGAAATTTATATGTGTGTGTTCATATCATTGCTAGAGGACAGATGAAGTAGAAAAACTGAAATAGATGTGCTCCGATTTTCTTATGGTGGTGGCAGATGGAGTATCAACAATGACTAAAGCTTTAGGGATGTTTTCAGGTGCTGGCCAGACGGGATGAACCGACGATGGGTGAGATTATGTTCTTGGAGATATATGTAAATAGAGATAGGGGAGTTGGTGGGTGGAATTTTATTTTTGATTCTTTTAATTAAAATGTATTAAAAGAATAATAAAAGAAATTAAAAAAAATAAAAAAAGAATCACTAAAGGGGCATATTAGTCATTTTAGGTTGGGATGGACCAAAACCACAAAAAATGGCAACTATAGGGACCAAAACCACACAATTTATCCGAAATTGGACCACTTATGCATTACTAAAATTTTTGGACCAAAACCACATAATTTTGACAAACACAAAGACCATTTTTGCAATTTTGGTTAAAAACTAACAAACATTTTTTTTTCCAATATAAACCAATAAATATCATCTTAAGTAAAAACCATCTAAATAATTAATACTCATTCCGTCTCATAATTATAGTCCATCTTTCATTTTTGGTTTGTCCTAAAATAATAGTCAACTTCTAAAAATAAATAACATTTTTACCAAAATACCCTTTCATTAATGCTTCCTTAATCTGTGTGTTTTTTTGTTCGGACAATAATTTTAGGACGGAGGGAGTATATTAATAAACCGGAACATTGGTGGAAAACAATTATAAAATCAAACTGTTTAATTAAAATTGATTTAGTATATATTAGTTATAAATACATACATGTCCTAAGAAAAAATACATAATTCTTTTCTTTTTGTATATCTAGAGCTTAGATGCAACAGGAAAAAAATTATTTTTTTCTTCAACCAATAATACAAAACAATAGAAACATATAGATACTATAATAATAAAAAATAAAAAAATATTCTTTTTTTTGTGTTCTAATTTGACGAGTAGTGTACCAATCATTTTTCTTCTCTTGTTTGATGTATATAAACAAAAAAAACATATTTTTATAGCAAAAAGTAAAAAACAATTTACTAAAAAACAGCAAAATGATTAAAAGAACTAAAATTTTAAAGAAAATTAAAAAATTTAAAACTAGACAATAAATATTTTTAAAACAACACCTTTTTTTTCTTCAAAAACTATCATTTTGGTCAAAAACTCCCGCTTCACTTCTTCCGTTTCACAAATGAAGATGACAACCTAGACCCACCACCGCTTCTCTTTCCTCTTCCATTTCGTTCTCACATACGTATCTTCTTCCTCTCTCTAACATCCTCTGATGAAGATAAAGAATCCATGAAATAATCGCAGGTTTTTAATGTGTATTTTGAAAGTGATTAGGCTTCCAGAATCCAATCTCTCTCCTCCGCTCTCTCCTCCTTATTATAAGACATCCTTATAGCCATAAATCCTTCTCGGATTACAACGAACCCTCTTTTCTCAATTTGTAGGCATGACGGTTCTGCACTCTTATTTACCCACCCGTTCATCCTTTGATTGTGCAATGACGGTGGTTCCGAGGACCATGTAGAAAATCCTATGTCGGAGGAAAAGAGGTCCCTTAATGAAGAAGATGGTTGGTATTTCAGTTGGTTTTCTGCTTTTCATTTCACGTCTATGTCGTCGTTACCATATCCTGGGAAGAATATGATATTTACTTGAAGATTGCCTTTTTACTCAATAATACACTTCTTCTACTTGAAGATTGCCCTCTCTCTCTCTCTCTCTCTCTCTCTCTCTCTCTCTCTTCAAACATGGTTCTTCCTTTTAATCTTTATTGTGATTTGGGTATGCACCTATTTCAAGAGATTATTCATCTGTTTTTTCTTGATCGATAGAGAAATTGGTTAGTATTTTCAATTTAATGTTGATTTTGATTGGATTTGTACGAGATTGAAGACATCCGTGAGCATATTGGTGGAAGATTTTGAGGGAGCATGAAAAAGGAAGAAGAAAGAATACTCGATGTATGACCGTTTGTACAGTTGCCTTCTATATTTTAGGGTTTTTGAGGTGATATCTATTGTCTCTACCTTTGTTTTCCATTATTTCTCATAATTATCAATTTAATGTTATAATTTAGCTTTATAAGGTAAACTTTAGTAATTTTGTAAGCTATTTTCCAAACGTTCATGTGCAGCAACCCCAAGAAAACACCCACTATGTTTTTTTTCTTGTTTTTTTCTTTTTTTCATTTATTATATAGAAAAGGTTTCATGTTAGATTACATTCTCATCTATCATCAGTTTACTTAGAATTTGAAGAAAGTGAATCTATGTTCTAAGCAATGTTTTAAAAACCGGTTTGAACCGATGGTTGGACCGGTTGGACCAAGAACCGGGAATGGAGCGGTTTAACTATCATCGGTTTTACATTGATTTATGAACCGGATTGAACCGGCTGATTTTTAGAAAAAACCGGTTGAACCGATCAAAATAAACCAGTTGAATCGAAAAAAAACACATGAAAAAGAACAATTTACATAATAAACTATGGTGATTATTTTTTCATATCTATTTAGTTTTCTCTAAATAAAAACATATGGTAAATGTTATAAAGTTTTTTGTTGTGATTGTATTCATTTAAAACTATATTTTGTTCCGGTATTATACTTTATTTTCTTTTTAGCGTATATGGATTGATGTAAAACACTAAAACTTATGGTTATGTGTTATTTTAATGTATTTGGCTTCATCTACAACTTATTTTTATGTGTATTTTTAATGTTTGAATTTATAAACATCAAATTCATGAATAGAAAAAAACATTGGTTAAAAGAGGTTGCTTGAGAATTTAGCATGGGCTTTTGTAAGATTTTTTTAGAATTAATGTGGATTTTTGGAGAGGACACGTCACACGTTATCAAAAGGAGAATGCAGATCCGTTTTGCTGTGGGGTTGGATTTGCTGCTGTTCCACCGGTTTAATACACCTGCATACTCTTGACTTCCAGGCACCACTATTGTATTTCTTCTCCAAGATACCACCCTGGCCCGGTTTAGACCAGGGCAAAATGGGCATTAGAACAGGGTCCACAATTTTAAGGCCCATTCTTTTTACAGTCTTCAGTCCAATCCAGTAATGCAAATGCAAACCAGACCATGATCATCTGTCACCGCTTACGGGAGAAGGCAAAAGACGCATCGAGTATCGACAATTCAACATACGACGAACAGAAGCCAAAAACATCATGTTTGTCGCTCAAAAGCGATCGCCAGCAGGATAGGTTACTAGGTTAGTGACAGGCCGACATCAACTCAGCGGCATTGAGTCATCATCGACTCAGCATTCAGCAAGACAGCAAGGGTCGATTATCTTTAATCAGGTAATACCATAATAGTCTAATAGATTATGAATTATGAGAAATTGAGGATTATAGTTCATAAATGCCAATCGCATACTTGAATGATTCATATAATAGAAATCAGTTTAATAGAATGTTGAATGAATGAAAATATGAAATCTTATCAGTAACCACTAATCAGTTGCTGAATTGCTAAGATATTACTATTAGAAACTGAAATAGATTATTACTATTACTCTATTAGAAATTGAATTCTAATAGTAACTGAATTCTGAAATAGTGAAATAGATTGCTGATTTTAACTATAAAATTGTATCAGAAATCAAAAATCAGAATATGATTATTAGAATCTGATTTCTTGGTTTAGTGAGATATTACTATATTGCTAATGTTGATGGTTCTTGATTTCATAGTTTAGTGAAATATTACTCTATTGCTGATGTTGATGGTTGTTAGTTTGTGTAATTTAATTGTAAGGGCCTTTTATATCCTTTTTGCATTTGAATCCTCAACCGGCCCTCATACCACCGCTTCTAGCCTTATTCCTTTACTATCACCGCTTCCTCTGTAGGATCTACTTAAACCACCACGTCTCTCTCTCTCTCTCTCTCTCTCTCTCTCTCTCTCTCTCTCCGGTGCTGAGATTTTTTAGGGGTTTTAATGTTTGGAATTAAAATTTGGGATATGTATGTATTGAATTGATGCGGTTAGTATTCTTCTTCTTTTAATTCGGGTTTTGTAACAAATTATTATTATAGTGAATCTTACTTTTTTCTATACCGGTTATGGCTATCAGATGTTTTTTCTATTACAGCAACAACCACTGGTTGACATATGTTTAATTCCATTGGTTTGGATTCTTTGGAAAGGAGAAAGAAAGACAAGATAAGTCGTCTCAAGCTACTTCCATCACCCGTACATGTACCATTTCTAACCAAGTGTTTCTGAATCATCTATGCAGATCAAATGACTATTTATTAGGGTTTATCATACCTTTTTTTATTCATGAGCTTCAACTCTAATGTGGGTTGCTTTTTGAACTCACGAAATTGGGTGTGTCTAACTATTTTTGTGAGTGTAGAAGGTGTTATACTATAAACTATGTTTTGGACTTCTATGTAAATGATTAGGTTTGTTTCTGTTACGATTGAAGTTTACATATTCTGAAATGTGACCTTGACTAACAAAATAATAATAAAAGATAAATTAAAATCGTTTTTGCAAGTTTTTGTAATTTATTTCTAAATGTGTATTTGTAAAACAAACAATAAGAAACTGTTTACAAAAAATCAATTATAGACAATTTCCCCATTTGTCTTTATTTACATTCCAAATGCTTTGTTAGATCTACAAACGAAACAAAATTATAAGTAGGAATATATTTGAATCCCATTTGACATCCTTGCTAATCAAAAGCAATGACAGATATCGGAATCTTCAAATTCAAATTCCAATTCCTTTGACCGATTTAACTTCATTTGTCAACCTGGGTGTGTTAGAGGTCCAAAATTGATATATGCATTTTCAGGACTTTCCATATTGTCTCTAATAGCCAATTCTGTTCATAAACTATATAAATGGAAAAGAAACGATAACAATTCAATCGGGATGTATCTTCTGTGCTTACATTCTTAATCCTACTATTGTTATATTGACATTTATGTGATGTCCTATGTTTTGCATTGTCTAAGAATGACTCGTATATCGTTTTAGTCCATATGTTGTAGTTTAAATGGAGCATATGAGCATTTTAAATGTCTAACCGGATCAATTTCATGGAAAAAGAACAAGAATACTTAATTGGCGTATTTTTAATCTGAATAATCCTATATATAGATTACATATGTTCACATTTTATCCTATTTTATTAAGAAACTAGGTGTGAGCCCCATGTATTACATGGGTGTATTTAAAATAATTAAATATGTATAAATATTTGAGAAATTTGAATTTATAAAAAAAAAATAGAAAAATATTGAATTATTAAAAAGTAAAGTGTTTTTTTTTTTTTCTCTTTTAAATTTAAACAAATCATTTAGATAAAATAATCATCTGTGCAAATCAAATTAATGAGATTTAATTTTAAAATTTTGAAATTATAAGGAAAGTTAAATAATGAAAGTGATATGCATTTATTATTAAATTTAAATACCATATGCAATTTAATAAAATAGAAAAACCACAAAATTACATATGAAATAAAAATTAATTCAAAATAACCACAAAATGACATGTGACAAAATGAATGAGTGTGTGACAAGTGGCAAAAAAAACCTTTATTTATTAGAGAAGATGACACATACATGTTACGCAATTTTGATTTATGTATCACAATAGTAGTATTAAAATTCAATAGGTAATTTATTTTTCCATTTGCGATGGAAGGATATATAAGGCATGGTTGTGTAGTTTCAATTTACTTGTCCATGTAATCATCTTCTTGGAATATCACCTGTGAAGATCTTCATGTTCTCATTAAGTTGTTATCCATTGTTCTTTGTTTACGATAACATTGCATTATACATCATCTACGAAATCAGTTGGAAGCTTCTATGTGATTTCATTGTGTTTATGTTTCATCCTTAACACATTTTCTATTAGATTTCCATAATTTATTCTACTTCGTTTTGCTTAACATAGATTGGGGTGCATTGTGGTAGTGTTAATGATCTTGCACTCTCTTGCCCTAACAAACAAGTTTCTGTTGTTAGAAGTGGAAATGATAGATTAATAAAGGTTTTCAATATAATTTTATTCTGGACTTTATTTTGTATAAGATGAAGCTTTCCACAAGTGTGGTCTGCAGTAACAGGGGTAAAACAATATACAATTGAGGTCACGAAGCACCTATTTATTATGTATGTCAGAGATTTCAAGCCACTAATTTATCTAATTCGTCCATCTTTTTTGGATGTTCAGTGTCCTGTTTTAGCCGGAGGCGAGTTCGAGTCTAAAGGAACTAATAATATTACTTGTCTGCTCAAAAGTGTTATATGATGTTTTGCTCAAAAGGACCTCTTTGGATCATTTGAGTTTCTATTAGAAATCGGACTAGATTTAGTAGCTTTTTTCCTGTATGTTTGTAGCAATATTTTGATTGGATACCGATCTTGTTGGTTAAATACACTTGTATTAGTGTAGTATATATACTGTACATGTATTTAGTCTTGTAGCCCACATCTGTCTTAGCCCATGTACTTGTATAGTTCTAGGGTATTGGCCCAATATCTTATGTATATATATTCCTTCTTGTACACTAGAGGTGCACAAAAATCGGTCCTGAACCGGTCCTGGATCGGTCCTAAGTCGGTCCTTTTTCTTTTGGATCGGTCTTTTTTTGGACCGGTCCTGATCGATTATTGGTTGGTCCTTTTTTGGTCCCATCATTTCTTGGATCCGTCTCTTTTTCGGATCAGTCTTTTTTCGGACCGGTTTCGCTCTAATCTAGTCCGGTCTTTTTCGGTTCGGATTCGGATTCTTTTCGGGTTCAGTTTCGGATTTTCCAATTTTTTTTGCTCCGATTGTCTTATCATCAAGTACATATATAATAACTTCAACATTTTATAAATACACATATAACTCCAGCACATCAATATATTAAACTTAAAATTTGGGTTCATAATATTACATAGAAAACTTAAAGATATTGGGCTCGTAACACTGCATAAAAACTTAGAAAAGCAAATAAGTTCAAAACATTAGTGAGTATTTATAAGAAGTCAGTAAAAAGTAAGAAATAGCATTTATAATTGTAGCCGTTGATGAGTAATTTAGTATTACATTATTAATTAGTTAATAAAGATTAAAAAGAAAATGGGAAGGGAACTTTACTCATCCCACATCAGTGAGAAAAGAATCACAAGGATTGCTTAATTGGAGTCTCGTAGGCCTGTAGCTTAATTGGGCTTCCTAGAATATTTGGATTTTCAGTTTAAACTTTTTAGAGCCTAGGATCGGTTGGACTGGCTCCTGTTCAAAAACTTGGACTGGTTCATTTTATGACCGGTTCATTATTGGACTGGTCTTAGGATCGGTCAAGGACTGCCACGTATGTGTTTTTAAGGACAGATCGGGTGGTGTTCATTGATCACTGGCGAGCCCGATGGCAACCCCCAATTCTGACTGACCGGTCAAAAACTAGTTTAGACAGGTTCAGGTCATATACATTTTTTTTGGACCGGTTTAGACGGGTTCTTTTGTCCCCCTCTACTGTACACTTTAAAATGGTTAGCTTACTTCTTGTTGTTGCTCTTTTCTCCTTTGTATCCAACACTTAAAATCCTTCTTAAATTCCTGACATCAATAACAATTGTCTTAAAAATGTTTGAAAATTTTCCTATACAAACCTCCGTGGGTCGTACTTAGCACGTCACTTGTACATCCCGCATGTATATATATAGAGTTGGTGTATTATTGTATCTTAAAAATTATATCTTAAATTCTTGTATTAACTACCACTGAGTACGAGATCAGTTTTGATGGGCTTTAGGCCTTTCATATTTGGAATCCATGGACCACGACCTTGTTAAATTTTAACATTGATCCATACTCAATCCTCATGCAACCCAATTCCCTAGGCCTCACAAAGTTTTTCTTCATAAAAAAACCCGGATATTTAAACCGGTTCACTTTTTAAGGGTAAAACAGTAAAACTGTTTTATACTAACTTGTCGGTTTACACAAGTAATAATGTAACCGAACGGGTTTCTCGAAAGCCGATTTTCATGTCAACTGGGTTTGAATCGGATTTGAGCTAAATGTTAATAAATGGTTTTGTTGTGCACCTCTATTTAGGTTCTAACGTTCTGTTGCCGGTGAAGGGGACAACTATCGCCGGGACAACCATAAATGTCGCCGAGATAGCTTTTGTTGGCGACTGTCAGTCGCCTGGACTCTTGGACATAGTCGTTACCATAACTACTTTGTCCAAACGATTTTTTGTGGCATCACGCTATATATAGGCCTCTGTCTGGGCGATTTTTCATTGCCATAAACTTGTCATCATTATTCATTTTTCTTTTTAAAATTTTTAGTTTGACTCGTGTTTAAATCCTGACGCTACTCAGACATGTGGTCAGCAGGTTTGACTATAGTGACTCCAAGACATGAGACATAATCTCATATTTGCATGAGTTTAGTCGATGCGTAAAAGCTGATCTATAAACCATTGTTAGGAAGTTCCCAATAAAAAAAAAAGTATATAAAATGACCCATATAAAACATGTGCATACATAAATAAAGAAATATGTTGGTGAGCGTTTGAAACCCAAAAGGTGAGATTTAGGTTTTTAATGGGTGAAGAATCTATGGGTTAATTAATGAAAAGTTGGTGGTTATTTACAAACTATAATTAAGTTGCAAGCATTCAATATTGCTTGAGCTTTCTTGATCAGTCGTGTCCATGCGTATCTATGAACTTTTAACAGCATCAACCATGTGATGTAAAGCAAAAGTGATCATCTTTATGAAGTTTGCTTTGTTTTGTTTTGTTTTGGTTTTGTTCTTCTTCACATTCCCTTCTATTCCCAGCTGCATCGGTTGTGCATCCTCGGGATTGCAGTCTCTTGTCTTGATGCATACTTTATTCCATGAATCCCAACAGAAAAGGAATTACCATTCTCTCTTTCAGAGCCTCTCTCATCACCAAGATATAATTATTTATTTCGTTAAAAGAATCACAAGGTCCACCATAAGAATCTCATGTCCTTTTTTATGCTTATAACACCCACCCATGTTCTTTCATGCATGCTGCCAGAAGTCTTTATCAGCTGCACAAGGATGCTTGTTGTAAACTAAATCACTTTACTTTTTTTTCCTGGATACTTTGTGCAGTTTTGTGTGCTTTTATCAGAGTATGGTATTTGAATATTTACATAGTTACCTTTCTTTTGATTCTCCATAGGGGTGTGTTACTGTGTTTTCGTTAGCCCACAAGTGTACTTTAGGATATATAGAGTTCTGGTGTTACTCCTTTTGTGTTTTTAGGAGACCATAAAAACAAAGTACTATTCGCTATACGGATTAAGAGATAAATAAAAAGTAAGAGACTTGTAGTTTATGTTATCCGTTTTATTTATATTTTTTTGGAAAACGTTTATTTGTTGTATGTGCTGTATCGTATAGAATGGAATTGATGAAGTGGCATCTTTGGGTAGAATAATTATTGAAAAAAGGGTGCAGAAGCCACGAGTGCAATGATTATATTCCCACTGACTACAACTAGTATATATATAGGTAGCTAGTAGTCTAGTAGTACCTCCACAGCCCCCAACCCCATGCACACGGACACAAATGTATTTGTAATTTTGTATTGTATTAAAAGGGACAGAGGAGTGCTGCATGCGCATCAAATTATTTCACTTGTGTTCTAAGAATACTAAGATTTAAGTACCATTACTATACGCTCACAATGTACGGCCTACTTTTGTTTCTCTCGTTACAAGAGTCACAAAACTTCATAAATGGTCCAGAACTATAATCAACTACTTCTGATCAGTTTTTCGAAAAACAATATAATTTCAACCGATAAATATATTTCAAATATTAATTAGGGTTGTCTAAATGGTAAAATGGGGTGTCTTTTTAGCCAACCCTTTTTTAGAATTTGAGTTTTATTCCCTAATATTTTTACACGGTCTGTTTTGGTCCGTTAACCCATAACATGTACAATATAAATGAGTCCAAAATTGTCCTTTACAATCCACGATCACCATTTATGAAGTTTTAAATAAATGAGGCAGATGGATAGTGATGAATTTAAAACAAAAAGTTACATGGTTTCTTATACGGAATTAGATAGATCATTTATATTTTTCAATACAGAAGATAGCTCCTAATATAAGTTTCTATATAATTGTTATAAAATATTAAAATTTAGGTAGGTCCTTTCATAGAGTACATGTAGCTACGCCCCTATTGAATATCATATCGCACTATTGCATCGTGACATCGTCACAATGTTGTAGAACTCGCTACTCGGTACCTGCTCGGCCGACTGGGGAGTAGCGAGTACTCGGGGAGTACTCGGATTTGGTAATTCATGTAGAAATATTTTTTGGAAAATTATATATGTCAAAATCATAAGTTAAAATCATAATTTGATTGAAATATATAACCAAAATTAGATACATGTGAATACATAAAAACTGAAATACACATAATTGTCTCACTACGTGGATAATTACTGAAAATTTAAGATATATATGTAGTAATAATCACATGTTTGTGTTAAATAATAAATCATTAAGCGCATTATACATATTAATCTTGATATTCTTGATTTTTTTCTCTTTTTATGACAATTTTGACCATTTGACCGATTTTGATCGAGTTGGCCGAGTTTGACCGAGTAGGACCGAGTAAGACCGAGTAGGCTCGAGTTTGACCGAGTTTGTCCGATTTTTGACCAAGTTTAACCGATTTTTGGCCGATTTTGACTAAATCCGAGTTTTTTGACCGAGTTGACATTACTCACCTCGGTGGAGGGCCGATTCCGAGTAATCGGCCGAGTACTTGGCCGAGTAGGCCGAGTTTTGCAACACTGCATCGTCATATTATTTTTTTCCTCATCTCATAAAACTGATGAGTGTCATACCATATTTTCTTTAATTGAATAAAATGTAATTTAATAAAATTAATAAAAGGAACAATACTTCACTAATTTAATTAAAATGATTACATAGCTAAAAAACGACAATTAAATAAAAGCGCTACGTAAAAACAACAATTTCTTTTAAATAAAAACAATACTTGTAATAATTTTTCATGATGTCCATGATGAGTTTTATAAGTCATAACAAACATGTACAATACAAAAAAATCACTTAACAATTAAGATGGTACATGCAACCTATAAGAATCTATGTCTTTACGAATAATAACAACATACTATTAACATCAAGAACCCTAAAAGAACCCGATTGAAATCGAAAATTCAAGAGTAAGGCTTACATATCTTTAGATTTATTATAGCAAATAAATCTTAATTCCTTTCCTTTGCTTCTTTAGAAAGCTAGCATCAAAAGTTTAGTGATGCTCAAGGAATCCTGAAAACCTTAATTTGAATATAATAATATTATTTCAAATTAGACAATTATCCAGATGGAGGCTTCCAGGAACCCTAATTAGGGCTTCCAAAATTGTTCATCCGTGGAAGGTTTTGGAACCTCGCTATTGTTCAACTATTGAACGATTACAGTTTAAGTCATTGCACCTCTAATTAATTCTAATTAACCTATAATTAAATCTAAATTAATTCTTAATTAATTATCAATATTTCCAATTAATATATTGATCATATAATATACCAATAAATCATTTCTAATTAGTTTATTATTCATATAATAAACTAACAAATTATCATCTCTCTCTAAATATCATTCTATTCGGTTACTTGTTATAAGGGCAGCCCAAAAAGAACTTTGCTTTTAATTACAAGTTATACCAATTTATTTATGAGCTTAGACACCTTAATCCAACATTATCCCACTTGGATAAGTCTATAACTACAATTGCAATTATAACCTTGAACCCAACAGCAAACTGTGCTTTCTAAAACCACTACCGAACTCTGATTTAAATTAGACATTAGTCCTAAGATAAGTGATTAACTATTCATTTGTTTTTCAAGATATCGTATGTACATGAGGCATGAAATCCAATCAATCTCACTGTCCAAGATTCTGTTTCCCAATTCACCGATTTGTGATGACGTCACTAGACTACAAATTGAACACATTATTCAGTTTTGGCTGAGCCCAACACTATAATGCCAGCACCAAATCACCGAGGGGCTAAAAGATATCGGTTTTCCCGTTAAGGCAAAAGGAATGAATAAACTTTAACTACATAACCGTAACCTTTACTCATCAAATTATACATGGTCCTACGTTTTATGTGTTCAATTTAGTCATGGCTAGGCCCAACACTATAATGCCAACACCAAATCACCATAGGGCTCAAAGATATTGTTTTTCCCGTTAAGGCAAAAGGAACTCATATACTTTGACTACATAACTGTAACCTTTACTCGTCGTATTATACATCCCGATTTGTGATAACGTCAATAGACTATAAATTGAATACATCAATTTAGTCCTTGCTGGGCCCAACATTATAATGCCAACAAAAAATCACCGAGGGGCCCAAAAATATTGTTTTTCCTATTAAGGAAAAAGGAACAAATAAACTTTGACTACATAAATGTAACCTTTACTCATCAAATTATACACGACCCTACATTTTATAACATCATGTTACTAATACATTTATGCCACACCAATGCACAAATGACTTGTAATTACAACTTGTATATCTCTATTTGAAGAACAAAAGATATTATCGTCTTAGAACTACTCATGATTGAATCTATGAAGTAATCTCTAAGCGTGGGTTTATCCAATACTTAAACTCTCAATTTTCGAAGTACCCATGAATATTGCAACAATCCTATGCCATGTCCAATCTCTATGGACAATCTACAATTGATTCACGATAGTCTCAATTCACTACTTACTTCCAAAATTATGAACGACCGTGGAACTTTGAATAATCAAATTACTTAGGAACTAAAACATGTAAAGTGAAACATAAGAATAAATAATTGAAGAATACAGTACCGATACTCATAAATAATTCTCTATTATTCATTCATCAAAATCAATTACATTTATTTTGTTACAAAGTTTCAAACCATCAACTAACTATTAAAACTAATATCCCTCTTAATCCAATGCTCCTAGCATGCTGGTTGTGCTTAACCCTACTTAGAGATTTCATGAAAGGATCCGCAGGATTATCTTCTGATGATACTCGTTTCACCAGGAGATGTCTATCTTCAACCCTATTGTGACGCCCTATTCCGAATCGTTTCCTAATTCAGGGGTGTGGCCCGAAGATCGGTTATCATAAGGCTTAGGGCCTTTGGGAACAGATCCATTAAGGTGTGGGTAATGTATTTTAGATGATCTGGGTGTCTGGTTTGTATTTTAGAGCCAAGGGGTATGTCAGTAAAGTTTCATTTCGGGCTTTTATGAATATTGTATTTTTATTGGAAAATTTTAAGGCAAGGTTGAGTTGATAGAAGTGTAAAGATTCTCATTACCTTTCTGTGGGTATAAGGATCGTTGAAATCGGACTTAGAACGAATAAGTTATGGCTTTCGAAAGTTTGGCTGTCAAGCCTAGTACGCTAGGTATACTAGGGTTAAGCTTAGTATGTTGGGCGTACTAGGAAGGGTGGTCGCAGAAGCCTTATGGAGTACGTTGGGCGTAGGGGTGGCAAATCGGGCATCGTGTCGTGTTTTTGTCTGACACGACACGACACAACAATGTTTTCAGTAACACGAACACGACACAACACGATGTCATGTTTTTTTAACTAACATGAAAATGAACCAATTAAAAAACGACAAACACGACACGATACGACAAAGATAAATTAAAATAAAAATTAGTTTATTTAGTTAATACTTAATCATATATAACACGAAAAACACGACATACAAATGCTAAATTGTGTCAATTTTGTGTCGAATTTTGAACACGAACACGACACGACGTCGTGTTTTTTACACTTGACATGAACACAAATTCAAATTTCATTTTCGTCCCAATTTCGTTTCGTGTCGTGTATTTTTGTCTTGTCGTGTCATCAATTGCCATCCTTACCTGGGCATACCAGAAGTACGTAGGACGTACTCCAATTAGACCCAAACCCTAATTTAGGGTCTTAGACCCTATTTAAGCTCCTTAACTCACCACCAAACCTTATTATCTTCAACTTCCATCCCTCTAAATCCTAGAAACGAAACCTTAGCCCCTATTTGAGTGGTTTTTGAGCTTTTGGTGGTATTTCATGCACTTTGGTGATCTTTGAAGAAGAAGGAGCTTCTTGGAAAAGTGTGGTATTGCTTGGAGCTTTTGGATCCAACCTTTGTGCACCTTAATCTATCTTCTGGAGGTATAAAGTGTCTATCTTGAAGAATCTAGGTTTTAGATCTAGTTTAAGGAGTATTTTGGTTCATTTTGGTCCTTAGAGTCATCCTTGTGAGTATGGGCTACTCCAAGAACTTTGTATGCTGGATGTTGACATTTAGGAGGTCCTTTGTTCATAAAAATGTCATCTTGATGAGTTGTGTTGGACCATGCATGAGTTTGGGTGCTTATTGTGGTTTGTATTAAGGTTTTGGTCCCATTAAGCCATGAAAAGGGAGTAAAGTTGCCAACTTTGCGTGTTAAGACATCTCATTAGGGCCATATCTGATTTTGGAAGTCATTTTCTTAACCATTAAGAGCTTATTTGGGATTTTCGGGCCCCTAAAGAGTACGTTGGGCGTACGTAAGTGTACGCTCAACGTAATGTTGATTTTGTGCATATTGGACTTATACTTTGTACTTCGAGGGTGTGTACACGCGATTGGGGGGGGGGGGGGTACTCCCCAACAAGTTGATTTTGGGTCTTTTAAGGTTTGGGCCTTGTTGGGCCATTAGACTTCTGCCTTTGGGCCATGGATAGTTTGTGGGCTTTCTTAGTATTGGCCCTATGATGTTTTGGGCCCAATTAGGAAGTTGGGCCATATTGGGCTTTGGGTTTCCATTTAGAGATTTGGACTTTTTGTGCTAATGGGTTGGATCTTGGTTTTGGGCCAAGTAAGAAAAAGGTAAAATGGTCTTTTACCCTTTAGGAAGTTGGATTATGGTTGGGCCTCGGATTTTGAGTTATCGGATTAATTATTAATTAAGGTTGTATGTATTGTTAGTTGGTGCGAGGTTATCCAATTTAGTAGCCCGAGTAGTTAGTGGATTATCAGCGGTTTAAGGTGAGTCTTCCTTCGTAGTAGCCGTGGGTCGAAGGCACCAAGGCCGACCCACTAGTTTATGTTATAGTGTGATTATTGTCTTTGTGATAATTGTCAGTTATGCCTGTATTTTCTTGATGACTTTGTGTTGTTATGATACTATATGGTAGTAGTATGGGGTGAAATAGAAACGACATCCGGTTGAAATAGAACGAAGGGGTAGGCCAACACCCATATATGCTTGGTAGTATCTGGTTGAAATAGACTGAAGGGGTAAGCCGACACCCAAATATGCTTGATAGTATCCGATTGAAATAGACCGAAAGGGTAGGCCAGCACTCAGATATGCTTGGCAGTATGTTTGTTTAGTATGTGGTATTTTGGGGAACTCACTAAGCTTCGTGCTTACGGTTTTCAGTTTATATTTTAGGTACTTCCAGTTTGAAAGGAAAGGGTCTGACTTGATCGTAGCGCATCCACCCATGTTTCCGCTTATGATGATTTTGGGATTATACTCTGATAATTGTTTTCTTATAAAGTACTTTTGAATATTTAGACAAAGGATATTGAATGTTGACTTAAAGATAATTACTGTTTTGGTTGAATTAAAAATAAAATTTTTACCTCATAATTTTGGGACGATGTAATGGTACTTTCTGTCGATATGATTTGGACGTACCATGGTCTTTTGGTTCTTTGGTCAAAGCAATCATGCCGTCATTATCACAAACAAGTTCTATTGGATCTTGAATGGTCGGGGAAACTCTGAGATCTCCGATGAAATTCATCAACGAAGACTCTTCTTTCTCTGCCTCACTCGCTACGATGTACTCTGACTCACAAGTAAAATTAGCCACCGTTGATTTCTTGGAACTTTTCCAAGTCATTGCTCCACCATTCAACAAGAATGCCCAACCAGATTGAGAACAAAATGTAACGACCCAAATTTCACGTCCAAAAATTTCGTTTTAAAACATTACTTTAGAAAAACATTAACTGTTAAAAACATTGTTTGATCAAACCTTAACAAACGTAAGCCATGTCTAAAAATCAAATCATACAATCATCATAATATCAGAGTATAAATCCTAGAGAATCTCGTAAGTGCGGAAATCCATGTGTGTGCATGATGTGCCGCTACCGCGCCGGCTCCTTCCCCTTCGACGAAGAGGTACCTGAAACCAAAACTATAAACTGTAAGCACAAAGCTTAGTGAGTTCCTCCATAATACTCCATACCATGCAAACATATAACAACCAATGTTCAGCTAGGAGTTACGGGCCTTGCCCACACTCGGGAAGATACGGGCCCTGCCCACACTTCGCTAGCCGGGAGATACGGGCCTCGCCCACACTTGTGAAGATACGGGCCCTGCCCACACTTCACTATCTGGGAGATACGGGCCTAGCCCACACTCCGACCTCGGAGAGATACGGGCCCTGCCCACACTCAACCGCTAACCCATAACATACAAGTATCACGCAGACAACAAGTATAAGCAACTCTATCATATTAACACATATATCATACTTGACTAAACCCAGAGATACGGGCTCGGCCCACAATCTAGTACTAGCATCTCGTCTACACGGGTCGGCCTTGGTGCCTTAGACCCGTTCCTACTGGAAAGGAAACTCACCTCGAAATAGCTGCCGGTCTGTGTGGGAATTGATCACCTACTACTGCTGCTGTTGCTCCGGAAACCCTCCGGCTGCAATTCCCACAATACGATCAGTCAAACACGCTAGATGTTCTTAGGGTAAAATGACCCTTTTACCCCTCACCAAGTCAAAGACCAGGTCAAAGTCAACTTCCAGTTGACTGGACTCGTCGAGTCCAGAGAGCAACTCGCCGAGTCTATCTCTCACTGATCCGGTCCCACTCACCAGGTCCCTCTTTCACTCACTGAGTCACCCCTGACTCGCTATCCGGGACTTTGGGGCCGACTCGAGTACCAACTCGCCGAGTCCTGCGAGCAACTCGCCGAGTTCCTCGAGCAGGTCCTCTGCTTGCTTCCAATCCACACCAAAACACCCCATTCGAGGGTTTGGGGGTTTCGGGACTACGTTATACGGTTAATTCCGTGCACAGGTACGAAGGGCTGAGCCTTTGACGCTTAAACCCCTCGTGTTCTGTGGATGTTCATATTACTCGCCGAGTTTGAAGAACTACTCGGCGAGTTCCAGGCAATCTTCATAGGACTCGGCGGGTTTGTTCATCCAACTCGCCGAGTCGACGACCATCTTCATAGAACTCGCCGAGTTCCACCTTGGGACTCGCCGAGTCCTTCGACCCACTTCCTGAGTAGGCCAGATCTAGGACATGCAACACTTCCAGACCACAGATCCATGGTCCTAGGGTTCATTTACCACGTAAAGTTGTAAACTTTACGTGCATGCATGGCCCTATGAGCTCAAACATGCACTTCCAAGCTATACAAGAGGTCCCATGCTCATTGGGGACTTCCACTACCTCAACCACATAGACTTTATGCTACTATGAAGTCCAAAAGGTCCACATCCAAAGTTCTTGTAGAACATTAGTCATAAACACATAGAGATTTAGGTTTTTAGGGCTTAAAACCTCTTTTCTTAGGGGCAAAAAGGGGACTAACGAGCTAAAGATCAAGTTAGGGTCTTTTCTACCTGAATAGAAGCCTTTCACAGAGTAGATTCCGGATCTTCTTCCCTTCTTGCACTCTCCAATCTTCTCCTTCTTCTCCCAAGCCCCAAATCACCTTCAAAATGTTAACAATCACCCACAAGGACACAAAGGAGGCTAGGGTTTCGTTCTACAGGTCTCTGGGAGTGCTAAGGGAAGCGGAGGCTAGGTTAGATCGATTAAATAGGGTGCAAACACCCGGGTTAGGGTTTAAGTCCAAACAGGGTCTACTCGCCGAGTCCATCGGACCTACTCGCCAAGTAGACCGAGTAGATCCCGCGTCTAGTCCCGCTTCTACTCGGCGAGTCAGTCCCTCAACTCGCCGAGTCCAAGGCTAATTATGCAAAATAAAGAGATTTAATAATCACGAATACATACCAGGAATCAGGTGCTACACAAAAGCTGTCTCAGTTTATTTGAAAGCTGACATCATTGTAACCACTCACGCTCAATATAGCATTGCCACCAAGAACTGTAAACATGTCTTTTTTTCTGTGCAAATAATTAAGAATGTCCGTGACTGCTGTCCAATGGGTTCTACTTGTATTTCTCTGAAATCAACTAACCATGCTCAAAGCATAAGACAAATCGAGGAGAGTACATGTCATAACATACATGATCGATCCTATAGATGAAGCATATGGGACTCGACTCATGTCATCTATTTATTCCTCAGTACTGGGACTTTGAGTCTTACTCAGTTTGACAATACATTGAATGGTAAAATCCCTTTTCTTGGAGTTATCCATATTGAAACGCTTCAACATTGTATCCAAGTATGTACTCTGGCTAAGACCAATAAGCCATTTCTTTCTATCCCTCAAAATTCTTATTCCAAGGATATAGGTCGCTTCTCGTAGCTCCTTCATATAAAAATGCTTCCCAATCCAAGATTTCACTTCTTGCAATGTTCGAATGCCATTTTTTGTAAGGAGTATGTCATCAACATACAACACTAGGAAAGTTACTAGACTCCCACTGGCTTTGACATACACACAAGACTTATCCTCACTCCTAGATACTCCAAACTCTTTGAGTTTATCATGGAGGAAAAGATTCCAGCTGCAAGATACTTGTTTCAATCCATAAATGGATTTCTCAAGCTTACACACTCTATTGAGAAATTTGGCATGTACAAAACCTTATGGCTAACTCATGTAGACGTCCTCAGTTAACTTCCTATTTAGGAAAACGGTTTTAACATCTATTTTCCATACCTCATAATCATAAAATGCTACAATGGCAAGCATCGTCCTGATCAATTTGATCTTAGCCACTAGTGAGAAGGTCTCATCTGATGGGTTTTGGTCATAAGACATCCTATGTGCTCATACAAACCCTAAAGATTGGATCTAGGTTTCTCTATTGTACATACTTTGAATCCAAGACTTTGAACCCTAATTCTAGCATATGGAAATCAGAATTCACATGTAAATAGGTTTAAGAACATACCTTGATTGTTATATAGCAATAACAATCCAATTCCTCCTTGAATTGACCTTGGAAAGCAGAGAGTCACAAGTGTCACTCCTCTAATGGCTTACAAACACCATAAGCAAGTGGAGAAGGTATAAAGAGAGAGGAGGGAGGTTAGAATTTGTCCTTAGGACCTCTTGGGAGGGGTTACACGAATTCATGACCTTGGGATTGTTTATATAGGTGTAGAGATAGGGTTTCAGTCATTATCCTTATCTAGTTGATTATCCATTAAGCAACCAATAAGATAATCCTTGAATCCATATCATACTCGAATTCTAAGGCTTTCCAACCTTAAATTCGTCCACCATACTTATAAGATAATCCTTACCTTATTTTGTAACTATCACATAATTACAAATCAGCCCCTCTAGTTTAATTAATTACATTTGATCACAAAACTAATTCTTAATTAATTATCGACCAATATTAATTAAACAAATATGATTTCTCCTTTAATATATTATTCTTATAACATATTAATAAATCATATTATCCTCTCTCTCTATATATTTCTCCAATCAAGTTGCTTTGGTGAAGGCAACCCAAAAGGACCATGCACCATCGGGTCAAGTACATACCAAAATAGTTATGGACTTAGACACTAATCCAATAGTCTCCCACTTGGATAAGTCTAACAACTATTATGCGTATGACTTCGGATCCTGATCTGCAATCGTAGCTTTCCAAAGCCGCTGTCAACTCTGATCATATCAGATACGCGTGTCCTTAGATAAGGGATCATATATTCCTCCATTCTAGATATCATATGAGACATGATTTCAAATCATTCTCTTTGTACTACTTCTCAATTTCTGATTTATGACGACTGACTAATTGAACAAATCAAATTAGCCCTAGCCCGGCCGAGCATTTACGTTTGTCATCACTAAACCATCGAGGGGCCCAAAGATATCGCTTTTATCCTACTTTGGATAAAAGGAACGGATAAACTTTGATACAATGCTTGCTTGCACTCACGCACCGAATTACACACAACAATATGTTTTATAACACCAAGTTACTGGTGCGTTTACATATTATCAATGTGTAACCGATTTGCAAGATACAACTCACACATCTCGGTTTCAAGAATATAAGATGTTATCGTCTCACTAATCACTCGTGATACAATCCATGGAGTGATCCAAGTGAGCGTGGGTCTAATCCAATGCTCAAATCACATTCATAAGCACTCATGAACGTTGCAGCAAACATTTGCTTATGTCTAATACTCTTTTAGACAATCCACACACCAATTCACGATAGTCTTCATTCATATCTACTTCCAACATATGAACGACTGTGGCCCGTTCGAATAATTCGATTATTCTTAATAAATTCAATTATTCTGGAAGTCAAAACATGCAAATGTGAAACACAAGAATAATACTAATCCCATATGGCCTCAAACCTTTGAGTATAAATAAAACACCTTTTATTTATCACCATATTGATTACTCATTATTTGTCGTTTCAGGTAATCAACTTCTTACTTGAATTCCAACACTTGACCCATGCTCCTAGCATGCACACAATGTTTTCCTATGGTTCTTACTTTGTGAAATAGATCAAATTGAACACGCTTCCAATCATTCTCATTTCACAACTCCAAATCCGTTTTTCATAAGTTAAAGAATATCAAATTCTTGCTACTTATAGAATATGCTAGATTCTAACATTCTATGCAACTATCCTTTCGTAATATCACTGCACCAAAGTCACAAAGACATTGCCAATGATATTACAAAGTCTTCTATCGGAGATTGTTACAAGACAATTCCATAGACGTGATGTCTCTTACTCAAAGTACATCCTTTTGCATAGAAGTTTCTAATCTAGTCATAGATTTCTCAATATTCAATTCCCAATATGGACACACTTCCATATGTTCCATATGACAACTCATTCTTAATAGAATCTTATCTATTCGTAACGATGTCAATATAGTCCATCCAATATGGAAACGTTTCCATATCTTCCAATACTATACTTCCAACTACTCACAAGCGACCAATCCTCGTCGAACTTGGATTGTCCTTTGATAGTTGTTTAATTATTTTAGTCTAAACCGATTCTAGTCCTTGTTCCCTCTAAATGTGCTCGACATTTGGAAAAATTTTAGAATGGTCAAACATTAAACATTTTCAATTGATCCTATACCCGAAGCGTATGGGATACGACGCATAATGTTTTATTTGCTATGTTCTCAAAATTCGAATAGTGAAGAGGGATGCCGTAATCATAATCGAAATTTTAAGAACACACTTTGTACCTTTGACTAATTTTATTAACATTTCTCAACCTAAACCTTTAGATTTGAAATGAAGCATAATATTCTCTCCCTTAATTATAGCAAAACAACTCTTCAACTATTGCGACTTTGCAAAGTATGACTCTTGTTTTCTATAATTAATATTGCTAATCTTGCAATACTTTCCTTAATAATCATACAATCATAACATTTATGCTCCCACTATCATGATGATTATTATAAAACATAACACTTATGCTCCCACTAGCTTCGACATGTATTCATAAACATCTTAACTTTCAGAAAAACAATGCTTATTGAATTTCTTAAGTTCATGTTTCTAATACTTAGTGCTTTGATAATCTTTTATCAATGTTTCTCGAACTTATACACATTTGCCTTCGATAGTTCATATGTGTGTCTAAACAATTAAGACTAATTGCCAAACCTCACAATTCAAATTATGGAAAGGGATGCCGTAACCATAATTGAATTCGAGAATGCAATTTTACAATCACTATCTTCTTAAAATCTGTCTTAGTGAAAGCATTTCCTCACAATCATTTTCATGAAGGAGGAAATCTTATGACACTTAGATTTAAACAGTGTATTTGTTCCTATCCATGTGAATTTGTCAAAACCAAGGTTTTCGACAAATTCAAACTCTTATGGATCAAACTTTCTTGATCTCGATTTCTTGCCTTTATGGTAGCACAACTGCCCACCATGTCTTCCAAGTAGTTAAGCAGCTCACCCTTTCCTATCAATGTACCTTTCATTGATTAAGGTGCTTTGCCTTTTATGCGTTCAAAATGAGAACTCATAGAACTCACATGCATAATTAACTTGATTGGATTGGCACAGAATCAAAATAATGTCAACACGATAGGTTGTAAACCTCAACTCGTGTGCTAGTGATGATTGATAAGGTTTATTTGATTTGTTCTTGAAACCTTTCAAGACCATTAAGACTCCCACTGACTCCTTGACATATAAGATTCTCTTGTCAAAAACCATTTCTTGACAAACAAATATTCAAGAGTTAGTGTAGCTTTTATCAAAAGACTTCATAAATTGGTCCTAGTTGGTCTTTGTCTTATCCAAGACATCACAACTTTCCACATTTGATGAATGTTACAAACCTTCTTAATACTTATCACTCATTGTCACAATCTTAACTTTAAGATTTATCATTGGAACGAAGTATGATTGACTTCTTGATTTAACCATTTCTTCAATTCTTGATTCCTCTTCTTAGACATACAATTGTACTAAGACTCACTTAGAGGATCAATTGAGATATGGTTCTTAATCACTAAGACATATCATAAAGCATAAAATCTACTCTCCCTTCTTCTTAGAATGGAGAAACTTTTATCTTTCTGCCTACTTGATTCTTCTTATTCGTTCTGCTATTGATCTAAACCCTTTAATCAATTCAGAATTACACTTAATCTTGTAAGTATAATCATATTTACTAAACTTTTAGTAAATCATGACGAATATCTTTGTTACTCTTATGGTGGTCTTGATCAACACGCAACATTGTGTGCTCGATCTCTTAGTCCTTCACTTGACTCTTTGTCAATGAATTTGTCTAATTTCCAAATATGAAATTTCTCATTCATCGTGCAACCAAGTTGCATGATTCCAAGTTTCTGTCCAATTGAAACTTTGGGCGATGAGAAACTCTCCCTATTTGGTAAATTCTCGACTTTTCCATAAACACCATAAATAAGAATCATATCCATTTGTTGTAGAAATATGCAAACACCAATTTTCATAAAGATTTCATCGCAAGGAAATAAATAAATAAATAAGTCAAACGAAAATTTATTTTATTTATAAAAGCAGCGGAAAAAATTTGTCCTTACAATGCAAAATCCATTGAAAACTATGTACAAAAGAAAATTTCTAACAACTCTATCATAACTTTCTAAGCTCAAAATCTAATCTTCAAGTCCATGCAATCGAGATCCATCTCTTGTGATTAGATTCATCTTGCTCTCTTATCAAGCTTCCTTTCTTTTCACCGACCCTACAAAACACTCAAATGTAATCTTATTACATCATGTATTAAGAATCAATGAGTAGGAACTTAATGGAGTTAGATATTGGATTTTTTTTACCTAAAGCGCAGTCATACCTTTGACTCTCCCATCTCTTAGATCTCTTAGGTAATTAGGGCAACTTCGTCTCCAATGCCCCTTCTCTTGGCAATAAAAGCAAATTGACTCTTTTGGAAAAACACATGGAACTACTTCAGACATCGCCTTTCTCTTATGATCAAACTTTTCGATCATTGCATGTCTTTCATTGCCATTGTCTATATCCATAGAGGTCTTGAAGGCAGATTCACCAATCGACTTTGCTTTTCTATTGCGCCAAACCATTGCTGATTCGGCAGCAATAAGCATATAGGTGAGATCTATAAGGGTCACGTTGTGGTTCGTCATATAGTACTCTCTTACGAACTCACTATATGAGTTGGGAAGTGACTGAAGAACCAATCAACAGCCATCTCTTCACTAACAACGAATCCCATCATTCTTAGTCTATCAATGCGCGACTTCATCCCTAGGACGTGTGCACACACCGACTTTCCTTCTTTATGTTTACTTGCCAATATGGCTTGAGTGATATTGAACCTTTCAATTTTACAATCTTGTGGGTTAGGGAGAATTATTGGAGGAGGAGGAGGAAGTGAAGCATGATTTCTTGATCCTCGATCGAATCATGGAATATCATCTTCATGTGGAATGCTTGTTCCACGGGATTTGGGAAGACCATAGTTGTCGAACTTTGACATCTATAATACGGGAGAAAACGAATTCAAGTTAGTTGATTGAATGAGTCCTTAGTAAATCACCCAAATAAGATACTAAGGCTAGGACCCAACACAATATTCTACAACTCGGGAGAGGGATGCCGTAACCCTAATTGCAGAATATTTGAAGGTAAGTGAATGACAATTCACTAATTTCCACCACGAAAAATGAAAAAGAAATTTAAGTTTTAAGTCTATGAAAACTCCTAGATCCTTTGAGATTCATTGAACATTTTAATGGCATGTTTAAATCTCGATATTCCCCTCTTGTTTGTGACTGGGATGCCGAGGATCACAAAGCGGGTGTGAATAACCATGCAAACTACATGGTGCCCTCACATGTTACAGTCACCTATTCGATGTGCCGGTAACCACACACGCTCCACCGAACTATGACAAACATTGAGTCACCCTTTGCTACCTTTGCTTAGACCCATTTAGTGTGCCGGTTAACCACACACGCTCCACTAACGTCTTCGCAAGGGCACAAGGTATAATTTCATGGAATTACATCAATTCACTTTTGCCTACGTAACTAAGATTGGGAATTTCGAAAAACATTTAGTTACTTTAGTAATTCATTATACTTATAATGGAAAGTTTCGTCCTATCCTACCCGTTCGGCTAACGACCCTCCACTAGTCAAGAGTGGATACCCATTCAATCGCCATTTTATAGGCAATTTCCTTAAACACCCCTTATAGACCAGCTTCGTGAATGAGGCCTACTAACGGTAAGACTGACTTTTAGTTATACATATATATAATGTTAGACTTTTAATGTTATATATAGTATAGGGTGTATTTTATAACTTTTAAAATACTATGTGGTTAACTTTAACAATTACACTTTTAATTCTATTAAATGGTTAACCTAAACTTTTATGGATTTATTAAACCTCTTTTAATTATACACCTTAATTAATTAATAAAACCATAAGGGTGTGATTTGAACTTTTTCAAAACAATACTAGAGTTTTAGAATTTAACATTTCTAATTAAACTTTTAATCAACCTTTAAATTCCAAAACTTGAGGGCAAGTTTTGAAACATTTCAACACATTAGGGTTTAGAATTTAAATATGCATCAAAATTAAACTATTTAATCAAAATTTAAATTCCAAAACTTGAGGGCAAGTTTTGAAACCTTTTTCAAAACATTAGGGTTTCAACTATTTAAATTTCAAAACAACAAAACTTTTGGGGCTCAAATTTAAACTATAAAACCTAAAGGGCCAAATATGAAACTTTTCACAACAACAAGGATCAAATAACAAATAATTCAAATTAACATTTAATCACATAATTATCCATATTTGATGATTTCTTGCAAAATAATTTATCAATTTACTTAAAATAATTAATCAATTATCTTATAAGGAAACAATTATCCTATTAATTGATAAATATCTTCAATTAGATTAAAATTATAGTCAAATATATCATATAATCGGATTAATATTAATCTAACATGATAAGGTAATTATCCCAATGCAAAAACAGCAACAAATCCCGAGATAAGCACTGTCTGACGCACCGACTCGCCGAGTCACCCTCTGGAACTCGCCGAGTAAGGCTGACTCGCCGAGTCCAAGAGTGACTCGCCGAGTCAGGTCGAACAGTGAGGCCAAAACACGATTTTTAGTTACATCAAGCATCAATACAATAGAAACCAATCATGGATCTGATACCACTGATGGGTTTTGGTCATAAGACATCCTATGTGCTCATACAAACCCTAAAGCTTGGATCTAGGTTTCTCTATTGTACATACTTTGAATCCAAGACTTTGAACCCTAATTCTAGCATATGGAAATCAGAATTCACATGTAAATAGGTTTAAAACCAAACCTTGATTGTTATATAGCAATAACAATCCAATTCCTCATTGAATTGACCTTGGAAAGCAGAGAGTCACAAGTGTCACTCCTCTAATGGCTTACAAACACCATAAGCAAGTGGAGAAGGTATAAAGAGAGAGGAGAGAGGTTAGAATTCGTCCTTAGGACCTCTTGGGAGGGGTTACACGAATTCATGATCTTGGGGTTGTTTATATAGGTGTAGAGATAGGGTTTCAGTCATTATCCTTATCTAGTTGATTATCCATTAAGCAACCAATAAGATAATCCTTGAATCCATATCATACTCGAATTCTAAGGCTTTCCAACCTTAAATTCATCCACCATACTTATAAGATAATCCTTACCTTATTTTGTAACTATCACATAATTACAAATCAGCCCCTCTAGTTTAATTAATTACATTTGATCACAAAACTAATTCTTAATTAATTATCGACCAATATTAATTAAACAAATATGATTTCTCCTTTAATATATTATTCTTATAACATATTAATAAATCATATTATCCTCTCTCTCTATATATTTCTCCAATCAAGTTGCTTTGGTGAAGGCAACCCAAAAGGACCATGCACCATCGGGTCAAGTACATACCAAAATAGTTATGGACTTAGACACTAATCCAACATCATCATAGTCAACCCCTTGGGTTTGAGTAAAGCCCTTCGCAAACATTAGAGCTTTGAATGTATACACCTTTCCATCCATGTCGGTCTTCTTCTTGAAGATCCATTTGCAACATGCTGTCTTTTGACCAGGTTCAATGTTAACCAAGTTCCATACTTGGTTGTCATATATGGACTGGATCTCGCTATCCATAGCCACTTTCCTTTTTGTGATCTCAGGGCATGCCATCACTTCCTTATAGTTAGCAGGTTCATCCAAATTCACCAGTATGTTTATCACTAATGAACATATCTCCATCAACAGTTATATGGAAACCATAGAACCCATGTGGCATGCTAAACCTATTGGATCGATGAAGAGGTAATGAATTGTTATATGGAAACCATAGAACCCAGGTGGCATGCTAAACCTATTGGATCGATGAAGAGGTAATGAATTGTTAATCAGATCAACATGTATCTTATCCTCTGGTTGAGTGCTAGTTTCATTTAAGGTTCCTTCATTGGATGACTCTACAATTTCTTCTAGATCAATAGTACTCTTGTCGTCCCCTTTGAATATGATCTCTCTCTCTCTCTCTCTCTCTCTCTCTCTCTCGTGAAAGACTCCTCTTCGAGCTACAGAGACCACATTCTCACTAGGTCTGTAGAAAAAGTATCCAAAGGAATTTTGTGGGTAGCCAATGAAGATACACTTCTCGGCTTTAGGCTTAAGTTTTTCATGAATTTATCATCTTACGAGAGCTTTACAACCCCAAACCTTGATATGTGCGAGCGGGGGTACTTTCCCTATCCAAATCGCATGAGGTTCTTTGGAAACCTTCTTAGTGGGAACAAGATTTAGGATATTAGCGGATGTATCTAAGGAATACCCCAAAAGATATTGGAATAGAAGCTCGACTCATCATGGAGCGAACCATATCAAGAAAGGTTTGATTACGCCTCTCATCCCCACCATTAAGTTGCGGTGTTCTGGGAGGAATCAATCGTGAAACAATTCCACATTCCTTTATATATTTGTGGAAATCAATACTAAGTGTAACACCTAGTTCCTGGTATGTATTTAATTAAAGATTTATTCATTTTTTTAAAGAAACTTGACGAGTTTGAGGCCCCAAAATCGTCGAGTAGGAATGGAATTGGACGCGGGTTGTAAAGACTACTCGATGAGTTGAGAGCCCACAACTCGATGAGTAGGTTGGCAGGGGTGAAACCCTAATTTCAGGATTTTGCACCTTATTTAAGCATCTTAATCCCCTCATGCTAGCCTAATTTCTAGCCTCCAAGTCCCAAACCCTAAATCCAGAAACCCTAATACATTTGTGAACTTATGAGCCATTTTGAGTGAAGTTTTGTGTGTGTTGAAGCTTGTGAAGTAAGGAGAAGCTTGAGGATTCTAGAAAAAGCTAGTAGATCCAGAGACTCCATTTCATTCTCATCATTTCTTGGTAAGCAAGTCTTAAACTTGCTTAGTAACTTCTTAGATCTTCTTATTATAATTTTATTGGGTTTTTGGTCCAAGAAGCATGACCTTTGGGAAATGTATGTCCCAAGTGAGTATACCATCAGATCTGGAACCATGGAGGGCTTTCATGGCATAAAGGTGCAAACTTTATGGCCATTGAAGCCCCATGCAAGCTATAGGGTGTCATTTTGGCCTTTAAGCTCCAAAAGGCCATGCATGGAGAGAAAGGTGGAAACTTTACGTGTTCATGTAGTGTCTAGGGTCTAGATCTCAGTTTGTATGCTTTAGCTTGGAGTATTGTTGGCTTGTGGAACAAGATCTAGGTCCTAAAGAGTTAGGGTTTGAGCTAAACCCATTAAGTAAGGGTATTAACGGGTAAGGTTGGAAACCTTACAACTTTACCCTTAAAAGGACATTTTCAATCTATATGTGAAGTATGAAGCTCAGATATGAAGAATAGGGGCTTAATCCATTAAGATGAAGCAACAGACTGAAGAACTCGACAAGTCCATAGAGGGACTCGATGAGTTAGAATGATTTGTCCTGATTCTGTAAAGGGAAGAACTCAACGAGTCTAAGGAGGGAATCGACGAGTTGACTTGTTTTATCATGATTCTGCTGAGCATGGGAACTCGGCGAGTCAGTGGGATGAATCTACAAGTTGAGTAAACTCGGGGTGTTGACTTTGACTTTGACTGGACGTTGACTTTGACATTGACCTTGATTTTGACCAAGGTTGACCCGTGAAGGGGTCTTGAGTATAGAATGGTATCTAAGGGGCTGTTTCTGTATAGGGCGTGAGTAGAACCGGTTGCAGGAGCATAGACGTTTTAGCTATTTCACCCGACATTTGAGGTGAGTTTCCTCCTGTATGAACCGGTCGAAGGCACCAATGCCAGCCCGTATATGTATGCTAGTATGTTCCGAGCTTAGGTCCGATGCCAGGGATAGCTTGATGTAGGTTTATATGTTTCCGGACTTCGGTCTGATGCCGGGGAAAGCCCGAGGAATGTTTGTATGCTTGATGTCGTCGTGATTCTTGAATGTGCTTGTTTATATCTTCCGGGCTTTAGTCCGATGTCAGGGTAAGTCCGAGGAATGCTTATATGTTTGTTATATGTCGGACGGGGCTCGAGGAATGTTTATATGATTATGTTATATGTTTATGTTATATGCAATGTTGATATATTATATGTATACCAGATTTTGGTCCAATGTTGGGCAGGGCCCGATGCCAGACTTGTCTGATGTCGGGCAGGGCCCGGTGTAGCGGGCAAGGCCCAATGTATGTTATTATGTGATTATATGATTATGTGTATGATATGTGGTAGTTTGGGGAGACTCACTAAGCTTTGTGCTTACAGTTTTCAGTTTTGGTTTCAGGTACTTCCGGTAGCATGGGGAGGAGCTCGAGATAATTGCAGTGCACGCACCATTTATTTAGCCTAGGATGTTTATACTTTGATATATTTGACAGATGTTTATGATATTTTGAGATACACGACTTATGATTTTTATGTGATGTTTTATAACTATGGTTTTCGTAATGACTTAAAATGAAATTTTTGGACCATATTTTTAGGATGTTTTACTGAGATACACTCCACCTCTGTCAAATCGAAGTATCTTTATCTTCTTACCCAATTTATTCTCGAGCTCGTGCTTAAACTCTTTTAACCTTTCAAAAGTTAACAATTTATGTTTGATCAAGTAGATATACACATATTTGCTATAATCACCCGTACATGTCACGTAGTATCGATTATCATCCCTTGTAGCAGATCTGAAGGGCCCATACACATCCGTATGGATAAGGTCCAACAATCCTTCATCTCTTTGATATTTTCCAATGAAATGTGATTTTGTCATCTTTCCCATAATGCAAGGCTCACATTCATCATCTAACCTTAGGTTAATTGATTCCAACACTCCATCTTATTGGATTTGGGCAATGTGTTTCTTGTTAATATGCCCAAGAGGACAATGTCACAGGCATGACTTGTCTACACTAGTAGACAAATCAATATGGAATACATTCTTGTCCAAGTTATCAACGCATATCTTAGTTTCATACAGTCCATTACAAGGAAAAACTTTAAATATAACACAACCATTTTTATAAAATAAAATTGAACCATTATCATTGTCAAACAAAAAACGATATCCTTGTCTAAATAATGCGTGGAATGAAATAATATTCCGGTTCATATCCCACAGATAACAACAATTAATCAAATCAACCCTAACACCACCTTCAAGCACAATTCCATAAGTCTCAATCTTGGTAATATGTGAAGTATGCCTATTCCCCATGATTAGGTTCAACCTTCCATGCTCCACTTATTCACTTTCTCTTACCCCTACATATCAGAACAAATGTGAAAACCACATCCCGTATTCAAGGATTAAAGAATGAGAAAGTTGTATGTTATTTATATGAATAGTGTATGTACTTGATGAAGAGCCAGATGGCTTGATCTTCCCCTCTTTCAACTCTTGAAGGTACTTTGGATAGCTTCTTCTCCAATGCCCTTTTTTTTCCATAATGAAAGCAAATTGCCTCCTTTAGACCACTAACATCATGAACATTAAAGTTAGGCTTTGCCTTTGACCCATTTTCAGACGCTTTAGCATGGGCCTTACACTTCCAATTTGATTGGGAGGTGGATTTCCTCTTGCTTCCTCTATTTTGACCAATGGTCAGGACAGGAGCACTTTTTGTAGAAGAGACATGATTTTTCTTCACTCCCGATTCAGCAGTCTGCAATATGTTGTGGAGTTGGGTCAATGTTGTCTCCGTGTTGTTCAAATGATAAGTCAAGATGAACTGATCATAACCGGAAGGTAAGTAGTTAAGGACCATGTCAATGGCCAACTCCTTATCAAACGACACATTGAGCTTTTCCAACCACTCCACATATCTTTTCATTCTTTGGACATGAGCACAAATAGATTCTCATTCCTTCAACTTGCATGCCATAAAAGACTTGACCACTTCATAGTGTTCTTTTCTTGCTTTCTTTTAAAACATTTCAGAAAGTTCAATGTACATTTCATATAGCCGGTAGTTTTCATTGAACTTCTGCAGTTTAGGTGTCATGGTTGCAACCATTATTCAAGCGACCTTAGTGGCATCATCGTGATGTTTGCTATAGAAAACTATTTCATCAGGAGTAGTAGTCGACTCAACGATTTCAAGAAGATATTGCTCGAGAATAAGTCTTTGTTCTCGTTGCGAAGAGTCATGTAACGTCCCAAAAATTATAAGGTAAAAATTATATTTTTAATTCAGCCATAAACACCATTTATCCTTTTTAATTATTTAAGAGTATATCAAAGTAAAGTAGTTATCGGAGTACAATCCCAAAATCTTAAAGTTGTGGAAACATGGGTGGATGAGTTGCGATCACGCCAATCCATTTCCTTTTGAACCGGAAGTACCTAAAACCATAAGTATCAACTATAAGCACAAAGCTTAGTGAGTTCCCCAAAATACCCCATACTATACATACATAACAGTCAAACATATCTACGTATATTTCAACCTCTTCGGGGTCTTTCAACTGGTACTAGGCGTATTTCAACCCCTTCAGTCTCTTTCAACCGATATTGGGTATTTTTCAACCCCTTCAATCTCTTTTAACCAATGTTGGGTCTATTTCACCCACTTCAGTCTCTGTCAACCAATATTGTGTATATTTTAACCCCTTCGGTCTCTTTCAACTGGTATCAGGTCTATTTCACCCCTACAACTAGCATGCAATCAAAACAATAAGAGTCGTAGAGACATCAAGCATATATAGGCATAACAGGTAATTGTCACGAAGACAATCATCATCCTACAACATAATCTAGTGGGCCGACACTGGTGCCTTCGAACCACTGGTATAGTGAAGGAAACTCACCCGAATCACCAAGCTGACCTCAACTAACTGCTCTCTTACTAAAAGACGGGTGCTCAACACCTCCTATCAATCCACACAAGGTAAACCCTAAGTCTACATTCTAACAATAGAATTTTGACCAAAAGTCAAATCAAGCCAAAAGTCTATGGAAAAGTCAAAGTCAACAACCCTATGTCAACTTATCCATCCTCACGTCGTGACCAACCCTTGGTCACGTCGTGAGATCTCAATCGATTTGATTCCAACTCATCCCGACTCGCCCTGGCCAACGCAGTCAAGAAAAGTCAATGGAGCTGACATCATGTCGTGAGAGCCTCCTTTCACGTCGTGAGCTCCAAAAACTAACCATAAATAGGGTTACTCAACCCTTACGTCCTAAGCTCCATGTCTCACATCGTGAGATCAGTTTAAAGCCAAAAGTCCTACTTTTAAGTCCTTAATCTACTATCCTTGAACTCTAACTTTCCAAAAGATCTTATAACTCCATAATGCACTAGAAAGTCGATGCTTTTAAGACATATATGTCTAATACATATCTAGATCTCATTTGGGTCAAGAGTTGAAGAAAAGACATCCAAATTTCATGTAAGGTTCCAAAAACTCAACCACTAACTAAATCTAAACTCTATATTACTCTTAAGACCCTAATAACACATAAAGTTGCCAACTTTATGGTTTCCATTCATCAAACTTGCATAATCAAGAGGAAAAGTGGGACAAAACCTAGATCTAGCCTTATAGAACAATAAATGAGGAAATTTTGATACTAAAAATAATCAAAAAACAATGTAAGATGATGATGATGAAGATTCCTTGCATGCCTTAACTCAAGATCACCTTCTTATTCTTCCTTTCTCCTTCTTCCAAATCAAGAAAAGCTCCAAAATGACCAAAGATCAAGCAAGGATGAAGACTAGTATTTTTCTGAGGTGAAAGAGGGTTTGGGGCTGATAAGAAACCCTAAAATCAGTTTAGAGATGCTTAAATACGAAGGAAACCCTAAAATGATCATGGACTTGGGCTGCATCAACTCTTATGTCGTGAGCTCCATGTCTCACATCGTGAAATCAGTCCTGAACAAAAGTTTTCATACAACCTATCTTATGTCGTGAGCCTCCAGTCTCACGTTATGAGGCTTCTTTTCTTCCTAAATCTAACCTTTTGACTCACCGAACACCCAATTCGATTCATCCTAGAAAATAGGTGTTACAACTCTCCCCCAATTAAATTAGATTTCGTCCTTGAGATCATTCCTTACTACCTCCTAGAAATGCCAGACATCCTGGGTGATACTCCTACAACCCTGATACGATCTGAGAAGTCGAATCATACATACAACGGTCTTCTAATACTATCACCGAAACCAACCTTAGCAGGTTTCTCAAATCCTGACAATGAACAGATCCTTTCCTCATAAGCGTTAACCACTGAAGAATAACCATCATTACTCTGCCTGAAATCCGAAATCCTAGGTCCTTGTCTGACTCCTTGACAGAGACCATTCTGAATCACTATTAGTTCAAATCCACTTCACAATCCAAATTGAGCATAAACACTTCCAACCCTGAATTATCTTGTTGATCCATAATTTAACTGTCTCCAAAAACCCTTCGCTCAATAACCAGGCGACTCCCTGCATGAGTCCCCAATGCTAGTACCATCTCGGGCTCATCTTGACGTCCCATATTTATAATTCTGATGCAACCGTGATCTCCCTGGTCTCGTACTTACCTGCCAAATAACTAATATGCCAGAATTCCACTTGGTTGCTGAGGCTGATAGCCTCACACATTCACACCACGTGACTCCTAAACGAGTGTCTATTTCGCAAGAGCTGTCCTCGCTCACTTGCCATAATGGCTCCAACAACCCTCATGGTTCATTCAAGGATAACATAAACAACCCTTCATCATTGTTGAAATTCTTCAATATAGATCAAGGGTGACTCCCAACGCAAGTCTCAACCCCATTGCATCACCCGGGAACATAACTCCCATCCCAAAATCCAAAGACTTAAACTTGCATTCAATCTGAAATCTTCCGTTTCTAGGGAGACCTTTCACTAAACTGAAATATAAAATCCTTAACCCACCGCAGGGGCTGACAGACTCACACGTGGTCCCTCCTCTAGACTCAGACTAAGAGTTCAACTAATAAGAGCTACTCAAGTCTAATCACCACACGAATGCCAACCATTGACCCCAGAGTCATCTCACTCTAAGCGCAACCCGATACATTGATCAAACCAATCCCAACGGATCTCGCCCACACTACATAATCAAACGGGTCCCATATTGCCTCAAATCCAACAAAGCTCATACTACTCAAGGAGTGGTCCTCCATTAACACTATCCGCCTCGAACCAGGCATGCACTGATCTTTGCTCAGTCCCACGGACCACTTGCTCCATGGCCTACCTCACACTAGTGAATGCTACGATCCCGTCACATACATCCAACACTTCCAAAACTTCCTATCAACTTAGTGAATGCTACGACTAGCCCGTAGTCTTACAAAACTTCCATACAACCATGGAATCACCCATAGTATTACCGTCTAACTACTATACCAATCAAAATCATCATGAGTCAAACCTAGATCCGAATATAACCCAATCAAGTATTCGGGTTATGCTTCAAATCCCCAGTCTTCATTAGACAAGAACATGAAAAAAGGCTCTAATACATCCCTCAATCTGGATCCATCCACATACCCGCCATGTGTCACTACTGATGCGCAATGAAAGCTGAATATCCACTCTTGTGCAATCTTTCGACCAAAAGATTCTCCCCCACTTGGATTCGACTTCGCTCTTCCAATCCACCAAAAATTGAAGGATTCCCAATTTATATCTCAACCTTAGAATTCAAGCTTGTCAACCACCTGAGCTTGCAAGAATTAGCATTCCATTATTAGCCATCCTTAGCGATCACACACATTCCAAAACTGGATGAATACTTCCCGAAATCTCAACGAGCTCAATAATCCCAAGTACTTCCATAATATAAGTCCAATTCTTAATATACTTTAGCTCATGCCATAGAACTATAACCCTTGACCGGAATAGATGGATCATCAATTCACCAACTCACCTACCAAGAATTGATGTACTCAAAGTTCGCCAATAGATACCATTCGATTTCTGCTGACAATCTCGGTGGCTGAAATAACCCATGCGAAAAACACTTTCCCATTACTTAATAGTGATACTTATCACTACTCAATCCCTACTGATGGTAGTTGTCGGCAATATGAACTTTACAACAACTAGCTTTGCTTGATCATCCAAGCCTTGTGCTTTTACATTCCAAGACTAGGTGATCATTCCCAATACCTCAATGAATCTCAAAATCCTTAAGGACTTTCCGCTGAATCCACTACAAGTCCTTGGCGACTGATCGGTTAGTATGGAACAATATCTCAATATCGAACATGTACCCAACCCTCTCAACCTCTTGCTTGCACCTAGAGAAATTCTTGTGATAACTGCAACTGACCTCGCTTTGAAGGTGCTAACTTGAAAACTACCGATCTTACATGTAGCAATCGGTTCCTGGTACGTACTCCTTGTGATTTATATTTTAAAATAGTGCATTTTTGCGTTGGACTCGGCGAGTTGAAGGACCAACTCGCCGAGTAGGAGCGGGATAAGACGCAGGGTCTGAACTTTGGACTTGGCGAGTAGACCCTGTTTGGGCAAAAACCCTAATCCGGGTGTTTGCACCCTATTTAAACGCTCTAACTTGGCCTCCTTTGTCCCTAACACTTCCAGAGAGCTATAGAAAGAAACCCTAGCCCCCATATTGTTCTTGAGAGTGATTTTGGCTTGTGAAGAAGGTTTGGGAGCTTAGAAGAAGAGGGAAGAGGTTGAAGTGTGCAAGGAGGGGAGGTAGATCCGGAATCTACATTGTGAGAAGCTTCCATTCAGGTAGAAAAGTTCTTACCTTGATCACTAGTTCATTAGATCCCCTTTTTGTCCCAAATTAGTGGTTTTCAAGCCCTAAAACCTCAAACTCCATGTATTCATGCTCTATGTTCTGAAAGAACTTTAGATTGGGACCTTATGGACATCTTAGAAGTGTAAAGTCTCTGTGGTTGGAGTTATTGAGGTCCCTATTGAGTGTATGACCTCTTAAAGAGCTTGGATTTTCCTTCTCGAGCTTATAAGGCCATGCATGCACGTAAAGTTTGCAACTTTACTTGATAAGCATGCCCTAGGAGCATAAATCTATGGTTTAGAAGCATTGCATGTCTCAGATTTGGTCTGTATGGGAAGTGGGTCGAAGGGACTCGGCGAGCCCCAAAGTGGAACTCAGCGAGTTCTATGAAGATGGTCTTAGACTCAGCGAGTTGGATGAACAACTCGGCGAGTCCTATGAAGATTGCCTCGAACTCGACGAGTTGTTTTTCAAACTCGGCGAGTCATATGAACTGTCACTGAGTAAGAGGGGTTTAAGTGTTGAAGGTCTAACCCTTCATATCTGCACGCGAAATTAGCAATTTAACGTGTAGCAATAGACCCAAAACCCCAAATCCTCTTAAGGGATGCTCTGGTGAGGATTTGGAAGCGAGTAAGAGATCTACTCGTGGGGAATCGACGAGTCGTTCTTGGACTCGGCGAGTCGGATCACGATTCGGTTCTATAGTCTTGAGTAGCGAGTTAAGGGTGACTCGGTGAGTGGGAAGAGGGACTTGGCGAGTAGGACTGGGTTAGTAGGAGAAGGACTCGGCGAGTCTGTGCCACGACTCGGCGAGTCCAGTCAACTGGAAGTTGACTTTGACCAAGGAGTTGACCTTGGACCAAGGGTGGGTCAGTCAATTGACCTAAGGGTATTTATGAGTGGCTAATCTATGTTTATGGATTTGCAGCCGGAGGATTACCGGTACAACAGCCAGAAGTCTAGCAGTCAGACTTTCGGTAGCTACTTTTCAAGGTGAGTTTTCCTTCCAGTAGTAACCAGCCTAAGGCACCAAGGCCGACCCGTATAGATGATATGTTAGTGTCGGAGTGTGGGCAGGTCCCGTATCTCATAGTTGAGGTTGATTATGATATATTTCAGTATGATAGAATTGTTTATACTCATTGTCTGTGTGATACTTGTATGTTATGGTTTAGCAGTTGAGTGTGGGCGAGGCTCGTATCTCTCTGATAGTGGAGTGTAGGTGAGACCCGTATCTCTCAGATAGGGGAGTGTGGGCGAGGCCCGTATCTCCCAGATAGCGGAGTGTGGGCGAGGCCCGTATCTCCCAGCTAACGGAGTGTGGGTGAGGCCCGTATCTTTATGAGTGTGGGCGAGGCCCGTATCTCTTAGCTGTTCATTGTATGTTTGTATGGTATGAGGTATTATGGGGGAACTCACTAAGCTTCGTGCTTACGGTTTGCAATTTTGTTTTCAGGTACCTCTTCTTCAAGAGGGAAGGAGCTGGCGCGGTAGCGGCACATCATACACGCACCTTGTTTTCCGCACCATGAGTCATTCTGGGATTTTGTACTCTGATAGTTGATTGTTTTTCATGTTTCGGTTTTCAGACACGATGTATGTTATGAAATGGTTTGACCAGACAATGTTTTAATTACAATCGTTTTCTAAAGTATTGACTTAAAAAGAAAATTTTTGGACGTGAAATTTGGGTCGTTACATTACACCTAAGATCACCCACTCCTCATTGCCTCGAAACCATGAAGAACCTTTACTTATCCTACATTCAAACTCTATATGCCCACATTGCAGATTCCTTGACTTCTTGCTGCTACCACTAAAGGTCGGACTTGCTACTGGTCCCCTAAGTAGGATAATCAATCCTCTTCTAAACACGAACCACAATATGAGAAATGGAATACGAAGATTCTCAAGACCATCATGAAGAATCCAATTTCTAGGTGGAGAATTAGATAAACCACACATAGTTTCCCATCATAAACACATTTGATGAAAGCATGAGAGAAGGAATACGTCTCATACCTATGACGTCAATTGGTGGAACTCGGATCTCCTCGACTTTGGACTGCAATGCTCGGCTCCTCACCATAGGAACCTCCACTTTGCCCTTGCGACCACCGGTACTCATCAGAGTGGCAGGAGCAGGTGCTCTCACTACTCCTCTCATCAAAATCGGCCTTCTGGTGGCCCACTTGGTTGCAGTCAAAACATATCGAAACTGATTCTTGAGGGCAATCCCTACTGAAATGACCCATCTATCCGCAACTGAAACATCCTCTCCCTATCTCCCGACAACCTCTCGTATAGTTCCTCCCATACTTGGTAAAACAGCCCCGACCCCGCTAACCTCCCAACCGTGAATCCTAAGTCTTGGGTCTCTTCTCCTGGTACACTGCTGTCTGAACATGCTATGTCTTCCTTTTCCTGAGGTGCCCAAAATCAATCTCCTGCTCATGGGCTCCAACAATCACATCATCCAGGGTCTTGCACCATGACATGTTCACAAACTACAACTCAGTAAGCGTAATAGGTTATGCAATCAATTCCCAACAATTCCTTGTCGCATTATGCAAGAGACCCAAGGCAAACTCGACCTTGGCTCTTATGGGATAAGGACTAGTTCAGAAGAAACCTTCCATCTCCATAATCCAATGCGAACTCAAAACCCTGACAATCCTCCCACCAATTGGCTCATCACTAGAGGTTGAACCAACACCCGAGCCTTCTCCATGTGTGCCCATCACCATTCTGAAAAGCAATCATACACTTGATCAAAACATACCCAAATAATCATCTTCCCACCGGCTTCGTAGATTCCATTGTAATATCCCAAATTTAGGGCGAGATTTTTCCATTTAATTAATTAGGTAATTAATAACCAACTATATAAATAAATAACTAAAATAATTAAAATAACAAAAATTAATCATATTAAAAAATAAAGTAAAATTTAGAAGATTAAATGTTGAATTTTCAACAACTGGAAGTTAAGGAATAAAAGAGTCAAAATAGTAAAAGTGTGATTAACCAAACGGTTGACCCACTTTGAATGAATTTGGATCATTAAATTTATGTAGTGATGTAGAGGGACTAAAAGAGTTAACTCCAAAATTTAAAATCCATTAGTTAGTGTATTAGGACCTTTATTCTCAAAATATAAAGAGGGGTGGGTAGAAATCAAAAATTAGTTCATAAGATGCACTCATTCCCCCATTTTAGACATAACACAATTAGAGAGCTAGAGGGAAGTTAGATATGGCAATTCCATGGAGAAACATTATCTAGGGTTGATTTCAAGCAAACATAGAGCAATTGGTGCGAAGCGTGAAAGGAATATAGGGTTTTAAGGTACAATTTCTCACCCATTAACCATAGGTCAAATTTGAAGCTTGGATGAAACCTCATCTCGATTTCATGATGAATTATTGGCTATGGTTTCGTTTTCTAACCATTCTAAGATGGATGATGTGGCTATAGACCCAAATCCATTATCCCTTGATGATTTGGTGTTTGAAATGAATATTGTCTCAAGAAATGTAGGTCCTTTGACTTATTTGACTCGAAAAGATGTGAAGTATGAGTGGATGGAAAAACAAAATGAGAATTTAAAGAACTAAAGAATTAGTGTGCACCCACGATCATATTTTGCATATTGTAATCCTTTGTATTTTTCCTACTCATGTTCTTGATGAACATTTGAGCTTGTTAAATCAAGTATTGAAAAGTTTATTTGCTTGTGCTATTTATTAGTCTACAACATTTATTTTGCCTTGAAATTTTTGTGTTAAAAAATGGTTTTGGGGATGATTGGATATGACCTTAAACATTAAGTGTCATCCAATATATCTGACCCATATGGCCTTAAAAATCGCATATATGCTTGTATATGAAGATTAGTTAAAATTTATTAGACTACGATTATTGCAAAAACTATATAGGTCTTATATTTGACTATTATGACTTATAGACTAATGAGAGATCCTCAAAGGTGTTAGAAGAGCACATAAGCAAGTTGATTCAGCTAAGAACATAATATTTTTACTATCCCCATCAACTATACACCCATCTTTATGAATATGGTGCTTACTTTTTACTATATGTAGATGTTTGTGCATGTTATAATAAGTTACTTAAGATACATTTTGAAAGGGGGACATATTTTTGAATAATATGTTATATTTTTAAATTTAATTACAATGCGACATAAATTATGAACATGTTTCATTAATATGAGGGTTATGAGTGAAATAACGAGTGTTGTCTAGACATTAAACAAGTTAGATGACATTCTACATCCCCATTCTAACACTTACACACGGGTCATACAAGCTTGTGTGCTTTTTGTATGTATCTTATTGAGATACATGCCTCTGTTGGATTTTTGGTTTGTGCTAGGACTCCAACATGCTCATACAAGTGTATCCACTTGAAGAGTATGAAAAGAGACATGGACAAGTGACTTGGGAGGGCCGAACGGGTAGGTCATACATATGTCCATTTTGGATACATTTCATATTATACTTTCGTTTGTCTCAATATATGTAGTGTGTTTTCCCAAATATTTACTAGTCTTTTTAGAAAGTGTTATGAGTGTAAAGGAAACGAGGTTTTATTACAAACTTTTGAAATGTTTGATGTTTGTTTTTCTAGGCCTGGTTGCCTTGTGTAACTCAATAGACTTTGTGGCATGATGAACTCTTTATCAAACGACGAACAAGGATAGTGAGTAGTTAAAGAATGAATATTAGAGAAGATTGTGGCATGTTGTATAAATTGCAACACAATTTTGTTACATTTTCTCGAACTAAACAATGTTTATGGATTTTTTTTTATATAGTTTGATTTGTTTTGGGACTTTTGCATATATTTTTTTTAAGTGTTGACCTTTTATGGTTTTTAATATCTATTTTAAAATAGTCATACGATGAATGTTATATATATATATATATATATATATATATATATATATATATATATATATATATATATATATATATATATATATATATATATATATATATATATATATATATATATATATATATATATATATATATATATATATATATATATATATATTCTAGATTAAATCATTCGATCAATTTATCATCATCTATATAAATCGTTCTTTATTTACTATTTTCTTAAAATGATTGTTGTTTAAAGAGACATGTAAAAAGATAAAATAAATGTGTCCTTAATGATATGATGTAAAATGGTGTATTTGATGATATATTTAGGAGAGTGTTGGACCATGGATAAGGTCTACGAGTCGATCATGATATACAATATGATCTACGATATATATATATATATATATATATATATATATATATATATATATATATATATATATATATATATATATATTCACACATTTCATTGAAATCTTTCGATTGTGATGCTAACTGAAGATGAGTATGATTAGATTCTGACGATTTTCTACGTTATTTGCTTTTATTGAAGTTTATAAATTTCAAATTGTAGTGATTTTAGTAAATTTGGTGTTAATGGTATCGACTTTTTATGGTATTATAATCATGTTCGTCCTTGACCGACTAGATACAATGTTATACAAAAATACTCAAAACAATAAGGATAAATCAAGTTTCAGGTGAGACATACATGATATGCGAGAGATCAAGGTGTTTTGATAATGATATAATTGAACTTAATTCGAAAATGACATCGAAGGATATTTTAGTTGTCATTAGTGGGTGGTGCACCAAACCTATTAAGAATAAATGTAACAAACTAACATAGTTATTTGCTCATGTTTATTCAGATAATCCCCCAAAGGGAAAAAAACAATTACTCTATAGATAACATTTATTGTAGACTAACTCATTTATTCATTCAAAAAGTCCTTAGTCCTTACAGGGCCGGTCCAAACGTATATGGGGCCTGGAACGAAAAGAAAAAAAATGACCCCTCAAAAACAAATATTATAAAGATTTAAAAAATATCATTTATTCTTCACTATAAACGCATACAATTTGCAATAACAAACATGACAAATTGTTTATATTTTAAACTAGTTTGAGTTTGAACAAACTTTAGGCCCTAAAAATTATCTAGGTATTAATTTTTTTTACATATATAGGGGTGTTCGTTTGGATGGATCGGTTTGATCCGATCCAATCAAGTGAATCCGAATAGATTTCGGTTTTCAAAACATTGATCCAAATAGTCCAAACTAAATTTAAATCCGATCCAATCCAACCAAATTACAATTCGGTTGGATTGGTTTTTACAATTCGGTTTTCAAGAGACAATGCATTTTGAAACTATATAACTTGAATATTAGCAAAATCTATAAAGAAACTATTTTTTTATAAATTATAATTTATGAACAAATACTAAGAACATATATTATAGTTAATATTTCATTGACAAAAAGCTTTTGATAAGAAATAATTTTAAAGTAGTATATTCGATGAAAATTTATAATAACTAAAAATACTAATTTAGTAAATTTATAAATTGTTAAAGATACATATGAAAAATAGATAATAAGTTGTTATTCGGTTTTTTTGGACCATTCGGTCCTTAGTTTATAAACCAAAACCAATCCGAAATTCAAAATAATAATTTGGTTTTGTTGAAAACCAATCAAAAAATCCGAATATCCGAACGAAATATTCCGATCCAAATTGTCCAATTGGACAATTCGGTTTTATCCGAATAGTGAACAGCCTTACATATATATACAAATAGCCCATAAATTTTGGGCCCCCTGAAGACGTGGGCCCTGGACGCTCGCCCATGTTGTCCACCGTCTGGACCGGCCCTGGCACAACATATTGTAGTTTAATACTAATACTTACATATAAAAATACCACATGTTTAAATAACACCACCTTCTTAAAGTTACGGGCATACGCCATACGGCCTAATCACATCCAATTTTAGTAATATAAATTCTGAATCCACAAAAGTTCAAGCATATTGATTAAATTTTGGTGGGCTTCATAATTTTCTTTTCTAATTTAAAACCAATCATTCTTAATGTTGAGGATTACAATGAGATCATGACATCAAGTAACTGAAATTCCTTGGCATAATCTTGTTAAAAAAATGCAAAGCTGTTGAAATCCTTATCCATCTATTCAAGTGGATTTTTGAGAATGTAAAGAAACAATTAGTCATGTGTCTTCACATTTTGCCGATAATTTATAATCTAACATTCCAAGTAAGGGACTCGTTTAAAACAAGAAATGAGATTTTTTTTTTTCATGAACTATCATTAGTTATGGTCGATTATCTATTTATATTGGGTGATTCATTAAACAAAAATGGAGTAAACTTGCTGGTTTCACTATATAACAGGGACCATTTATGTAATATACTCTAAAAAATATGATAAAAAGCAAAATAGAGTTGTAGAGGGGGATAAAGTAAACATACCTCACAATTATATCTCTGCGCCGTAGTTCCTAAGAAAAAGGCAATCGAATTCCAACGTCCTCCTCTGCTCTCTTTATAAAGCCAGCATACAGCATAATGTGGTGAGAACCACCATTAACCACTCTCTCTTTCTCTTTCTCTTTCTCTTTCTCTCTCTATCTCCCGTCATCATCAAGAAACCCCTGTTTTCCATTTCACTTCAGTGGGTTCTCTACAACCCAAATCATTCACTCTTGTCCACTGTGTTCCCTTCTCAATCTCCATCTTCACTCATTGCAACGACACGCAAATCACCCGTTGCCCTTTTTTACCCATACTTGAAAATGTGTTCCCATTTGTTTTTATCTTGATATCTGCTGAATATTTTCCACTTGATTCACATCGATTGAGAGATCATGGACACTACTACAGGTAGGTATCAGTATAGAAATAGACCCGTGAGAGATAATCATCCCTCTTTCTCGTCTTCCTTGCTCGATGAGATCTACCGTTCCATCGATGAGCGAGATGACCGAGAGTTGATGGTTTATAGAGAATCCAAGAGGGAGAAACACAGCAGTTTCTCCATTAAAGACTGCTTTCATGATAATGGTGAAGTTCAACAACAGAGTCGGATTCAGAAATGGATGGACAAAGAAGTGCACGAAACAATTGTCGTTAGAAGAAGATCGGGCGCCGATTACAATAGAAATTCTCAGCAAACCGAACGCGACTCCCGTTACTTCAATTCGAGCTCCAGCTCTTCCGATTCAAGCTGTGCCGGAGGTTTTTCTTCGTCGGAAGCTGAATCAGTTTACGGCGTATCATCAAGGCCTAAACCTATCCGTATAACCACGAATCGAAATGATGAATACAGCACGAGAGAGAAACAGAGGAACACTTATGGCCAAAAGTACCAACTCGAAGATTACCAATCAAAACCAAAACACGAAGGCAAGTTCGTGAGGACAAAATCGAGAGCAATGAAGATCTATGGCGACCTAAAGAAGGCGAAGCAACCAATTTCTCCAGGGGGTCGGTTGGCAACTTTTCTAAACTCACTTTTCACTACAGGCAACGCGAAGAACACTAAGCTTTCATCCTCCTCCGCCGGAGGTTACGACGACGCCATCGATCACATCGACAGAAAATCAAAATCCGCCAATGCATCAACATGTTCATCCGCATCGTCATTTTCTCGATCGTGTTTGAGCAAAACTCCATCATCCAGAGGAAAATTGAGCAATAACAAAATGAGATCTGTGAGATTCTACCCAGTGAGTGTGATCGTCGACGAAGACTGTCAACCGTGCGGACACAAATCTCTGTACGGAGAAGAATCAAATCTACCGACAATCAACTTTGTCAAAAATCCTATTACTGAAGAGTTTAAATTACATTCAACTGAGAAAACCCGTCGCATTGAAGAAGCTGCAAGGGAGTTGTTGAGGAATTACCAGAAAAAAGTGGAATGCGAGTTCGATTTGATCAAGAGCAATGTTAAAGGGAACAACGATATAAACATGAACTACGACGACGATGAAGATGACGATGCCGCCAGCCATACCAGCTCCGATCTTTTCGAGCTCGAGAACCTTTCTGCAATCGGAATGGAAAAATATCGAGATGAATTGCCGGTATACGAAACAACTCATTTGGATACGAATATAGCCATAGGTAAAGGCTTCTTCATGTAATTGAACAAAAAATTAGGTTATTGTTAGTTATTTTGGTGTGTTGGGGGGGTTTACGTGAAGATAAATTAGAAGTAAAATAAATTCTCTTTTTTTGTTATATTTGAATTAGGTAAAAGGTATGTTTATGAAATGAAGTTGTATTTCTTTTATCAATTTAGGTTGCAAAATGAATTGCTCAGATTATGTAGTTATGCTTCAAGACCAGTAAATTTATGCATTATTTTATTAATTAAAAAAATTCATTTTGTAGTATAGATTAATACAAAATAATTTGAATAAATGACACAAAAAATACTCTTTTTACAACGAAATTTGATGTTTTTTTTTGTGTCAATTTTGACATTGTGTTTTTCAATTTGTTATCAATTTTGACATTGTGTTTTTCAATTTGTTACAATTCTGACCACTTGACCGATTAATCAGGTTACATGCTGACGTGACATGATAACGTGTTAGTTTTGATGACGTTGTATGCTGACATGATATGCTGACGTGTCAAAACTGAATTTTTTTCTCATAAAAAACATTAAGTTTTTATTTTTTTCGATTTTGATATTAAGTTTAATTTTTTATTTCAACTTTGACACTATGTTTTTTTGTTCCAAATCGAACATTATTTTTTCCAATTTTGTTCAATGTTGACAATTTTCTATTTGAAACCGTATAAATATTTTTTTTAATACATTTAAACCGTATAAATATGTTTTTTTTTTCATTTAAAAACCATAGTTTTGTATAGTTATATAAAAGTTTTATTTTATATTAAATATGCAACTTTAAAATGTGTTTCGAGGTTTGGAGGTGTGTAATCAATCAAAACTCGGATATCAAGTTTGCAATCCATCAAATTTTTACATCTTATTAGAAGCTTATGGTTTGTTTAATTCTCATGATATAACTAATGCTTTGAATGTAAGAAAAAAAAACACCTTGTATTTAAATAAAAAATATGTTTTTTTAAACGAAAAAAATATTTTTATACGGTTTAAAATGTAATAAAAAAAAATATATTTATGCGGTTTCAAATGGAAAATAGACAAAATTGAACAAAATTTGATAAATGATGTTTGATTGAAACAAAAAAAACATAATGTCAAAATTGAAATAAAAAATTAAATTTAGTGTCAAAATCGAAAAAAAAAGTGAAAACTTAGTTTTTTTTGTGGAAAAAAAATCAATTTTGACACGTCAGCATATCATGTCAGCATGCCACGTCATCAAAACTAACACGTCATCATACCACGTCAGCATGTAACCTGGTTAACCGGTCAAGTGGTCAGAATTATAACAAATTGAAAAACACAGTGTCAAAATTGACACAAAAAAACACGATGTCAAAATCGAATTTCTGTGTACAAAAAAGTATTTTTTGTGCAATTACCCAAATAATTTTGTTACATAAATAAATGATTAATGTTTTAGGATCCATTAAAAATACTCCGTTTATTATTTTTATAGTTATTCTCATTCAATATGCAAATATCATTTTTTGGTTATTTTAAATTAATTTCTTTTTCACTTGTAATTTTTCTATTTTAATAATTTTCACATAAAATTAAATGTAGTAATAAATGAATATCAATTTCATTAATGGAGTTATCTTTTTATTTCAAAATTCTTAAATTAAAGCTCATTAATTTATTTTGTTTATTTATTTAAATTTAAAAGATAAAAAAATCAATTTTAATAATTCATTATGTTTCTTATTTTCTTATAAATCTAAAGTTCTTAAATATTTAGACATTTATATTTATTTATTTTTTTAATTAATCCATGTAATACATGGGTCTTACACCTAGTTTAGATAATATGTTACTTATTAACACATCATCAATGATAACACATTGTAAAAAAATCATTTTGTTCGGATAGAAGATATAGTTATATATCCATTAGAATTAAGGAAAATAATTCAAGAGTGTAACTAACTATTGATTTTGTTCATATTTGATCCCTCTTTTTTGTATGCAATATACCATCGCACGAGTTGTTTGTGTTTACCATAATCATTTTGATCGACTATTGATTTTGTTCACATTTGGTCCTCCTTTTTTGTATCCAATATATCATCCAACTTGTTGTTTGTGTTCAACATAACCCTATAGTCGGTCAAAAGGGTTATGGTGAACAAAAACAACAAGTTCGATGATATATTGCGTACAAAAAATAACCAAAATGTAAACAAAATCAATAATTGGTTATCCTTATGAGTCATTTTCATACACAAAAAATCTACATCTTTCAACTTTCCGCTATCAATTAACTTGCCCAACAACTTTTCTAAGGCAGGTAAGTGTGCTACTACCACAACCCTGAGGTATGCCCACCTGGCACTACGGTGGGTGTAACATCCCAAAAATACGAGCCAAAAATTTCATTTTTAAAACATGTACTTAGCAAAACATTAGGAATAAAACGTTCAACGATCATATCATTTCACAAAAGATATTGCATGTCTGGAAAACATTTTTATAAAACATAAAAGTGTCAGAGTACAAATCCCCAGGAAGATCTCATAATGCGGAATACAAAGCATGTGTGTGATGTATTGCTACCGCGCCAGCTCCTTCCCCTTCGAAGAAGAGATACCTGAAACCAAAACTGAAAACTGTAAGCACGAAGCTTAGTGAGTTCCCCCAACATACCACATACCATACAATCACATAACATACATATATTGTCAGGCATATCTGGGTGTCCGACCTACCCCTTTGGCCCTCTCGACCGGATACTGGCTAGCATATCTGGGTGCTGGCCTCCCCTTCGGTCCTCTCGATCGGATACTGACTAGCATATATGTGTGCTGGTCTCCCCTTCGGTTCTCTCGACCGGATACTGACTAGCATATCTGGGTGCTGGTCTCCCCTTCGGTCCTCTCGACCGGATACTGACTAGCATATTTGGGCGCTGGTCTCCCCTTCGGTCCTCTCGACCGGATACTGGGGACTATTTCACCCCCTACTACTACCACATAACACATAGCACATAATCTATCTAGCATGGCTGGGCACGACCGCCCCTTCGGCCCTATCGACCGGTAACCTGGGGACTATCTCCCCCTACTATCACTAGCGCATATCATCATATCATATTAGCACATAAACATATTACAGGTAGTAGCAACCTTAGATGAATATCACAGAGACAACCATCTATCATACAACTCCTACTGGTGGGCCGACATTGTGGCTGTAGACCCACCGCTACTGGAAGGTAACTCACCTCAAAGTAGCTGCTGATCTGTGTGGGAACTGACTATCTCCTGCTGCTGCTGCCCGGGAATCCTCCGGCTATAATCTCCACCAAACACTCAGTCAATTACTGCTAAACGACCTCAGGGTAAAATGACCATTTACCCTTAACCAAACCAAGAGTCAAAGTCAAAGTCAACTTCCAGTTGACCCGACTCGCCGAGTTGGCTTGCCAACTCGCCGAGTCCTTATTCATTCGATTGACCATCATCCCGTCTCTACTCGTCGAGTTAGGCATTGACTCGACGAGTTTTCCTTCTAAACCAAGGTCCAATAGTCCTTCATCCTACTCGCCGAGTTGTATGAAGAACTCGCCGAGTTCATCTTCATCCGAAGAACATGCTATGCTGAGACTCGCCGAGTTGTATGAACAACTCGCCGAGTTCATCTTCATCCGAAAAACATGCTATGCTGAGACTCGCCGAGTTGTATGAACAAGTTGCCGAGTCTGTTCTTGAGGCAAGAATATTGCCTTGAACTCGCCGAGTCAGGGCATTGACTCGCCAAGGTCCAATAGTCACACCCCATGACTCACTACTCCACCCCGCAACCACGAAAAGGGGGAAAACTCGGGGACTCGCGACTCGACTTGCCGAGTCCGATGAACGACTCGCCGAGTCTGTCACATGCAAATACTATATACTCGATTCTGCTTGAATCCAACGCATGTCATTCATAGATCTGGGTTTCTAGGGCTTGATTATCACATAAAGTTTCCAACTTTACGTGTAAATAAACACCAATGAAGGTTTTAGGGCTCAAAATGCACTAAAAGAGTAGATCTAGGGCTTTCATGCAATATGGCTCCATAAAGGCAGTAGATCCAAGCTCCTGGAGCTCAATCATGCCTAGATCTAGAGGCTAAACAACTTATTACAAACCCTAATACACAATAAAGCTTGGGGAAAGGCTCAAGAAGGACTTTCATGGAGCTATAAGGGACTATAAGCATGAAAACAGAGGGAAATCGAGTTATACCTCAAGGAAATCACTGAAGTAACACCAAGATGCCTGGCCTCCTTCTTCTCTTCTTGATCTACTCTCCTTTCTTCTCAAAATCTTTAAGAAAACACACCAAAATGCTTCAGTCTCACAAGGAACATAGCTTGGACGAAGTAGAGAGCTCTGAGGGTGAAGGGGGCGAGCTTGGGGGCGGATAAGAGGGTTTAAATAGGGTGCAAACCCTTGAAATTTAGGGTTTCATCAGACAGCAGGGACTCGCCGAGTCCAAAATATGGACTCGCCGAGTCGTCAACTTAAACGTGTTCCATATCCCGTCTCTACTCGGCGAGTCGGGCCTATAACTCGTCGAGTCCAAGGCTAAAAATGCAAAACACTTACTTAGATTTACATACCAGAAACCAGGTGCTACAAATCTCCCCCACTTATTTTGGACTTCGTCCTCGAAGTCTGCTGCTTGATCCTGAAACAGCTCGGGTTAATGCTCCATCATTTCTTCCACCGGCTCCCACGTCCACACCGAACCCTTTCAGTGTTGCCATTGCACCTTCACTAATTCCACCTTCTTGTTCCTCAGATCCTTCGACTTCCGGTTGAGGATTGCGACTGGGCGCTTAATGTAATTCAGGCTGTCATCAACCTAAATATCCTTTAACGACACCACTACTAAATCATCCACTAGGCACTTCTGCAGCTGGGAGACATGGAAGGTGTTGTGGATCTGACTGAGCTCGGCTGGTAGATCCAGCCTATAAGCCACCTTGCCCACCCGGGCTATAAGCCTGAATGGACCAATGTATCTCGGGCCCAACTTGCCCCGCTTCCTGAATCAAATGACGCCTTTCCAAGGCGATACTTTCAGGAGAACCATATCCCCGACCTGGAACTCCAGGCCCGATCGACGCTTATTGACGTAGCTTTTCTGTCGACTCTACGCAGTCTGAAGCCTGCTTCGAACCTGCTGGATTCTCTCGGTCGTCTTGAGCACCACCTCAGTGCTTCCCATGACCCTCTGTCCAACTTCACCCCAACATATTGGGGTCCTTCACCTCCGTCCGTACAACATCTCAAATGGAGGACGGTCAATACTCGTGTGGTAGTTGTTGTTGTATGAGAACTCAGCCAAGGGAAGATAGGTATCCCAGCCAAGGTTCTAAAAAGCTCGCCATGGCTCCGCCATGGCGCACCACGACTCCAAGGCTTGCACCTGTCGCCAAGCTTTGCCAAAACGCCGCCTTAACTCATATATGTGTATAAAAATGAATAATAGTTGAAAATACATATAAAAATATAAATTATATAGAAAATTGCCGCCTTAAGTCACGCCTTACAAACGCCGTGACTCGCCAAGGCTTGAAAAAACTTGAGGCTTGACATTGCCGCCAAGTCACGCCTTACGTTATTTAGAACCTTGATCCCAGCTACCACCGAAGTCTAGCATGCATGCCTGCAACATATCCTCCAAAGTCTGGATGGTCCGCTCACTCTGACCATCCATCTGCGGGTGAAAGGCGATGCTAAAATGCAGACGAGTGCCCAACTGATCATGAAACTTCTTCCAAAACCTGGAAGTGAACCGCACATCTCGGTCTGATATCAATGACACTGGCACCCCGTGCCGTGCCACTATCTCCCTGATATAGATATCGGCCAACTTTTCGGTCGAGATGCTCTCTTGGATCGGAATAAAATGGGCGCTCTTGGTCAATCGATCCACGATGACCCAAATCGAATCTACTCCACGCGCAGTCCTGGGAAGTTTTGTGATAAAATCCATCGTAATATCTTCCCATTTCCACAACAGGATATCCAACGGCTGCATCTTTCCGTGCGGTATCTGGTGCTCGGCCTTGACCTTCCTGCAGGTCAAACATCGCTCGATGTACCAAGCCACATCCTGCTTCATGCAGGGCCACTAGTAGTCTAGACGAAGATCCCTATACATCTTCATCGCTCCAGGATGAATGGAGAATCGAGATTTGTGCGCCTCCTCCATCAAGATCTGGCGCACGCCTCCGTGATACGGCACCCACACCCTACGGTGTAGTGTCAATAATCCTCGGCTATCATAATTGAAGGAGGCGACTTGACCCACTATTCGCTCGCTCTTCCGATGCTCCTCCTTCATAGCCTCCTGCTGAGCTTCCTGAATCTACTCTAACAGTGGAGTCACCACCGTTATCCTCATACACACGTCCCTGATCGGTGACGCCTTACGGCTAAGCGCATCAACCACCACATTGGCCTTCCCCAGGTGATAAAGGATCTCGCAATCATAGTCCTTCACCACGTCCAACCACCGACGTTGCCTCATGTTCAGATTCGGCTGATCCATGAGATACCTCAAACTCTTGTGGTCCGTGTAAATAGTACATCGAACCCCGTAGAGGTAATGCCGCCAAATCTTGAGGGAGAAAACCACCGCCCCCAACTCTAAATCATGTGTCGGGTAGTTCGCCTCGTGAGGCTTCAGCTGCCTCGAGACATAAGCAATGACATGCCCCCTCTACATCAATACTGCGCCTAAGCCTGAGATGGACGCATCACAGTATACCACAAAATCCTCTACGCCCTCGGGCAGGGCTAAGATTGGCGCCTCGCACAATCTCTGCCTCAGAATCTCAAACGCTGCTTGCTGCTCAGGCCCCCATCGAAAGACCACGGTCTTCCTAGTCAACCGTGTCAGGGGTACGGCTATCTTGGAGAAATCCTGAATGAATCTACGATAGTAACATGCTAATCCTAGGAAACTCCGAATCTTGGATGGAGACTTCGGAACCTCCCATCTCATCACGGCCTCCACCTTGGCCGGGTCTACTGAAATCCCGTTCTGGTTAACGAGGTGCCCAAGAAACTGCACCTCACGCAACCAAAACTCACATTTGGAGAACTTGGCGTACAATCTCTCCCTCCTCAAGGTCTCCAAAACCTCTCTCAGATGCTCCTCGTGCTTTTCCTGCGTCTTGGAATAAACCAAGATGTCATCAATGAAAACTATCACAGACCGATCCAGCATCGGTCTACACACGCGGCTCATGAGGTCCATGAATGCGGCAGGAGCATTGGTGAGCCCAAACGGCATCACCACGAACTCATAATGGCCATAGCGCGTCCGAAACACGGTCATCTGTACATCCTCCTCTCTGACCCTCATCTGATGATAACCTGAACGCAAATCGATCTTGGAGAACCAAGATGCTCCCTGTAACTGATCAAAGAGGTCATCAATCCTCGGGAGTGGGTAACGGTTCTTCATCGTTACCTTATTCAGATCCCGGTAATCTATACACATCCGATGCGACCCGTCCTTCTTCTTCACAAACAGGATCGGGGCTCCCCAGGGTGAACTGCTCGGTCAAATAAATCCCTTGTCTAGCAGCTCCTACAACTGCGTAGACAACTCCTGCATCTCGGGAGGAGCCAACCGATAGGGTGCCTTGGCTATCAGAGCCGCACCAGGAACTAGGTCGATCCTGAACTCCACCTGACGCTCCGGGGGTATTCCAGGAAGCTCCTCCGGGAACACATCAGTGTAGTCTCGCACCACTGGAACCTCGCTCACCGTCACCTTACCCGTCTCCCGGGTATCCATAACGTACGCAACATATCCCCGCAACCCTGCTGAAGGTAGCGCCTAGCCCTTGCTGCTGAACATACAGTGGGTCCACACTGTGGCCTCTCGCCGTGGATCACCAACTCTCCCCCACGAGGGGTCCTGATCCGCACTAGCTGCTGTGCGCAATCTATCACCGCCCCATTAGGGCTCAACCAATCCATGCCTATAATCACTTTGTTCCCACGCAACGGAATGGGATCCAAATCCACCAGGTAGCGCTCCTCAAATAACCCCAGGACACAATCTCTGAACACCGATGATGCCTGCACCGATCGATCATCGGCAATCTCAACTTGTAAAGGACAATCCAACATGCCCGAAGACTCAGCAAACCTCTTGCTAAGCGCAAGGGAAACAAATGATCGGGTGGCACCCGAGTGAAACAACACCTGAACAGGAATACCGTTCACATGGAACGATCCTAATGCATATACACAGAGCACATATCAATATCATAACATCATAAAAATAACATAGAGGGAAAGAATCATACCCGTCACCACATCGGGTGCGGCGCGTGCCTCCTCGGTAGTCAGCTGAAACGCCCGGCTCCTCACCACTGGAGCCTCCACCTTGCCCTGCCGGCCTTCTGTAATCCGCAGGGTAGCTGGAGCTGGCGCCTTAACCGGCGCTGATGCTGTCAACTGGGGGCAATTGGCCTTCTTGTGGCCCCTCTGGTTGCAGTGGAAACATAACAACTCCGACGTCTGAATCACAGGTGCAGGGGAGGTACAATCCCTGCTGAAGTGCCCAGGCTTGCCGCACTTGTAGCAGCCTGGTGATCCCATCTTGCACACTCCCTCGTGCGCCTTGCCGCATTTCCTGCAGCGGTGCCGCCCCTGTTGGCCTTTCGGCCCCACATCTGGTCCCTTGGGCTTCTTCCCCGAAGCCCCCATAACATGCCCCTCTTCCGCCTTCCTCTTCCGGATGTGCTCCAGATCTATCTCCCTCTCCCTTGCCCTGGCAATCATAGAGTCCAGGATAGGGCAAGCTGAAAAATTGACATGCTCCCGAATATCAGCTCGTAGCATGTCATAGTAGCGGGTCCTCCTCATATCCTCGTCACCCGCGTACTGGGGCACCAGCAATGCCCTCTCCCGGAACTTGGCGGTGATCTCCGCCACAGTCTCTGGCGTCTGTCTCATATCTAGGAACTCCCTGGCCAGCTGCTGAAGCTCGACAGCCGGCGCAAACTCTGCCCTGAACCTGGTCACGAAGTCCGACCAAGTCATAGCCTCGACAGCCGAGGCTCCCAACGAGTCACCAATGGACTCCCACCAATCCCTAGCTCGGTCTCTCAAACATCCTGCTGCAAATCTCACCTTCGACCCCTCAGGGCAGAAGCTAGTCAACTGTGCAGACTCAATGTCTGCAATCCATCGCCTGGCAACTATGGGGTCCTTTGCCCCGTGAAAATCCGGCGCACCACTGCCCCGGAAGTCCTTGAAGGACAGTGTGCGAGATCCCAACTGGCCAGATGCCATGTCGCTCCTGAATGCCCCGAGGTAATCCTCCATCAACTCCAATATCCCTTCCTTGATCGACCCAAAGATAATGGGGTCGACTCAAGGATGCCTCTGGTGATCTCTGACGCGATGAACTCGCATAGCCCCTCATCTACTGGCTCGGAACCTGATCCCGAACCCGATCCCTCTCCTGTACTGCCAACTGCTGGCCTCGAGCGTAGTACCACCATTCTGAAATACATAAATAATAATCGTTAGCGATACTGATACCTCTGGAGGGATCACACCTACTACAAGTTCCCTGGTCTTATCTCGGCCTTCCTCGGTTCAGGTACGGATCGTCTGCTTTCAGTAGTATGGGCCCATACTACCTTCCACATCTATCCGTACCTTATTCAAGGACTGCCTTGACTCCACCAGGCCCCTTTCACTACCGCTGATCACTGCTATACTCATCCTAGGCTTGCCCCAGGAGAATCTCTAACTCCACCCTACCCGGTCCTCAGCTGCTGAAGGTCTCCTTGTAATGCCAATTAGCCATTACTTGAACACGATCACATGTGATGAGGCTCAGATAATCCTTCGAGTAACAGACTCGTCCTTATAACGGTTAGACTCAAACGAGAGATGCGCAATAGGTCCAAATCCAACACTCTAAGATTATTCAACCCTGATCACATGTGACATGACGTATTCACCTAATGGCTAACTCCCATCACTCAGAATCCCACAAAGCACAAAGCAAGCAGCATTCAGACAAAAGGGAACAATCTCAAGCAAATCCGTTCTCATCGAGAGAATCTGAACTAACATACAGTGCTAAACCCATATTATCAGCAGGCTATCCTACTGCTGTCTACTCAATTCTAGCTTGCAATTTTCATACACTGAAGCACATAAAGCAGGCACAGAAGGCAACACTCCTAGATCCTTGGTCCTATTCTAGCATGTTGTTCTACTGAAACTGATAAACATAACATAAGCTTGTATGGGTACTACGGGGAATACTTACTTGAGCTTGGTTGGTCGCGCACATCACACACTTCGTTCCTTCTTAAAACTCTTTACTTAGCTTTTCAGAAAATATTTTCTTCTTTACAATTTTTTAATCCCTCGATTTGAGTTCAGACACCCCCGAAGGTGTGTCCGAATCCCTCAAACCGGGGCTCTGATACCAACTTGTAACATCCCAAAAATGCCAAAAATTTCATTTTTAAAACATGTACTTAGCAAAACATTAGGAATAAAACGTTCAACGATCATATCATTTCACAAAAGATATTGCATGTCCGGAAAACATTTTTATAAAACATAAAAGTGTCAGAGTACAAATCCCCAGGAAGATCTCATAATGCAGAATACAAAGCATGTGTGTGATGTACTGCTACCGCGCCAGCTCCTTCCCCTTCGAAGAAGAGGTACCTAAAACCAAAACTGAAAACTGTAAGCACGAAGCTTAGTGAGTTCCCCCAACATACCACATACCATACAATCACATAACATACATATATTGTCAGGCATATCTGGGTGTCCGACCTACCCCTTTGGCCCTCTCGACCGGATACTGGCTAGCATATCTGGGTGCTGGCCTCCCCTTCGGTCCTCTCGATTGGATACTGACTAGCATATCTGGGTGTTGGTCTCCCCTTCGGTTCTCTCGACCGGATACTGACTAGCATATCTGGGTGCTGGTCTCCCCTTCGGTCCTCTCGACCGGATACTGACTAGCATATTTGGGCGCTGGGCTCCCCTTCGGTCCTCTTGATCGGATACTGGGGACTATTTCACCCCCTACTACTACCACATAACACATAGCACATCATCTATCTAGCATGGCTGGGCACGACCGCCCCTTCGGCCCTATCGACCGGTAACCTGGGGACTATCTCCCCCTACTGTCACTAGCACATAGCATCATATCATACTAGCACATAAACATATTACAGGTAGTAGCAACCTTAGATGAATATCACAGAGACTATCATCTATCATACAAATCCTACTGGTGGGCAGGAATTGTGGCCGTAGACCCACCGCTACTGGAAGATAACTCACCTCAAAGTAGCTGTTGATCTGTGTGGGAACTGACTGTCTCCTGCTGCTGCTGCCCGGGAATCCTCCGACTATAATCTCCACCAAACACTCAGTCAATTACTGCTAAACGACCTCAGGGTAAAATGACCATTTACCCTTAACCAAACCAAGAGTCAAAGTCAAAGTCAACTTCCAGTTGACCCGACTCGCCGAGTTGGCTTGCCAACTCGCCGAGTCCTTATTCATTCGATTGACCATCATCCCGTCTCTACTCGTCGAGTTAGGCATTGACTCGACGAGTTTTCCTTCTAAACCAAGGTCCAATAGTCCTTCATCCTACTCGCTGAGTTGTATGAACAACTCGCCGAGTTCATCTTCATCCGAAGAACATGCTACGCTGAGACTCGCCGAGTTGTATGAACAGCTTGCCGAGTCTGTTCTTGACGCAAGAAGATTGCCGTGAACTCGCCGAGTCAAGGCATTGACTCGCCGAATTCCTTCATGGGTGAGTCTGGCTTCCGACTCACTGAGTCACACCCCATGACTCACTACTCCACCCCGCAACCACGAAAAGGGGGAAAACTCGGGGACTCGCGACTCGACTCGCCGAGTCCGATGAACGACTCATCGAGTCTGTCACATGCAAATACTATATACTCGATTCTGCTTGAATCCAACGCATGTCATTCATAGATCTGGGTTTCTAGGGCTTGATTATCACGTAAAGTTTCCAACTTTACGTGTAAATAAACACCAATGAAGGTTTTAAGGCTCAAAATGCACTAAAAGAGTAGATCTAGGGCTTTCATGCAATATGGCTCCATAAAGGCAGTAGATCCAAGCTCCTGGAGCTCAATCATGCCTAGATCTAGAGGCTAAACAACTTATTACAAACCCTAATACACAATAAAGCTTGGGGAAAGGCTCAAGAAGGACTTTCATGGAGCTATAAGGGACTATAAGCATGAAAACAGAGGGAAACCGAGTTATACCTCAAGGAAATCACTGAAGTAACACCAAGATGCCTGGCCTCCTTCTTCTCTTCTTGATCTACTCTCCTTTCCTCTCAAAATCTTCAAGAAAACACACCAAAATGCTTCAGTCTCACAAGGAACAAGGCTTGGATGAAGTAGAGAGCTCTGAGGGTGAAGGGGGCGAGCTTGGGGGTGGATAAGAGGGCTTAAATAGGGTGCAAGTCCTTGAAATTTAGGGTTTCATCAGACAGTGGGGACTCGCCGAGTCCAAAATATGGACTCGCCGAGTCGTCAACTTAAACGTGTTCCATATCCCGTCTCTACTCGGCGAGTCGGGCCTACAACTCGCCGAGTCCAAGGCTAAAAATGCAAAACACTTAGTTAGATGTACATACCAGAAACCAAGTGGTATAGTGGGTGTTATAACACCATAATGGTTGGTGTTTTCTGTGTGGTGCCCATCACCGTGGGGTACACATGCCCCGCACCTTCTATCTTCTCTGCGTCTGCTGATTTTCATTTACATATATAAAGTATTTTTAAATAAGCGAGATGTACAAGCTAGTAATGAAAGACAGTGAGAAATAGTGAGAGTTGCTTATTTACCTATAGTTAAGAGGATGAGAGGAAAATTATGTGGCACTGATGTGACAACAAATAAGAAATGGGGAGTGGGTACACTCACCAACCTAAAAAATTATCACGAAACAGAAAAAGTTGCAAAATATATTTGACAATAAATTTGGGAAAATGACTCATGAATGTAACTTACTTTTGATTTTGTTCACGTTTAGTCATTTTTTTTACATAATATGTAATTGAACTTGTTGTTTGTGTTCACCACAACCTTTTTGACCAACAATCACATGTGATAGTCTGTCAAAAGGGTTATGGTGAATACAAACAACAAGTTTGATAATATATTGCATAAAACATGATCAAATATGAACAAATTGGTTACCTTACTGAGTCATTTTCCCTTAGAATTATAAGTTGTTTTAAACAGGAAATAGCATAACTCAAATATGTATTTTATTATGTAATAACGTGAACATTTATATGAAACATGAGATTATTTTTTGTGAAACAAATAAATAAACACTATACTTTATAAAAACTTAATTATATATAAAAAACTTATATATTACTTTAAAGAAACTCTTATAGTTTTCTTAGTTTTATTTGGCCTTTTCGATAATTTTTCGCTTTTATATAACTATTTTCATATAAAAAAACCTCAACCTTTTAAAAAACTCACGTTTTGCAAACTTTTTTGTTTCTTTAGTTTTGTATTTGTTTTTGTTTTGGTTCATAAGTTTTTCATGTTGTATATAATGTTCTTGATAATTTTTATTTTTCACATTAAAATCTGAAATAGACATTTGATTTTTCAAACAAAAATAAAGAATGTCGTGTCTAATACTTGTGGATGAAAGTATCATTCTATATGATATTTAAAACAATCTAAGATGCCAAACACCAATATATGTTTGGAATCTAATTTCAGATTTCATGTTATTACCAATAAAAATATTTTCAACCTTAGAAGTGATTTGATCCATATTAATTTTTGTGTTCGATTCTTGTTGGTAAAATGCATATCAAATTTTATTTAAAGGATACTCGAAGATTGTAACATGTAAAGACCATAGGTCTAAGTTGGGCTTGCATCTTAGCTTGTTTTAAGAATCAAACAGAAAACCAACTTTCAAATGTTAATGTTACACTAGTACAAAATTGGGTTATGACGTTGGTTTTTGAAAACTTGGTCTTCTTGGTTTTCATATTTCTCATTACTAAAGGTCATAAACTAACTCACATGATTGTTTCCATGACAGTTTATTGAAAACGAGTCACCATTGCACATCAGACTTCACACATTCATGTCGGTTTTACATAAAAAAAGTGACAATATGTGCGACAGTCTAAAATGGTGGGAAAATGTCCTCTTTAATAAGGGGTTTTGTTATTTTATATGTTCATTTACCTTGTAGCGGTTATTAAGCGAGACATAAGGTGTTAAAGTTGATGGGAAATCTAAGTTACAACTACAATGCCATAAACAGAAAACAATCAAAACAATTCTAATTAATTAGGGCACATGCAACCTAGTTTTGAGCTATGCCTTTCACATATAGCAACATACTATGAATCACTAGCATAGAAAACTTTCCTATGAATGAAGTAGTTCATAAGATAGGAAAACCTAACCTTTAGATTATTATAGTAAACAATCTTGAATCCTTCTTGTTCAAAACTTTGGCAGCTAGCACCACAAGCGCCGTGCCTCTGATGGTTCACACCCAAGGCTAGTAACTAAGAATTATGGAGAGGGAGGAGGAGAATTTCAGCTAGAAGTCTCTTAGGGTTATGAGTGCTGAAAATGTAAAGGCCAAGGCGCCTTATATAGGTGAGGCAACTTAGAGCCAAAGATAGGGTTTAAGGGTGGAAACCCTAATCCCCTTTGCTTGGTGACCAAACAGCCTACAGGTGTCCATCCAACAGTCTCCCACTTAGATAAGTATAATAACTATAACTGTTGGTATAATCTTCCAAATTGATTAGCAAATTGTAGCTACCAAAAGTTGTTGTCGAACTCTGATCTAGTCTGTAACATGTCCTAATATAAGTGATCATATAATCCTCCGTTCTGCAAGATATCATAAGGATATGAGACATGGAACAAAATTAATCTCATTGTCCAATACTTTGTTTCCCTATTTCTGATTTGTAATGACATAGAATTTAAAATCGAACACATCAATCAAGTCCTGTCCGAGCCCGACACTATAAGTTAACACCAAATCACCGAGGGGCCCAAATATATCGATTTTCCCCTAAAGGGAAAAAGGAACATATAACCTTTGAATTATATTGTTGTACTATCTACTCATCAAATTGTTCACAACAATACATTTTATAACATCAAGTTATGGATGCGTTTGCGTATCTTTAAAGCACAACCAACTTGTAAACTACAACTCATATATTTCTTTTTAAAGATTATAAGATATTATTGTCTCAGAATTACTCGTGATAAATTCCATGAAAAAATTCTCTAAGTGTGGGTTAATCAAATACTTAAATTCTCCATTTCAAAGTACTCATGAATATTGCCGAATACTTATTGCCATGTTTGAAACTCTTCAAACAATCTGCAATTCAACTCATGACAGTCTTGGTTCACTACTTACCTCCAAAAGTATGACTGAATGTGGATATTTGAATAATCTAATTATTCATGAAGTAAAACATGAAAAAATGAAACACAAATAAATAATAGACAGAAGGTAGTAATCCAACTCACAAATAAATCTACAGTACTTAATCACCAAAAGTCAATTACATTTATTTCGTTGCAAGTTTCGAACCTGACTATCTAACTACTAAAACTAATATCATCCTTCAGACCAATGCTCCAAGCAGCTGAACGTGCTTGACCCTACTCAGTCCCTTTGTGAGGGGATCTGCAGGATTCTCTTATGACGATACCCTCTTCACGACAAGGTGACCTTCTTCTACTCTATGTCTAATAAAATGGTATTTTCTGTCGATATGACTTGATCTGCCACGATCTCTTGGTTCCTTTGTTATGGCAACCACCCCTCCATTATCATAGAAAATCTCCATTGGCTCCTTGATGGCTGGAACAACTCCAAGGTCTCCAATTAAGTTCTTCAACCAAATAACATTCTTTGATGCTTCGCTCGCTGCTATGTACTCTGATTCACAGGTAGAATAAGCCACCGTCTCCTGATTGCAACTTTTCCATGTTACCGCTCCTTCGTTTAGGGTACACACCCAGCCAGATTGAGAATGGAAGTTGTCTCTGTCTATTTGAAAGTTGGCGTCACTATACACAGTTACTCTCAACGTATCATTGCCACCAAGCACAAGGATATAGTCCCCAGTTCTTCACAGATACTTTAGAATATTCTTAACTGCTATCGAGTGAGCTCTACCTGGATTTCCCTGATAACAATTGACCATTCTCAAAACAAAATCCACATCATCGCAAGTACATGTCATAACATACATGATAGATCCAACTACAGAAGCATATGGAACTCTATTCATTTATCCTATCTCTGCATCAATACTCGGTCTCTGATTCTTACTCAGTTTGGTATTACTCTGTATAGGTAGTTCTCATTTCTTGGAATTCTCCATACTAAAACGCTTTAGTACTTTTTACACGTATGTACTTTGACTAAGTCCAATTAGCCTTTTACTATTGTCTATCAAAATCCTTATCCTTAGAATATAAGTAGCCTCTCCTAGATCCTTCATAGCGAAACACTTTCTGTCACACCCCAAACCAGAATGGCGGAAACATTCGGGGGTGGATGACTTCACGTAGTACCATATCAATTGAATATTGTAAAGAAAGTAATACAACCATCATATATATATAATAAAAATGTACATTGTTGCGTTATACATGTTTCCAAAAGAATATTACAATATGATGATTTAAAATGGTTGATAATAAACGCCTTTAGCGTTCCTTCTTCAAAAGCTGGTAGTTACCTGTATTACTGATTCCCTGAGAAATACAAGTGGTTTCGAAAAAGTGTCAACAATAAAGTTGGTGAGTTCATAAATGTTTTGTACTGAAAAAGTATGTCTTTTTGGAAGAAAATCGATGAACGTGGCTTTCAGAAAATCCAATATTTTCCACATATAGTTTGAAAAGTTCCCAAGGTTGGAGGGCATTAGTATCTTTCGTATTTAAGTGATAAAGATAAGTTTTGTACTCAAAATAATTTAAATACTGAATGCATGTATAAATCTCGTAAATCAAACTTGTTTTTATACTTTCGTGTGAGTTTTATAACCATACTATTGACACAGACTGCCTGTAACAACATTCTTCAGGTGTTGTAGTGTTATGACATTTGTCACCCCAGACCTGCCGGTCTAACTGTACCTAACAGTTTAGGTGCGGGGTTGTCAATCCCGTATAGATCTATACACAAGTATCACGCTCTCCCTCCAAGAGATTATGGCTTATAATACAAGACTTGAAATGCATACATAAAAGTACGTTGAAGTTTGAATATCTCACATCACTTAGTATAAATAGATTTACGATAAGAAAGTATTTATTTCACTTTAGAAGAAAGTATTTCGTTTTTCAAGATGTATACGTAAGAATGTATGAATAACTCGCAAACTATACCCATTATAGTTTTTCAGAAAGTAAGTTCCATTTGGTGAAAATAACTTGGTGATATACTAAACTTTATACGTAAAGTAAGATATTGGTATCGAATAATAATAAGATAGATGTTGCATTTATATAAAACAATATGTTTTCTTGTATTGTACTTGTATCCCCCCCCCCCCATTAAAACATGAAAAGACTTGAAAAGTAGGGGTATGAACTCACTTGTTCGGTTTGAAGAGAGCGAGACTAGAGTCGGGCAGAACTTCAACTGCGGAAAGCTGCGTCTTCGAGCTTCTCGGGGATCTCGGTAGCGTAGAACCTTCGTCGGGGCTCGAGTGTGGAACCGAGGGTGTCGGGATGGTCTCTGGTACGTAAGAGTGTGTGAGGGTGAGTGAAACATTGAGTGAGGTGTACTAAAATCCGGAGCTTATGCCTTCTATTTATAGGGCTGAAAGTGCGAGTACACTGGGCGTACCACCGGAGTACGCTGGGCGTACTTCGGTTATGTTGGGCGTAACTTTGCGTCATGGGTTACGACTCAGGTCTAGCTAGGCGTAGAGCTTGGAGCCGATGGGACTCGACCCTGCACCTGAGTACGCTGAGCGTACTCCTGAATTACGTTGGGCGTAATTCTGGCTTCCATCTTCTAAATTCCATAACTTTCGCGTACGGGCTCCGTTTTTCGCATTCTTTATATCCATGCATAGGTGAGATTATGCTCTATAACTTTCATTTAGACTCCTTCGGCTAGTTTTGACTTTATTTTTAATGCTATGTTTTTAATAGGCCGGGACTGCTAAAGTCCGTTAAAAATTTGTAACTTCTTCATACGAGGTCCAATTTGGGCGATCTTTTTATGTACGTTTACTGTTTAACGAACTCTACAACTTTTGTTTAGATACTTAAGGCTAAAATATATTTTATTGGAATTTCACTTTTTACGTTAAATAGTGTTTTACCGGGTGTGTCGTAAATATTTGAGTGATTATAGTTTCTTCAATATAACCCGGTTTCGAATGTTCTTTATGTTTTTGGAAACCTTGGAACCATATCTAACATTTGATGCATCCCAATTTAGATATTTTGAACACTTTATTTTTGAGGTTAATTTCATTGATTCCAAATAGTTTTTGTTGTATTTGACTTTTGAGTGTTACATTGCTTTTGGAAAAATATAGGGTTGTCACACTTTCCAAGCCAAGACTTCACTTCTTGCAAATTTGGAATGTCATTTCCTATGAGAAGTGTTTTCATCAACATACAATTCCAGGAAGGTTACTATACTCCCACTAGCTTTGACATATACACAAGATTCATCTTCACTTCTAGAAAAGCCAAATTCTTTGACCTTCTCGTCAAAACAAAGATTCCATCTGCGAGAAGCTTGTTTCACTCCATAGATTGATTTCTCAAGCTTACACAATCTATTTGGATACTTTGAATCCACAAATCCCTCTGGCTGACTCATGTAAACATCCTCAGCCAACTTCCCAATAAAGAAAGCAGTTTTGATATCAATCTGCCATTTTTCATAGTTATGAAACGCAACTATGGTAGCATTACCCTAATAGATTTTATCTTAGCTACTGGTGAGAAGGACTCATCATAGTCAACCCCTGGGATTTGAGTAAAGCCCTTCGCAACCAATCGAGCCTTGAAAGTGTGAACCTTTCCAATCCATGTTGGTCTTTTTCTTGAAGATCCATTTGCACCCATGTCAGGTGTATTTTGTGCACCTTTTTGCACAACTTTTAGCCTTTTTTTTAAGCATGTCCTTAACTTAATTTCGTTGTTTTTATTGCATTTTAGCATATTTAGGTTAATTTCTTGAACAACCTTATTTGCACACTTTTATGTCTTTTCAGGTAAACCGAATCTTGGAACACGCTTTGGGAAGTGTCGGGAAGCATTGGTGAAGATTTCGGGTTGATCGGGCGAAGAACGAAAAAGTTGGAAAAATCAAGTTTGGAATTGGATTCAGAGAGGTACACGGGGCGTGTTGAATTTACACTGAAAAGTGGGCACGGGGCGTGTTTGACCAAAATGGGAGCTGTTGACCATGCTGAACACGGGGCGTGTCAGTTTAGTGCAAATCAACACGGGGCGTGTTGTTGAACACGAATCGTGTCAGTTTAGTGAAAATCAACACGGGGCGTGTTGTTGAACACGACCCGTGTCAGTTTAGCCTATTTTAACACGGGCCGTGTTCGACCCAAAAACCAACTTTTGATAGTTTTTCCTATCTTTCATATTACGGGTTGAGGGTCATTTTTACAGACACACAACATATCAGAGCACCATTGGAGAGGAGAATTCGAAGGTTTTTGCAAGGGTTTGTCCGTTAATCATTTGGAAACGTTAATTCTTGTTTTTGTAAGTTGTAATTACACTTAATTTCATCTTTTAGACTTGTGATCTTGTTCTAGCCATGTGTGGCTAGAACCCTAATTTCTCCAACTTCATGTCTTGACTTCTTGGTAGTGATTTCAATCATATGAGTTGATGTTTGCTTTTAATTTCTATCTAGTGAATTTGATTTTGCTTCAATCGAATGTTTGATTATAATTGTGATTCTTACTGGCCATTTGAATTAGGGTTAGGTCATTCAAGTTATCTCTTTTACAAAATCTGTAATTGTTTTGTGAAATTGAACAAGTAACAAGCACTAAACTGATTTCCATTGAATGAATTTAGTGTAAATCTTATTCATACACTTTTACACTCCCGAGCTTATGAGGAGTATTGGGTGTTGTTGGGAACATTCACATAAAGCTTCATGCAATCTTATAATCTAATTCTAAGAGCTTGTTTAGATTAGGTTAGTAAGGTTAGGGTTAATCAAAGAGCCTGTTTTGGTTAATTAATGTGGTGAATGGGAAGTGTTAGAGCTTGTTAACACTTTCAAGTACCAACTTAGATAGAATTAAACAAATATCATGTTATCTTGGAATCACATTGCTAAGTTGTCATACATGAGGTTGGAGTCCTTACCTTTTCTGAATTTAATTCACTCTTTTAGTTGATTGCTTGTGTTTTTAAGTGTTTGTTTTAATTATTTTATCCTAAACCCCCCTCTTTACTGTTGGTGACCATAGTACCTTGCGCAAAGAGATATAGACTAATTATCCCGTGTCTTTGTGGATCGACCCTGCTTGCCTTGTACGACTTTTTTAGTGCAATATAGTGGGATTCTTTTGGACTATATCGTACCCCATTATTTGTTGGGTCTGACACGCCTAACAACCCACCTATCTTATGACCTGGTACATTATCAACCAAATTCAAAACTTGGTTGTCATACATGGACTTGATCTTGCTATGTATTGCCTCTTTCCATTTGGTTGACTCAAATCCTACCACGGGTTTCTTGTAGTTAGCTAGCTCATCATAATTTACCAATGTATTATCACTGATAAACATATCACCATCTGTAGTAATATGGAAACCATAAAACTTAGGTGGCATTCTAACTCTATTAGAGCGCCTAAGTGGTAATGAATCGTCAATTGGTTCAACTGGAATTGCTTCCTCAGGTTGATCCGTAGAATTTTCAGAGGTTCCTTCATCATTTGATTCCTGAATTTCTTCAAGATCAATTATACTCCCATTGTCCTCTATTTATATGAGCTCTTTCTCTCAAAAGACCCCCCTTCGTGCTATAAGACCACATTCTCACTAGGTCTGTAGAACGAATATCCAAAGGATTTATGTGGGTAGTCGATGAAAATACATCTCTCACTTTGAGGTTCATGCTTGTCATAAGTCTCTCGTCTAATGAAAGCTTCACAATCCCAAACCTTGATATGTGCTAACGAGGGAACCTTCCCTGTCCACATCTCGTGAGGTTTTTGTGCAACCTTCTTTGTTGGGATAAGACTAAGAATGTGGGCGGTAGTCTCTAAGGCATACCCCAGGATGAGATTGGATGTGAAGCTTGACTCATTATAGAACGTACGATGTCTAACATGGTCCGATTACGCCTTTCGGCCACACCATTAAGTTGTGGTGTCCTAGGAGGTGTCAATTGTGAAACTATTTCACATTCCTTGAGGTAGCCGTGGAACTCAATACTAAGATACTCACCGCCTTTGTCGGATCTAAGCATCTTTATCTTCCTGCCCAATTGATTCTCGACTTCTTGCTTAAACTCTTTGAAATTTTCAAAGGTTTCTGACTTATGCTTGATTAAGTAGATATATCCATATATGCTATAATCATTAGTAAAAGTCACATAGAATCGATTTGCATCCCTTGTGGTGCATCTGAAGGGCCTACACACATCTGTGTGTACGAGATCCTACAATCCTTCACCTCTTTCACAAGAACCGGTGAAATATTATTTTGTCATCTTTCCCAATAAACAACACTCGCATGTGTCATCTGACCTTAAGTCAAATGATTCCAACACTCCATCCTTTTGGACCTGGGCCATACGTTTCTTTTTAACATTTCCAAGAAGACAATGCCACAAGCACACTTTGTCTATACCATTTGACGAAACAATATGAAAAGCATTATTTCCTAAATTGTCTATAATCATTACAGTTTCATACATGCCATCACAAGGTAAAACATCAAAATAAAACACATCATTTTTGTATGCAGAAATAGAACCATTCTTATCATTAAAAGAGTATCTAAAACCTTGTCTAAATAAAGCATGAAATGAAATGATGTTTCGTGTCATCTCTGACGAGTAGCAAAAATTTATTAAATATAAACCTAACCCACTACTAAGAACTAATCTATAAACTCCAATCTTGGTGACAAGTGAAGATTGCCTATTCACCATGATCAAGTTCATTCTTCCATGTTCCACATCCTCACTTCTTCTTAGCCCTTCCAATTCAGAACAAATGTGATACCCACATCCTGTATCAAGAACCCAAGAATGAGAATATGATGAGTTATTAGATAAGATAGTGTAAATACCTGCCGATGTTGGCTTCACTTTTCCATCCTTGATATCCTGCAAGTATTTTAGGCAACTTCGTTTCCAATTCCCATTGTCATTGCAATAGAAAAAAGTGGCCTCTTTGGGGTTAGATGGGAGGAGCATCAAAACTGGATTTTCCTTTGGGTCTTGTACTTGATGACCCAGCTTGGGACTTTCCCTTCCAGTTTTGCTTGGGGGGACCTTTCCTCTTCTTCCCTTCCCTTTCCCTATGGCCAGAACATGTGCAATAGTAGGAGACAATACAATAGCTTTTCCCTTCATTCCTGCTTCAGTTGTTCGAAGGAGGTTGTGCAACTATGAAAAAATAGTTTCATTGTTGTTGTTCAAATAATAGGTCAATATGAACTGATCATAACAACTTGGCAGAGATTTCAACACTAAGTCAATTGCCAACTCTTCATCAAAATTCACGTTGAGCTTAATTAGCCTGTCCACATAACATCGGATCCTCGAAATGTGGTTGCTCACAGACTTTCCATCCTTCATCTTTCTTGCAATGAGGGACTTTACCACCTCGTACTTTTCTTGACGATCTTGCTTATGGTATTTCTCCATAAGTTCCTTGCTCATCTTGTACGACCAGTAACCGTCATAGTGCCTTTGTAATTTTGGAGTCATTGTCGCCACCATGATGTATGCAACTTTTGTGGCATCATTATAGTGCGTCCTATAGGCAACCATTTCTTTAGGAGTGGCCTTCGTTTCATCGATCTCATCCAAAGGTTTTTCAAGGACGTATTCTTTATCCTTGAAGCGAAGGGTCATCTTGATGTTGTGCATCTAATCATTGTAATTGGTTCCATCCAATTGCACCTTCGAGCAGATGTTCAACAGAGAGATGTTGTTGTTGGAGGAGGAGGAACTAGAAGCATAAGTGGGAGTAGACATCCGAAAGAGAAGACAAGTAGTTTTAGTTAGATAAGAACAATCCTCAATATGACACCCAAAATGAAATATCAAGGCTAGGATCCAACTAAATAATTTACATCTTAGAAAAGGGATGTCGTAATCTAATTGTAAATTACATAAAGGTAGGTAAATGATGATTTACCAATTTCACCATCGAAAATGAAATTCGAACGAATTTGGATTTTAATGAAATTCCTAAATCTTTTTTAGAATCATTGAACTTTTCAATGGCATGTTTAATCTCAATTATGCTCTTCCATTTATGACTGGGATACCAGAGATCACAAACAAGATGTGAATAACCATGCAAATTAACTTGGTACTCTTGTTGTCATTTATCATCTCATTTTAATGTGTCAGTTAGCTACATGCGCTCCATTAATCAATCATAATTTTTGAGACACCCATTGCCACCTTTTATTCGTCCCTATTAGTGTGTTGGTTAACCATACACGCTCCACTAATGAATCACAAAGTGCAGTGTGTAATTTCATGGGTTAACATACAAGTTCACAATTTTCCTAAAGTAACTAAGATTGGGAATTAAAAAAAATATGTTTAGTTACTTTATAATTCATTATACTTATTAATGATGATTAGGTTGTCTTATCAAACCCGTTCGACTAACGACCCTCCATCAATCAAGGAAGCGGTGGGTGAGTGTGGACACCCATTCAACCACCATTTTATAGGTAGTTTTCTTATCCCCCTTATAGATTGGCTTCATGAATGAGGCGTACAAGCGGTTTGATTGACTCGTCTGATACATATAGCAATATTAATCTTTTAATGTTACATATATTATAATGGTGTACTTTTTTTAACTTTTCAAAAAATACTAAGGTTTACATTTTAAATTTCAAAAATTAGACTTTTAAATTAAATTTAAAACAAACCCAATAATATTTGAGATTAATTATTAAGTCCAATTAATAATCAAATTATTTATTTAAACACTTAAAAAAATCAATCATATTAATTACCAAATAATCAATCAAGTCAAATATTTGTTTCCTAATTTCTAGGCATTCAAATCATCAGGATATATTGCAAAATCAGATTTAGAAATTAAATATAGCATATAATCATCCAAGAAATTAAATATGGTAGATTTGTTATAGATTTTCGGATCTGACCGAGTTCACGTCGTGAGCTTCAAGGCTCACGTCATGACCTGCGACTAAATCAAAACCAGGTTTCTTTTCAATTCACCAATGTGAAAATACATGAAAGAAAGCTCTAGGCTCTGATACCACCGATGGGAAATCTAAGTTATAACTACAATGCCATAAGCGGAAAACAATCAAAACAATTCTGATTGATTAGGGCACATGCAACCTAGTTTTGATCTATGTCTTTCACATATAGCAAGATACTATGAATCACTAGAATACAAAACTTCCCTATGAATAAACTAGTTCATAATATTGGAAAAACTAACCTTTATATTGTTATAGTAAACAATCTTGAATCCTTCTTCTTCAAAACTTTGGTAGCTAGCACCACAAGCGTCGTGCCTCTGATGGTTCCCACCCAAGGCTAGCAATTAAGGATTATGGAGAGGAAGCAGGAGAATTTCGACCAGAAGTCTCTTAGGATTATGAGTGCCAAAAATGTGAAGGCCAAGGATCCATATATAGGTGAGGTAGCTTAGATCCAAAGCTAGGGTTTAAGGGTGGAAACCCTAATCCCCTTGCTTGGCGACCAAGCAGCCCACATGCCTCCATCCAAGAGCCTTTGGACGAAATTTCTAGGCCCTACCTAGAAGATTTCGTCCAACGTATCTTAAGGAGGTTCTAGAGCCTTTTCCTCAACTATCAATAGATTGCCAAATAGCCCCTACACTATTTAATTAATCCAATTAATCCCAAAATTAATTCTGATTAATTTATGATCAATAATTAATTAAATATTATGATTTCTTAATAATACATTATTTTCATAATATATTAATAAATCATTTAATCCAATTTATTAATCTAATAATAAATCAACCTTTTCCAATATAATCCTATCCAATTGTCAGCTTTGAGGGCAACCCAAAAGGACTGTGCTACAATCAATTCAAATTAATATCAATTATAGTTATGGGTTTAGACACCTAATCCAACAAAAGTTTCATTTTAAGTGATCAAATTTTATACTGAAGTTTCTAACATGAAAAAGCCCATGACAAGTCGTGCAACAACCGGAAACGATGGCCAATTATCATCTATTATAACCGGTGTAATACTAAACATGTCACTAAAAGTGATCAATAATCATAATAAAAAATAACATGTTAGTATAGATCACTTTTGGTGACATCTTAAACTTTTATTTGTCGGTGTATATAAACAATAGTAATGATAAACGATTAAAAATGTTAGGAAAGATAACTTATCATTACAACTTAATTACATTTTTTTCTCCAAAAGTCAATCACCGTAAGTAAACATTTATCACTCGATACGAAAAAACACATCACTATAGGTGTATTACTAATGACGGTTCAAAATAAGATAGATATATCTCCAAAAACATGCTACCATATAATGATGGGTTTAACCTATAATAACATGTTTTTATATGTTATATTCACCATAATTGAACGACATCATAACTTATTTTAACGTAGTTTTGTACGAGTGTTAAGATACTTCTGAGCAGTTGAAAGTGATAATAGAATGCAAAGAACACAAAATAATACATAATGAATTACGTAGTTCACTTGATAATAAAGAGACGTCTATGGGGAAGCTAGAGAGATTCTTTATTGATGTGGATGTTATAAATACAATAACGGTGTATTACATGCACTCATGATAGCTCTCATAAAGCGAAGTCTATGGAGAAGCTAGAGAGATTCTTTTATGTTCTTCTATCCTATGAAACCTTCTATCTCTGAAAACTTTTGGCATCCACATAGAAAACTCTTATAATGTGTTTCGTGTTGTGGTGCTCAAACATTATTTCATTAGACTTTTCATTTAAACTCCACAACTCAACATCGAACTCCAAGCGGTCTAAGATACCAAGCCATTTTAGATGGCTGGTGTAACACCCATAATCGAGAAGGTTAACTGTGGAAATATTGAAAATTTCAAGTCGAACTCAACGAGTTGGGGGAGCCAACTCAGCGAGTTGAAGATGATGAATTGCAAGGATTTAAGGGGTCTACTCGACGAGTTGAGGAGTCTCAACTCGGTGAGTAGAGGTTGTTTTGGTTGCGGGATTAATGAGCCAACTCGGCGAGTTAGAGGAGCCAACTCGACGAGTTTGGCGCTATTTGAGAAACCCTAATTTTTGGGTTTTGCACCCTATTTAAACAACTTAAGTTCCAGGTGTTGGCCTCATTTCCAGCCTCCATAACCCCTCACCCTAATCTCGAAACCCTTGAGCCTCCAAGAGTGTTGTGAGTCCATTGTGTGTTGTTTGGTGTATGTTTGAAGCTCATTCAAGGAGGAGAAGCTTGGTGAAAGGTGGTGGTTCAAGAAGGAGCTCATAGATCTTGATTCTCTGCCTCATTTCCAGCTCATTTTGGATATAAAGTTCTAACCTTGATTAGTATTGCTTAGATCACTTCTTGGATTTATTTGTATGCTTTTAGCTATGGTTGGGTGATTGTTAAGGAAGTAGAAGTCCGAAGTGTTTATCCTTTCCAGATCTATGATCTTCATGAGCACTTTTGGCATAAAGGTGTCAAATTTATAGTCCTATGGGCTTCATTGATTTGTTAAGTCCTTCTTTTGGTCTCTTGTAAGCTTTTGAGCTTCTTCTAAGCATGAATAAGTGTAAAGTTGGAAACTTTACATAGCCATCAAGCCTCATATGGTCTGATTTGCATCTTGGAGTTATGTACTTATGGAATAAGTGCTTAATGATTAAGTCCTTACCCTTTTAAGTTTAGGGTTTGGGTTTTGAACCCCTTTTGGTGGTTCTTAGAGGTAAAGTTGGAAACTTTACTTTTCTTAAGGCCATTTCAGTTAAGTTCTGAGTGGGAGAAGCTGTTAGTTTTGGATATATCGGCTTAATGGGTTAAGTTGTTTAGTCTCAGGTGAAATCGAAGAGTTGGAGGATCCAACTCAACGGGTTGTTTTGGTTTTCCCTGATTTTGAGTTGGTGAGGGTCAACTTGGCGAGTTTGACCGATTTTTCTCGACTTTGCGTTTGTCAGAGGAACTCGGCGAGTTGAAGGATAAAACTCAGTGAGTTGGGTTAACTCAGGCCATTGACTTTGACTTTTGAATTATGATTTTGATCAAGTTTGTCCCCCGGGGTATTTGAAGCAATCTGAATTGGAAAATGTGGGCTTAGGATAGGGCCCATTTGGGATTGGGCCCAATTTGGAAAATTGGGCCACTAGTGGGCTTTCATGGATTTGGTGGTTTTTGATCTTGTTGGATTTAGGATTGGGCCTTAGTTATGAATCTTATTAGGTCAGGGGTAAAATGGTCATTTTACCCCAAGTTTGGATTTTTGGATCATGGTTTGGAACCCAATTGCTAAATGGGTGGTATTTTGGTATTGTTAGATTGAGGAGTTGTTAGGGCAGCTGCTAGGGATTTCTTGCAGCGAGCTTCAGCATTCGAGGTGAGTTTCCTTACTGAGTTTAGCGGTTTGAAGACACCAAGGTCGGCCCATGTTTACATTATGTTTTTAGTATGCCAATTGTCTTCGTGACTCTTGCATGTGATGTGTTTATATGTTTTCTGGGTTAAGGCCCGATGTCGGAGGGGGCCTGATGGATATATGTATGCTATGTATCTCTGTGATTATTACATTTGTATGTGTTTATTTTGATATATATTATTGTAAGTTAGGCGGGGCCTGTTTTACCGAGCTCAAATCGATTCTGGGTGGGGCCCGATGTCGAACGGGGTTCGAAGTCGGGCGAGGCCCACTATATGTTATTGTATGATTGGTATGTGATATTTGGGGAACTCACTAAGTTTTTTGCTCATGGTTTTCAGTTTATATTTTAGGTACTCCAATTTTCAAATGAAAATGGCCCGAGACGATCGCAACCCGTGTTTTCGGCAATATGTGATCTTTGGGAATGAACTCTGATAATAGTTTTATTTAAATGTTTTTCAATCTTTGGATAAAGTTACAATGGTGTTTTGAATATAATAAAAATGAAATTTTTTAACCTTGATTTTTGGGATGTTATAGCTGGTCTCCACCTGTTGCAATCTTCAAGAATGTTATAAATAGATTTTGATATTTATTTTACCTATAAGATTTGGACACAACATCCTTTCTCTTTTTGAAAAACTTATGTGCCCATCAAATTTTAATGTTGAAATCTATCAAGAACACCATCACAACACCTTGCAAAAACAAAGGGTCTTTTCAAGAATAAAAAGCTTGATGTTTGTTTTGAATTTTTTTTTGTGTAAAACCCGAAGATTACATATAAACCTATTAAAATTTCCAAATAAAAATATAAAAACACAAGGTTTTTTTAGGAAAAAATAAAGTTGAGATTTAATCTGTAACATCCTGATTTTGGGTCTAGAAGTTTTGGTTATTTTTTGGGATTCTTTTTGCAAAATAAAACTAAGGTTTTACTCCATAGAAGACCCTATATTTTGTATATTTCCATTTTTGATCTAAAACCTTTTTTTTCAAAATAAACTTGAAATTAACATATTCCTTGTTAATTGACAGGGAAAGCAGTTTACCAATAGGTATCCAATCTTTTACCCATCACTTCAACTAACATCACTCTTTCACTTTATCCCAAAGGATAAAAAGCAGTCATTAGGAAGTTGGAAACATTTGGCGACCAATACAAGTAATAAAAGAGCGTTTCTAAATGAAGTTTATTACTTATATAAGTACGTTCATAAAATATGTATAATACTAATATAAGTACATCTATAACAATTATATTTTATTGATGAAGATAATATTACTATAAATAGCAATGCCATTTTCGGTTACACGTAAGAACAAAATAAATTAGATTTGTAAAGATATTTATTTGAAGGACTTATTTTTTTACTTAATTAATAGTTTAAATTAATTAATAGTAAATAAATGAATATAGAATAGTAAAGAATGATTTGAATTCTATAGATAATTATAATTAAGTTTGATAATTATCTCTTGTGTTTCAAATCACTTCCCTATAAATAGAGGGCTCCAAATTCAGTTTTAACACACGTGAAAATACCTCTCAGTCTCAAAAGTTCGGAATCCGCAAAAAGCCAAAAGAATCCCAAAGTTTAGTTCCCACGTCATGGCAGAGTGTTTACCACGTCATGGTCAATCATAAAATTGATATTTCGGTTCTATTTGAAGCTAATGGCTTGAGGGTTGCTTATATATTCTTGTAAATTGTTTCTTGGGTATGATTTTAGAAGAGGTACTCAATGTTGGGTTCTCTAGTCCATTCAACCGACTCGTCAAAAGAAGAATCCTGCAACTATATTTTATTGTGTTCTATAAGTTGCATGGATAGTTAAGTTAGATCTAGATGTTTTGAGTCTTATATCAGAATTATTTAATGTTTCCGATGCCTAATGGTTGATCTTTGATAGGCTCGAAACCCATCAATTTTGGTAAGTGTTTTCAACTGGCATGGGTGTTTAAGACAAGGTTTGCTTATTCCTCGTATTCTGTAGATTTTCAAGCTTGGTATTGCACATGTAGATTATAAGAATTCCATGTGTTCATGTAATAGATGCAAGTACTACAATCACCAAAAGCTCGACGACTTCATGAGCTTCGATTTCCAACTAAAATATTCAAAACCAATTTAGTACTTTCTTACAACCTCTAAGTGGTAGTAAATTATTCCCCATATCAATAGCAAGAGGCATATTAGTGAGAAGGACTACAAATCTAAGATAATTGTTAATTGATACAATTGTCAAGAGTATTCGCATAAAAAGTCATGTAAGAATCCTATAAAGTAGCTTGATCCAAAACCAACAAAGAATACGGGGAAGCCAATTGTGGAAAAGATTAAAGATACTTCAAAATTACCAAGAAAAACCAAAAAAAACTTGAAAAGGTGTGTCGAAATACAAAAGAGAAATTTAACAAGCCTTAAGGCTCATATTCACAAGCAATTGATGATTTGAAGAAATACAGATACAATGAACAAGAAATTGAGGAAGTAATGGATGCAATAGATGATCAAGAATTTGATGAATTAAGATTATATATGTAACAAATTTCCAAAATACGTTGTTATCATATTGACTAAACTAACTATTTTTATATGACGTATGTAGGAGGAAGCACTAGTTGATGGACAAAGGTATATGTTGCATAAGAAAATGTACCAAAAATCTTGCTTGATGTACCAGTCACACTTAACAAAGAATAAGGAATTGAAGAAACAGTAGTGGATAATGTCACTTTTATACTAGAAAATATTATACCAGACTTGGAATTTTATAAAATCCCAAGATTGAGAAATTGATAATAGATAATTACTCAAGAAAATTCTAAGAAGGAAGTAGATGAACCTGGTTCGACCCCGAATAAACAATGTATTTATAATAGTATAGTGGGGGTGGGGTGGGGGTATTTTGTACTATACATTTAATAAGACAATTTTGGCCTTTTTGTAAGTGTTAATGATGGATAAGTTCACACCCACAATTTATTTAGATATTGTTACCGATGGCCATTTTGGCTACTTTTGAATGACACCCCATTTTGAGACTTTTGTAATCTGTTGATGATGTCATTTTCCAATGGATTAAATATGTGTAATGGAAAATTATTATGCTATTACAGAATTATCCCCATATAATATGTTGTTATATTTAACATGTTACAATATATTACAGTCCGTCCTTTTTTTACAATCTATCATTTTTATCATAATCTAATGCACGTAATTATTTAACAATATGTCCTTTTTTGTTTTTTTAAATAAAGTCGCTTTATGTCACAACTACTTACCACCAGTTTTAGGCAACATATTATTAAAGTATGTTGTTATTTTGACCCATACATGGCATTTAATGGTTTTTCTAAACAAAACATAACCCATGAAGATTAGTAAATTGTTATCATCGATTTTAGGCAACATATTTTCAAAATATGTTGCTAATTTTCCCCTTTCAATTAGAGTCGTGATGTTCATTGGCTTAGATAGGACTGTTCACTATTCGGATAAAACCTAATTATCCAATTGAACAATTTGGATTGGACTATTTGGTTCGGATATTCGAATATTTGGATTGGTTTTTAACAAAACCGAATTATTATTTTGGATTTCGGATTGGTTTTGGTTTATAAAATAAGAACTGAATAGTCCAAAAAAACAGAATAAACACTTCTTATTTATCTACTTATAATATATATCCATAGTTATTTATTAATTTGGTAATTTATTTTTTCAAATAGGTTCAAAACGTTTCACCCGACAAAAAAACATTAATATGCATTTTCTATCAAAAATATTCTATCTATAAAATATTTTACTATAATATATCTTTTTAGTAGTTGTTTATAAATTTCAAAACACATCTAAATAATTTGTTTTTGGTTCTTGTGTAAAGTTGGGCGATATTATAATTATATATCGTTTTAAAATGTTTTGTTTTTTGAAAACCGAATTATAAAAAAACCGATCCAACCAAATTGTAATTGGATTGGATCGGACCGGACTTGAATTTAGATTGGCCTATTCAGATCCATGTTTTGAAAACCGAAATCAATTTGAATTCACTTGATTGGATCGGATCAAACCGATCCATCCAAACAAACAACCCTAGGCTTAGATCAGGTAGTAGCAAATCACTAAACATGTTGCCGGCTACTAAAGTTAATATACTGACCACTAAAGTCAATATAATGTAGTAGATCCCTTCATGTGTCTGGAACTCACAAGTCAAACTATCCTAGCATACAATGGAAAAGGTATGATGCTTAAAAGTTTTTTATAAACCCAAATAAACTTGTGTAAATAAATTTTTTTGTAACACCCATAAAAATGACAGGAAATTTTAACTTTTTAAAACCAAGCCAACTTCACAAATTGTTAACAATCATAGTTTTCAAAACATTTTCAACATCAGAGTCTCCCAAAATCATAAGTCAAAACATGAGGATGTGTATGGTCACGCCTTCGCCTTCCCGCGACCATCTGAAGTACCTGAAACATAACCCAAAACTGTAAGACAGCTCTTAGTGAGATCCCCCTAAAGTACTAACACGTAAACAGATAAAAAATACAATAACAGCATGTCGGGTCCAATCAACCATCGGGTTGGAATACCCCTAGGCCCAGTTGACCATCGGGTTGGAATGCCAATAGACTATGGGTCCAATCAACCATTAGGTTGGAATACCCCAGGCCCATCAACCATCGGGTTGGAATGCCAATCTACAACAGGTCCTATCATCATCGGGATGGAATACCCTTGAGCCCAATCAACAATCGAGTTGGTACGCCCCCGGCCTGTTGGCTTACGAATAAAGCACTAAAGCCTCAACCACCAACTAAATATGTGTATATATAACAAATAATCATATAAGCAGTATATAGACAATCATGCAAATCTAGAGATCACTAAGCATAACATCATTCTATATACCAGGATACCGATCTAACAGATCACTACAACACGATAACATACTATCACATCTTAGGATATCAAATCCAAAGGGTCCGACTTGGTGCCTTCGACCCGCAAGTATAACGAGGAGAACTCACCTCACAAACTAGACCAAAAGTTGATGAGGTATCGATTCCGAATCTCAGTTCTCTAACCGGCACCTATTCCTACCAAATGACCAATTTCCATTAAAATCCCAAATTACCCTTAAGGTCAAACTTGGTCAAAGTCAACTAGTCAAACCAAATAGGTCAACTGAGTCAACCCAGTCGAATTAACTCGACCAAATCAACTCAAGGTGCGTATGCGGGGCATACTCCGGAGATACGTTGGGCGTACACAAAGCCTTGCCCGTTGACCACCATCGGGGTGGTTGACCTCGTATACAGGGCGTACTCAGAGTATGCGGGTGTACCCTCGGAAGTTCCAAACTCCATTAAGAGCTTAATGACTTAAGCTCTTACATCCATAATACAGATCCATGGCTAAAATACTCTTAGAAGTCATAAAGTCTCCAACTTTATGACTTAGATTGACCAATAAATGCTTAACCCAAGGTCTTATTTCATTAAGAGCTTCTAAATGATGCATGAAGCAAAACTAGCCACTTGGAACCCATTTTTATGACTTAAGACTCCTTCTAGGGTCTAAAAGGACAACTTAAATGTCAAGAACATGTCATGTTCAAGATCTAATATTTTGGGACCCAAAAGCTCCATAGAGACATCCAAATCTAGATCTATATGCTAGGGGGATAAAGTTGCAAGCTTTATACATTAGAATGGTTGCAAATAATGTAGAAATCTTGACTTATAGATCTTTAAATCTCCTCATGATGTTCTTTGTGATGCTTTTGGTCCCTTTAAGGGTTGATGAGAGAATGTAGACGTTTTAAGGGCTTATTATTCAAGATTTGAGTTTGTTTTGATCCCTTTGAGCATAAATGTGCAAGCTTTATGATATTTTGGTGTCATGCATGCATTAAGTCAATTATTAAGTCCCTTTTAAGTTTAAGAGCTTCATCTAGACATGCATAAACATAAAGTTGGCAACGTTACGTGGTTTTCCAAATCAAGTGAGTCAGATCTCTGCTTTGGGGTTATGTCTTCAAGGATTAAGTGCTTAATGGTTAAGCCCTTGCACTATCTAGTCTTATGGTTGGGTTTTGAACCCTTTGTGGTAGTCCCTATGGGTAAAGATGGAAACTTTACCCTTCCAAGTCTCATTTTGTTATAGATTTGAGCTTTGGAGCTCTTGGAATTGGAAAGGGTAGCTTAATGTATTAAGTTGTTGGAATTCAGGCAAACATGGCGTGTTTGCAAGTCAACACGACATGTTGGCTGGGATTTTTCCAATTGTATGGATGATGGAGAAACACGACATGCATATTCGTTAACACGACGTGTTTGGTCAATATGGACTGTTGACTTTGACTTTGACCAGAAGTTTGATCAGGGTTGACCATGGGATGTTTTGGGCCATGTTTGGGCCTTTTGGATTGTTGAATTGGGGCTTGGCTTTGGGGGCCAATTCATAGAGAGGGTAAAAATGTCTTTTACCCTAGTTTGGACACTTAGTGTGGTTTGGATCTGATTATTGATGGATGGCTATCCTATGATTGATAGAGCGGAGTTTCTTGTGGGCCAAAAGCCAGAGATTATTTCTTTGAGATTCGGCAGTGCGAGATGAGTCTGCTCACTATTTTTAGCGGGTCGAAGGCACCAAATGCCAGACCATGATTTGTTATGCTTAGTATGCTTGTCGTCTACGTGACTCTTGCATGTGTTATGTGTTTTATGTTTACCGGGCGGGGCCCAATGCCAAACGGGGCCTAATGAGTATATTGTATGTTAGTTATTTGTATGTGCTTTATGATTACCGGGTACGACCTGATGTCGGGTAGGGCCCGAAGGTTAGTCTGTATGCTATTTATCTCTATAATTATGGTGTGTGTTGTATGTTTATATGTTTATACCGGACAGGGCCTGATGACTGACCAATCTGTTTATCGATCAGGGTTTGATGTCGGGCAGGCCCGATGAAGGACAGGGCTTATTATGTGTTTATATGTGTTATTATGTATGGTATGCAATATGTTGGGGAACTCACTAAGCTTTGTGCTTATAGTTTTCAGTTTATGTTTCAGGTACTTCAGTTTTCAAATGAAAGAGCTCGGGATGATTGTAGAGAACACACCACATGGTTCCGCGTTCTATGATTTACTCTGATTTGATGATGTTTTGGTAAATCCCAATTAACTTGGTTTTATGGAAGTGATTTGTATAACGATTTATTAATCTAAAAACGAAAATTTTATGTCATTATTTTTGGGACGTTACAAGTTGGTATCAGAGCCTTGGTTTAAGGGATTCATACATACTCTCGGATGTGTCTGAACTCAAACTGACGATTTTGTAAAGTTTTTAAAAAGAAAAGTATTCTAATAAAAGAGTTTTCAAAGATAAGAAAGGGTGTGGTGCATGCAATCAGCCGAGCTCAAGTAAGTTTCTCCCAAAATACCTGTACATGTTATTTGTTATGATTTGATTTATGAATCTGTGAAGCGCATGCTAGTTAGGGCTTAGTTTTTGTGTGATATAATGCTAAGAGATATGCCTTGTATGTTTATTGTATGAGCTTTTAGACTTGTATGCTAGTTCTGATTAGCCAGTGATATGTTGGCCTGATATGTGATGCATGGTAGTCTAGGAATCATGGGATGTTGGTTTTGGTATAATTTGTATGCGTAAGGCAATCAGAAGCGGTAGTGGGAGCTCCTTGTTTAGGTTATAGTATGTGGGATTGGATGCTTGTGATTATTCGGTGGATTTTCATGCTACTATATGAATGTTGCTTGCTTTGTGCTTTGTGGAACTATTAGGTGATGGGAGTTAGCTACTAAGTGAATATTTTAAGTCACATGTGGCAAGGGTTGAATAATCTCAGAGTGATGGATTTGACCCTATTATGCAACTCTTGTTTGATTCTAATCGTTTTAAGGATAAGTTTGTTACTCGAAGGATTATCTAAGCTTTGTTGCATGTGATTGTAGTCATAAGGTGGGTGACTATCATTATGGGGAGCTCTTCAGCAACTGATGACAGGGTGAGGTTGGGAACCTAGAAAGCCTATGGATTGCTTCGGTGGGTCTTGTTGCATTAGGGAGTGAGTGTTTGATGTATGGATTTGAGAAGGTGACTTAGAGGATTCCGGAGGATTCTTGAGGAAAGTATGGGTAGGTGTGGAAGGTAGTATTGGGCCCATACTACTGAAAGCACATGATCCATACTCGAATCGGGAAGAGTCTTGGAGAGTCTAAGAAACATGTGGGATGGGGATTCTTGGGTATATTTGTATATTTTTAGCTTGCATTTGGTATGGTGTTGAGCACTCAAGAAAGGGGTTCAGGTTCAGGTTCCGGCTCAGGTGCAGGTACTAAGCCGATCCATGTGCGGATGCGGGAGTTCATCTCATCCGAATTATTTGTGGTATTTTGGAATGGACCCCGTTGTTCTTTGGTTCAGTCAAGGAAGGAGGATCCTATTGTTCGTTCTTGTCATTTAGGATCAGAAATGAGCTTTTTACCATGTCCTCAGGGTGGTCGGGGTAACCCAGGAGGAGGAATTCAGGATTCCTTCAAATGCTTTTGTGGGTATGTTACCTCTTATTTTCTTCTTGGTTGTTGTTAGGAATCTGTATCACATTGGAATTTTGTTTGGGTTTGTGTAAGTCATATCTCAAGTTGATTTTCTACTATTATACAGGTTATATTATCAAGGATTGTGATATGCCATTCTGCATGCCGAAAGTCTTCAATGAATCAATAGTGGGTCATATCTGGTTGAGTGGGTCTTTACGTGTTCAGTTGTTGTTTTGAGCTTGGCCGGGATCAATGTAGGGGTATTTTTTGGAGGATCCTTGGTTAGGATTTAGTTGTTTCATATTTAGATTTGGTGGGATCGGCAGTCGTTTATGGAAGAACTGTTAGGGTTTAGTACTACTGTTACTAGTAGAGGAGCTATAGCAGGAAGATAGTGGTGTCAGTTGCATGACTTGCTTGTTCATTGGACGTGTCAGGGGATTTCTATTTCTGCATGGGTTGTATTCGGTTAGAGTTCAGTGGTTCTTTGAGAATGGAAGTTGGGGTGAAGATTCGTCAATCAGGGCAAGGGTTATGTTTTTTTAGTCTCCAACTTAAGAATTCAAAGAATTGGTTTGGTTTCAAGGGAGGTGATTTGGGTTATCAGACCGGTTAAGGTCTCAAGAGTATTCTTCTGGATTTCAGAAGTTGGGTGATCATTGAGTTAGATAGTAATGGAAAGCTGGTTTTAAGTAGCGCAGTTCATGGATGGTTCATGCTATATGAGGTTGATGGGTTGGGAATCCATCGGAATTAAGAGGTGAAAGGACTTTGTCAAATCCAAGTGGGGGAAAATCAATCAGAATTTATAGGAGTTGGATTAGGTGTGGAACTAGGGAAAGTTTCGCATCCTTGTTAGGAAGAGAGACAACCCAAGTGGTTGTTTGTACTGTAGTTGTGTAAATGGGAGTTCAGGGAACTTCCAACAACTGGTCGGCATCTCTTTGTTATGCATAGCAGGGTTATGGATGGATCCAGGTTGAGGGTTGTGTTAGAACCACGCTGCCTATTCTTTTCTGATGAAGGCTTTAGGGTTCGAAGTATGACCTAAAACCTGATTGATTTCAATCGAATGCGGGTTTGATTAAGGATATTTGGGGTTAAGGGTTTTTGGTTGTGGTGAAACCATGGGTGGTAATCATGGTTTGCTGGAAGTGTTATCAGACTGCGATGGGGTCATAGCATTCATTAGTTCAGGTAGCCTATCGATGAGGTGGTCACGAGTTTAGAGGAGGATCAGTTTCTATAGGATTGTCGAGGTACATTTCTCTACTTTAGATTGAGGACCATTGGGGTCCGAGGCAGATTCGGGCTTGTGTTGTCCTAGATGGATAGGACACGTGGAAGAGGCCCGCATGTCTATGGCAATGCATGTGGGACCTGGTAGAGACCGTTGGGTCAAGGTATTGGATCTTCGGTTTCAAGATTGAGTGTATGGTTAGTAAGTGGTGCAGAGGGATGCTTGGTTGGGTAGCCTTGTCATTTGGACTCTTGGGAACCTGGTGGCTGGACCAGGTGCCAGACTGGTAGTCTCAGAGATGGTCTGTGAATCTCTATACCCCAGATTAGTGAGGGGTTGATGTGAATCAGAACGTATCGGGTGAAATGCAAGTATAAATCCTTTGATCTCGGGTTATCATTTGGGTACCAAGATGGTTCATGGTAGGAACTTGTGTTGGGAATCATGGGTGTTTATGTGCAAGGTTTTCTCTTCAATAGGATATAAGTTAAAGAATATGAATGCCAAGGGTATCAGTTGAAGGGTTCGGGGTTAAGGGATGGTTTTAGTTTTGTTGGCAGATCAGGCTCTTATGTTTTGGTTTGGTTCTACCTATGTGGGGGCCAAACTAGTATGGGGTTTCAAATTTCTTTAGATGGATTAGACCAGGGTGGGCCAGTTCGTAAGGCTGTGGGGAGACCACAACATGCATGGATGTAGGAAGTGGTAGGTCGATGGCGGCCGGTTATAATATAAGACTACAGTTGGCCTTGTAGCATTCGATTTTAGCATTAAATTTGGTGGCCTCTGGTTTGTCAGGTTGTTATGATCGTTGGAGCCATAGGTGGCGAGATAGCTTGGGCAATTATTTCCAGATGAGGCTTTCATTCGGAAGCCGCGTGGGGAAACTGTGTGTGTCTTTTGACTCAGCAACTAGGTGGGAACTCATTGTTTCAGTTAGTGGAAGACAAGTTGGGACCAGGGAGGTCTCGAATGCTTTTGGAAAGCAGCTAGAGGGCATTGAGATAAGGCAAGGAAATGTTAGTGATTTGACACTAATGCGTGGAGTCGTTTGCTGTTCGGAGGGTGCGTAGGTCACTTGCAGTTTGTATTAAATAATCTCAGAGTAAGAGATTTGAACCTGTTGTACAGCTCTCGTCTGAGTCTAACCGTTGCAGGGATGAGTCTTCTACTAGAAGGATTATCTGAGCCTTCTATCAAGTATAAGTGTTCTAAAACATTAAATGATCAGCGATTAACCATTGCAGGGATGAGTCTTCTACTCGAAGGATTATTTGAGCCTTCTGTCAAGTATAAGTGTTCTACACCAATAAACGACCAATGATTTTGTTCCTAGTGCAAGCATCAAGATAATCAAGGATTGGAAGCGCCTTGTTGGTCTGGAATTCAATGTTGAGCTTATGTTGAGTAGTTCAAGTGAGTCTTCTTACTGTAGTTGCGGGTCGAAGGCACCAATACTGGCCCAATGGATTGCGTTTTGTAAAATGCTAGTTGTCTTTGTGACTCTTGTATATATGTTCGTGTTGAGATATACCCTAGGGTTGTGCCCATTATTTCATGATTAGGTTGAAATACATCCAAGGGTTGGGCCTATTATTTCAACCTCCTGGTTTTCGTGATTCTTCTCGACCTCACCGTGTTTGCGTGTTTGTCTTCTTCAAAAATCTGTATATGGTCTTAAACAGGCACCACGGGCATGGTTTCAAAGATTTACTATGTTTATCTCATGGATTAGTTTTGTTAATAGCATGTGTGATTCTTCTTTGTTAGTCTATATACAGGGCTCTCACATTGCTTACCTGCTTCTTTATGTGAACGATACTATTCTCACGGGTAATTCTGCACAATTATTGACTCGTATCACTTCTATTCTTGGTCCAGAGTTCTCCATGTATGATCTTGGAGATTTACATTATTTTTAGGGTGTTTCTGCTACTAGAACATCTAATGGTTTATTTTTATCTCAACACAAATATGCAAATGAAATATTGGAACGTGCATTTATGTCCAACTACAAACCGGAATCTATACTTGCTGATTTATCTGCTAAGTTTAATAGCTCTGGCCCACCTGTTGAGGATCCCACTTTGTATCATAGTCTTGCCAGTGCACTTCAGTATCTTACATTTACCGGGCTTGATATCACCTATATTGTTCATCAGGTTTGTCTTTACATGCATGTGATGGGTTTTATGTACTCAAACATTCCTATGGTGCACATACAACCCTAATGCTTTGGATCTAAGTTTTCTCTAATTATACATGCAACATTGTTTTCCAAAGCATAAAGCCTAAACTAGCATGCATGGTAAAAATTTTAATCATAAAAATAGTTGGAAGATTACCTTGTGTAGTAGCTTGATTGTCTTTAATCTTTAGGAGCCTAGAACCTCAAGTGTCATGCCTCAAATGTCTTATAACAAACCAAGAACAAGAGAATGGACATGAGAGAGAGGTTAGGGAGATCAAAATCGGCTAGCTACCACTATAGTGTGCATGAGTGCCGAATTTAGGTGTTAGGGACCTCTTTTATAGTCTAGGATTACAACCATGCAAACGCTAATGAATCTTCATATTTTTTAGTCCCTTGGGCTAAACCTTCTAGGACTTTCACAAAGGTTTAGTCCAACTCTAATCAACATGAGTCATGAGTCTAACTAGAAGTATCACTGATTTACTTAATCAGTCCCTGTAACTTTAATTAGTTTCTTTTATTCACTAAATTAATACCAAATTAATTCTTGATCAATACTAATTAAATAATGTGATTCCTCAATTAATATATTATTCTTACAATATATTAATAAACCACAATTACCTCTTCCTCGAGTATCCATCCTATCAAATTGTTCCAGAGTGTTACAACCCAAATGGACCATGCTATTATTGGGTCAAGTATATACCAATTATTGTTATGGGCTTAAACACCGAATCCAACAGTCTCCCACTTAGATAAGTCTAATAACTATAACTGCCAATGCAACTTTAAAACCCGAGTAGCAATCGTAGCTCTCTAAAAGCCAATGTTGAATCCTACGTACCATTTAGGTAAGGGATCATATAATGCTATGTTCTTCAAGATATCATGCATACAAATACATGGAACACAGTCATAACATATTTTCTAGTAGTTTGTTTCCTGATTTCTGATTTGTTCGACATAGAACTTAGTTGAACACATCAATTTAGTTCTGACCGGGCCCGACACATAAGTCAAAACCAAATCATCGAGGGGCCTAAGATATCGCTTTTAATCCTCTCAGTATAAAAGGCATAGATAAACTTTGAATTATATGCTTGTACTAACTATCAGTTAAATCATACACAACAGCACGTTTTATAACATCGAGTTACTGATGCATTTTTGTACTATCAATGTACAACCAACTGATAATTTCCAACTCATATATCTTGGTTTGAATATTATACGATATTATCATCTCACAATCACTCGTGATAAATTCCATGAAGTGATTCATGTGAGACTGGGTTGATCCAATACTTAAATCTTATTTCAAGAGTACTCATGAATGTTGTAGCAAACCTTCTCAATGTCTAACTCCTTAGACAATCTTAAAAAACCCATTCATGACAGTCTACTTACATAACCTACTTCCAAAGTATGATCGAATGTGGATAGTTTGAATAATCTTATTATTCTGGAAGTCAAAACATGGACAATGAAACAATAGTAAATAATTGACACAATACAATATACTTACTTATAAATAAAACTCCTTTTATTTAATCATCAAATGTCAATTACATTTTAGCTATTACAAGTTTCTAAATATCTATCTAATCATTAAAACTAATATCATCCTTTAGCCCAATGTCCTTGCATGCAGCAAGTTCTTATACCTGCCGAGTCCCTTTGTAAGGGGATTTGCTAGGTTCTTCTCTAACGATATCCTCTTCACTACGAGTAGACCTTCTTCTACTTAATGTCTTATAAAGTGATATTTTATGTCGATGTGCCTAGATCTGCCATGATCCCTTGGTTCCTTGGCTAAGGTAACTGCACTTTCATTTTCACAGAAATATCAATAGGCTCCTTTATAGCTGGTACAACTCCAAGGTCTCCAATGAAGTTCTTCAACCATATTTCCTCCCGTGCTACTTCGCTTGTTGCTATGTACTCTGATCCGCACATTAAATCAACCATATTTTCCTGTTTGGAACTTTTCCATGTTATTGCTCCTCCATTAAGGGTAAATACCCAGACCGACTGAGAGCGGAAATTACGTTTGTCGGTCTGAAAGTTGGTGTCACTATACCCCGTCGCTCTCAAGTCGTCACTCCCACCAAGGGTAAGGACCCAGTAAGTGCTTTGACTATTTCCTATTAGTCTTTTACTCTTGTTTCTCAATATCCTTATCCCTAGAATGTAAGCAGCTTCTCCGAGGTCCTTCATAGTGAAACACTTCCTAAGCCAGGACTTAACCTCCTGCAAGGTTCGAATGTCGTTTCCTATGAGTAGCATTTCATCCACATACAACATGAGAAAGTTAATTATACTACCACTAGCTTTGAAAAATACATAGGACTCAACCTCGCTTCTCTAAAATCTAAAATCTTTGACTTTCTCATCGAAACAAAGATTCTATTTACGAGATGCTTGTTTCAATCCATAAATGGATCTCTCAGGCTTACACACTCTATTAGGGTGCTTTGCATTGACAAAATCCTCTGGTTGATTCATGTAAACATCTTCAGCCAACTTCCTATTAAGGAAAGCGGTTTTGACATCCATTTGCCATATTTCATAATCATGAAATGCAACAATGGCTAGCATAACCCTTATAGATTTAATCTTAGCCACTGGTGAGAAGGTCTCATCATAGTCAACTCCAGCAGTTTGAGTAAATCCCTTCGCAACCAATCGCGGCTTATAAGTGTGTAGTTTCCCATCTGTTGGTCTTCTTCTTGAAGATCCATTTGCACCTGACTGTCTTACGTCCCGGTACATTTTCAACCAAGTTCCAAACTTGATTGTCATACATGGACTGAATCTCGCTGTCCATCGCCTCTTTCCATTTAGCAGACTCAGGGCCTGCCATGGCTTCCTTGTAGCTGTTAGGTTCATCCAAAATTACTAGTTTACTATCACTAATAAATGTGTCACCTTCAGTAGTAATATGGAAACCATAAAACTCAGGTGCCTGTCTAACTCTATTGGAACGCCTCAGAGGTAAGGACTCATCAATTGGTTCAACAGCAGTTTCCTCCTCGGGTTGAGTGCTAGTGTTTGAGGTTCCTTCATTGCTTAACTCTTGAAGCTCTTCAAGGTCAATTTGCCTCCCACTGTCCTCTTGGCATATGAGTTCTCTCTCTCGAAAGACTCCTCTCCTTGCAACGAAGACAACATTGTCACTCGGTCTATAAAAGAGATATCCAAAGGATTTTTGTGGGTAGCCAATGAAAATACAACACTCACTACGAGGTTCGAGCTTGTTGTGAGTTACTTTTCTCACAAAAGCCTCGCAACCCCAAACCTAGATATGGTCTAATGAGGGAACCTTCCCGGTCCACATCTCGTGAGGTGTTTTGGAAACCTTTTTAGTTGGGACTAGATTAAGGATATGGGCGACAGTCTCTAAGGAATTCCCCCAAAATGAAAGAGGTAACGAAGCTCGACTCATCATAGAACGAACCATTTCCAACAAGGTTCTATTGCGCCTCTCAACCACACCATTAAGCTGTGGTGTCCTATGTGGCGTCAATTGTGAAACAATTCCACATTCCTTAAGATAGTAGTGGAACTCGATACTAAGATACTCTCCCCCTCGATCGGATCACATCATCTTTATCTTCTTGCCCAATTGATTCTGCACTTCTTACTTGAACTCTTTGAACTTTTCAAAGGTTTCTGACTTATGCTTGATTATGTAAAAATACCCATATTGTTGGAATAGTGTCTAAGGTGTCACACCCCAAAACCGGAACGGCGGAAACGTTCTGGGGTGGATGACGTCGTGTCAAGTATCACAACACATGAATATAGTAATCAAAGTACAACAAAACATTGCATTAATAGAAATAATTTTTACATGGTTACATTACATATTATCAAAGTAATACAAGCAAAATATATAAAGTGCAGCAAGGTACTTAAGCCATCTTCATCAGCAACTCCGGTGATGTACCTGTCTAATTGCTGACCTGAGATTACAAGTTATTTGAAAAGCGAGTATCAACATTTTTACAAATGCTGGTGAGTTCATAAGTATTTAGTGTCATTTAGTCAAATAACATTAATGAGTAGTAGTTTAAGTGTTTTCAGTGCATCAGTGTTCTTTCCAGAAAATCCGATATTTTCTTTAAATAAAGCAGCCTTCTACCAAGACTATTCAGTGTAATGTGGTAAGAGGTATTTTCCTTTAATTGCTGTTATTATCAAAATACTGAATTTGATTATTAAAGAAAGCAAGAAACATTAGGGAATAACATATGCCTCAGCAGTGAGGACTGCTGACTAAGGCAAAGAATCATAGACTCCAGGAGGGTATCGAACTAACGACATGCCTGGTTCAGTCTAACAAAGGGGAGACACAGACCCCATAAGGTACCAAATGAAAGGTACAGCTAGTAAGGTCTAAAACAGTGAATATAGACCGAAGACGATACTAAATGAAAAGTACATCTCGCAAGGTCAAAACAAAGACTACAGACCCCAATCAGTATCAAATGAAAGATATGTATAGCAAGGTCAAAACAGAGACTACAGACCCCAGACAGTATCAAATGAAAGATACGTCTAGCAAGGTCAAAACAGAGACTACAGACCCCAGACAGTATCAAATGAAAGATACGTCTAGCAAGGTCAAAACAGAGACTACAGACCCCAGACAGTATCAAATGAAAGATACATCTAGCAAGGTCAAAACAGTGTGACTCTGAAAAGCGACATCAGCATACAGTGTAAATTGCTGACGAAAATACCGTTACCTTAAAGCCATGAATTATAAGGTAACCCGGGATACTCGTAACCATACTATCCGACACTAGAGTACCAGATGCCCTACAGGCATCTATATAATGTGACATTTGTCACCCCTTGGCTTGGTGAGCCGTGGACTGTAGCTAGCAGTCAGGGTGCGGGGGTGTCAATCCCGTATAGATCTATACACACAATGTCCGCTCTCCCTACAGGAGACTCTGGTTACCAACTAGACGACGGAGAAGGCCGTGTCCTGAAGATGCATCCTAGATAGTGGGTTTCTAATGAAAGTGCTGGACTAGAGGTAAAGACTTCCTAATAGTGGGTTTCTAATGAAAGTGTAGACTTGAGGTAGAGACTCTTAACTGAACTAACTGAAGTAACCCATATGCCTAAGCTTGTATACATGGTATATAACTAATGAATCAAATGACATTCGGATGGACATCCGATCCCACCAGACCACATCTCAACGAAGAAAAGGAAATAGGGCGGACAAACCTTCCTAAGTCCTTCAACCATTATTTATATGCATCTACACAAGCACAGACATACATCTAACTATGCTTGAGTGGGTATCAAGTAAAAGTGATTCTCATGAAGTAGGAGTGTCTAACAAGTGAAGTAAGAGTGGTCGCAAGTGAAGTATAAATGTCGAATAAGTATAAGCGCATCGCGAAGTGGAGATGACAACAAGTGAAGTAAGAGCGTATCAAGTATAAGTAAAGTAAAGTCGATCTCAAGTATAAGCGAAGTAGACTCGTATCACTAAGTAAGAGGGTGTATAAGTATAAGCGTCATCAGGTATAAGTGACTTCAGGTATAAGCGAAAGCATTACAGAGTAGAAGTATAAAATAAGTATAAGCGAAGCGGCAATAAATAACAAGTAAAAATATATGTCGAAAAAGGGAATTTTTGATGAAAAGCCTTTATGAACAGAAAATTTCACAAATTGTATCCTTTCGTAAAATACGTTTAAAATTCCTTGGAAGTCTTTCATAAACCAGTTTAGATTGAATTCGGATAAATCAGTGTAAGTAAAAGTTTTAAAACAAGTAAAAATCCTTATAGTGTCCTACTCGATAAAACAGTGTAAAGAGTGGTAAAATCTTGTGCAAGCGGGTTATCAATCACATGTGATTGATATGATAACTGGCATGTTTAACCTGTAATCCCCCCTATAAAACAATTAAAAGCATTTAAAAGGTTCATTCAGGGGTATGAACTCACCTGGTGTAAGTAGGTCCGACGAAGGATTCGTTTGGGCGTTTGGGGTCACGCAAGGACTTGAACACACACAAGGACCTATTTTAACATATGATAACATATGCTCACATACAATTAGCATATAATAAACTAATTAAACAATTATACACACTCAAGGGAGCGGAAAACACTTTTGGTTGAGTGTATGGGGTCCCGGGTAGCGTTTAAGGGTGCTAAGGGTCTCTTATCAGTTGTGGAACTTTGCTAAACTCAAACATCAAGTGTGTGAATGGGTTTAAAACATTAAAATGGACCAATATTGGAGTTTACGGCCCAACCTAAGGGAGTTTACGGCCGTAAACTCCCAAGGTCATATTCTTGGGTGTTTGATGCTTCTAGCTTGTTCATAGAATTATTCCAAGCACTTTTCCTAAAAGGCATGAGTGGGTTTGAGGCCTCTAAGGGCATGTTCCATGAGTTTACGACCAAAGCACCCCTCCCAAAGGAGTTTACGGCCGTAAACTCTAATCCTTAGAGTTTTGGGAAGTTCAAAGCCCCTATTGCCTTTCTAGAATTTTTCTATGATGTTTGATGCTATTTTGGGTGTTTAAGGCCATCATTTAGGGGTGTTATGGGGAGTTTATGGCCTAGATAAATGATTGGGCCGTAAACTCCAAGTTATCCCTCATTTCCTTGAGTTTAAGCCCTTAAATCCCCTCCTATTATTTTATGGTAAATGTATAAGGCCATTTGGGGGGCAAAACAATTATTTTGGGCATGTTTAAGGGTGTTTACGGCCTTGAACATTGGCTGGGCCATAAACTCCTTTCATTAAATCATTTTGGAGTGTTTCAATGGTTTAAACTCAAGAGGATAAGTCCCTAAATTATGTATGAAGCCCTAGGATGAGTTTGGAGTGCATTTGGGGACCTTTATACAAGATTTTGAGGTGTTTACGGCCTAAGCTTGTGCTTGGGCCGTAAACTCTCCTTTGTCCCCTAAATCCATGAGTTTTTATGTTAAAACACCCCTAACCTAATTCCCCTAATAGTTTCTAAGCTTATGGACAAGTTTAAAGGCATGTTTGGCACCATTTTAGGGGTTTACGGCCCTAGAATGTTCCTGGGCCGTAAACTCCTTATACCATGCCTTCTTGGATGATTTTTGGGCTATAAACATAAATCAATACGTTTAGAATAAGCTAGGGTAAGCGGACTTACAATTTGGAAGCGTTTGGTTACGAATTCGGGGCGAAAACGGGTCTAGAGAGAGAGTATAGAGAGAGAGTGTAAAAAGTCTCCAATGGACTCCACTCACCCTTATATAGGTTTCCGGGTCGGGGCTCAGTGGAATTTTACCCGATACTACAGTTAAACGGGGCTTTTGGTCGCACCCGATTTAGTGGTCGTAATAATAAAACTTGACATTTTCCAAATGAATGAAAATGTGTGTCCTGTGTTTTTATTTCCTTTTATCACGACTTAACGGCATGTTAAAGGTAATCAAATGGAATGTTTATTAAATTGACGCCCTCTAATTAACGGAACTTTTATACAGTGGAATATTCCATTAACGGTAACGGGGAAATGTAACGGGACAACTTGGATTGTCACATAAGGCTACAACTATATTAGGCAAGTATTTGATCCGATTGTGCATGGTCCTTTTGGGTTGCCTTCACCATAGTAACTTGACAGGATGATTTATTATGAGAGAATAAATATTATTAATATATTATGAGAATAATATAAGGAATAATTATATTGTTATTTGATTAATATAAGTCATAAATTAATTAGAATTAATTTGGTGACTTAAAGAGATTAATTAAATAAGAGGGTATAAACTGTCAATTGTTTGATAGTTACACTTTGGGCTGTAAATCCTTCATGGATAGGGTTGGACGATTTCTAGGGTTTGGGATAAGCCATAAATCGTCCAAGGGATTATCATGGAAAGGATTTGGATTGCTTTGAGTAAAGATTATTCAACTAGGGTTTAAGGGTGAAACCCTAGGAGCCTTACAAGTATAAATAGACCCTTGGGGCAAGGGAAATCGGCACCTCTGCTAAAGCAAAGAAACCCTGGCCGATTTCTATTCCCTCTCCTCTCTCTCTCTCTCATATCATCCTCTTGCTAGTTGGTGTTTGTAAGCCATTAGAGGAGTGACATTTGTGACTCTAAAGCTCAAAGAACAAGAAGATCAAACAAGTGTTTCAAGGTAAGCTTCTAACTCTGATTTTGTATTGTTCTTATGCTCTATTAGCTATTAGAAGTCATGGATTCAATACATGTTTAATTAGAGAAACCTAGATCCAAGCATTAGGGTTTGTATGTGTACATAGGAATATTCATATGGCCAAAACCCATCAGTGGTATCAGAGCCTAGATTGGTTTCTATTAAATTGATGCTTGATTGTTTGTTTCTTACTTGCAAAACTCGAATTTTGTGTTTCTGTTTCATGAACTCAACGAGTCCCATGGTGGACTCGACGAGTTGGCCTGACTCGGCGAGTCCTGTTGGGAACTCGGCGAGTCCGAGCGTCAGGAAGGGCCAAAATCGGGATTTTTTGATATTTATTATATGGAAACTTGCCTTTGTCATATTAGATCAACCATAATCTGATTTTTTTGATATATATGACTATAATCTTGATCTATTTAAAGATATTTATCAATTAATAAAATATTTAATTTCCTTATGTGATAATTAATTAATTATTTTGATTAAATTGGTAAATTATTTTGCAAGAAATCATTAAATAAATCAAATATGGATAATTATGCAATTAATTGTTAATTAAGATTATTTTTTATTTGATCCTCCATGTTTTAAATGGTTAAAACTTGCCCTCAAGTTTTGAAATTTATGTTTTGTGATTAAAAGTTTAATTTAAATTTCAAACCCTAGAATTTTACAAGTTTAAAATACAACCCTATACTAATATAATATTACAAGATTAATATATATATATATATATATATATATATATATATACATATATATATATATATATATATATATGTGTGTGTGTGTGTGTGTGTGTGTATAACTAAAATGCTAGTCTTACCGTTAGTAGGCCTCATTCACGAAGTCGGCCTATAAGGTGGGTATAAGGTTGCGGCCTATAAAATGGCACTTAATGGGTGTACACTCACACCCACCGCTTGCTTGATCGGTAGAGGGCCGTTAGCCGAACGAGTAGGATAGGGCAACCTCATCCTCTCACTAAAAGTATAATATGAAATACAAAGTAACTACATGTTTTTTTAAAAATTTCCCAATCTTAGTTACTTTAGGAAAAGTGAATTGATGCAATCCCATGAAATTACACTTTGCACCCTTGCTAAGAAGTTAGTGGAGCGTGTGTGGTTTACCGGCACACTAATTGGTTCTAAGCAAAGGTGACAAAGGGTGATTCATTGTTTATCATAGTTCGATGGAGCGTGTGTGGTTTACCGGCACATCGAATAGGTGATCGTTACAATGAAGGCACCATGTAAATTTGCATGGTAATTCACACCCGCTTTGTGATCCTCGGTATCCCAGTCACAAACAAGAGGGGAATATCGAGATTTAAACATGCCATTGAAAAGTTTCAATGAATCTCATCTAAACCTAGGAATTCTCAATACATTTAGAACTTAAAGTTAGGTTTTCTTGGTGGAGAATTAGTGAATCGTCATTCACTTACCTTCAAATTGTTTGCATGTTAGATTACGGCATCCCTTTTCTAATATGTAAATATTGTTGTTGGATCCTAGCCCTGAATTTTTCTTATTGGGTGATAATTAGGGATTCATATTCTAATCTATCTTTGTCCTTTCTATTTGTAGATGTCGAACGCAAACAACGCTGCTGCTAGTTCATTCACATTGATGAGCCTTTGTCAAAAGGTCACTTTCGATGGGACGAACTTTAGCGAATGGATAAGATACATTCGCACTATTGCTCGCTATGAGGATAATGAGTATGTCCATGATGAAAAGCTCGAGAAAATCAACCCTGAAATCGCTACTCCGGCTGAGATGACCGCTTTTGAAACTCACGAGCGTGATGCAACGAAGGTACATTGCATCATGATAGCCACTATGCACTCCGAATTCCAAAAGTCCTATGAGGACATGTACCCATACGAGATGCACCAAGACTTGTTGGAGAGATACCACCAAAACGCGAGACAAGAGCGTTATGAGATTTTCACTAACATGATTTCCGCTAAAATGGGTCATGGAGAGTCTCTTACCGTGCACCTGCAAAAGATGCAAAGGTATGTCGACCGTCTTCGCAAGTTGAATGTTGACTTTGGGGAAGACTTGGCGATCGACATGGTGCTTCACTCTTTGCCTCCAAGTTTCAATCAATTTAGGATGACCTACCACATGAACAAAGAAGAGGTCACCCTAAGCAAGCTCCAAGGTCTCTTAAGGGTCGCTGAGAGCAACTTCAAGGACAAGTCTGTTGCACCAACTCCCAATCCACCTGATGCTCCTGTTTTGGCTATTGGACAAGGAAGGGGAAAGAAGAGGAAGGCTTCGTCTAAGAACCATCGCAAGGTTAAGCCCCGAGATGGTGCCTCTTCTAGTGGGACCAAAGTTGATCCTGCTAAACCCTGCCCTAACCGAAAGGAGGCAGAGTGCCACCACTGCCACATGATAGGACATTGGAGGAGAAGCTGCCAAGAGTACCTGCAAGCCATCAAGGAAGGAAAGATCAAGCCGTCTTTCGTAGGTATATACACAATTAAATCTAACGATTCACCTCAAGCTATTTCTTGGGTTCTTGATACCGGTTGTGGTTACCACATTTGTTCTAATGTGCAATGACTAAGAAGAAATAGAGACGTGGAGCATGGAAGAATAAATCTAATCATGGGGAACAGAAGATCGTCGCCTGTGACAAAGATTGGAGTGTATTCTTTAGTGCTTAGGAATGGTTTATCTTTAGATTTGAACAATTATTGCTATTCGCCAGAAATGGCAAGAAACATCATTTCATTTCATGGTTTGTTTAGACAAGGATTTAGATTTTCTTTTAATAATGAGAATGGTTCTATTTGTGCTTATCTAAATGGTGTCTTATATTTTGAAGCAATACCATGTAATGGAATTTATGAAACTGTTATGATTGTAGATAACTTAGGAAATGATGTTTTATGCATGGATTCTTCCAATGGTATGGATAGAGCATCCTTGTGGCATTGTCGTCTTGGACATGTCAATAAGAAGCGCATAGCCCAACTCCAAAAGGATGGAGTGTTGGAGTCATTCGACCTTAGGGAAGATGACACATGCGAGTCTTGTTTACTTGGAAAGATGACCAAGTCACCCTTCACTAGTACATGTGAAAGGGGTGAGGGTCTATTGGACCTCATACATACCTATGTATGTGGACCGTTTAGATCAACCACAAAGGATGGGAACCGCTTCTATGTGACTTTTACCGATGACTATAGTAGATATGGGTATATCTACTTAATCAAGCAAAAGTCAGAAACGTTTGAAAAGTTCAAAGAGTTCAAGAATGAAGTGGAGAATCAATTGGGCAGGAAAATCAAGATGCTTCGATCCGATCGAGGAGGAGAATACCTAAGTCTTGAATTCCACGACTATCTCAAGGAGTGTGGAATAGTTTCACAATTGACGCCACCTAGGACACCACAATTGAATGGTGTGGCAGAAAGGCGTAATCGAACCTTGTTGGACATGGTTCGCTCTATGATGAGTCGTGCTTCACTACCTATCCCCTTTTGGGGGTATGCCTTAGAGACTGCCGCCCATATTCTTAACCGAGTCCCTACTAAGAAGGTTGCCAAAACACCTCACGAGATGTGGACAGGGAAAGCTCCCTCGTTGGCACATATCAAGGTTTGGGGTTGCGAGGCTTTCGTAAGACGAGATACTCACGACAAGCTCGAACCTCGTAGTGAGCGATGTATTTTCATCGGCTACCCGCAGAAATCCTTTGGATATCTCTTCTATAGACCGAAGGACAATGTTGTCTTCGTTGCGAGGAGAGGAGTTTTCCGAGAGCAATAACTCATAAGCCAAGGAGACAGTGGGAGGCAAATCGAGCTTGAAGAGATTGAAGAGTCGATAGATGAAGGAACCTCTACCGCTGGCACTCAACCCGAGGAGGAAACTCCGGTTGAACCGATTGATGAATCCTTACCTCTTAGACGTTCCGAAAGAGTTAGAGTTCAACCCCAGTTTTATGGTTTTCATATTACTACCGAAGGGGACACGTATATTAGTGATGGTACACTAATAAACCTTGATGAACCTAATAGCTATAAGGAAGCCATGGCAGGCACGGAGTCTGCGAAATGGAAAGAGGCAATGGATAGCGAGATCTAATCCATGTATGTTAACCAAGTTTGGAATTTGGTTGATAATGTGCCCGGACATAAGACCGCTGGGTGCAACTGGATCTTCAAGAAGAAGACCGACGTGGATGGAAAAGTACACACGTATAAGGCGCGATTGGTCGCAAAGGGATTTACTCAAACTCCCGGAGTTGACTATGATGAGACCTTCTCACTAGTTGCGGAGATAAAGTCTATTAGAGTGATGCTAGCTATTGCCGCATTTCATGATTATGAGATTTGGCAAATGGATGTCAAGACCGCTTTCCTTAACGGAAAGTTGGCTGAGGATGTTTACATGGCTCAGCCAGAGGGGTTTGTGGATCCGAAGCATCCGAATAGAGTGTGTAAGCTTGAGAAGTCCATTTATGGACTTAAGCAAGCATCTCGCAGATGGAATCTTTGCTTCAATGAGAAAGTCAAAGAGTTTGGATTTGTAAGAAGCGAAGATGAATCGTGTGTATATGTCAAAGCCAGTGGGAGCATAATTAGCTTTCTCGTTTTGTATGTCGATGACATACTACTCATAGGAAACGACATCCCGACTCTACAGGAGGTTAAGTCCTGGCTCGGGAAGTGCTTCGCTATGAAGGACCTCGGAGAAGCTTCTTATATTTTGGGAATAAGGATAGTGAGAGAAAGAAGTAAGAGACTAATAGGACTTAGTCAGAACACTTACTTAGAGAAGGTACTAAAACGTTTTAGTATGGAAAACTCGAAGAAGGGAGAATTACCGATACAAAGTAATGCCAAGTTAAGTAAGACTCAAAGTCCGAGTACTGAAGCTGAAATATCAGAAATGAGCCGAGTACCATACGCTTCGGCAGTTGGCTCAATCATGTATGTTATGACTTGTACTCGCCCTGATGTAGCCTTTGCTTTGAGCATGGTTAGCAAATATCAAAGGAACCCTGGCAGAGCTCATTGGATTGCGGTTAAGAATATCCTTAAGTACCTTCGGAGGACGAAGGAATGGTTCTTAGTCCTCGGAGGGAGTGATGACTTGAAGGTGCGAGGGTATAGTGACGCCAGCTTTCAGACCGATAGGGACAACTACCGTTCGTAGTCGGGCTAGGTCTTTACCCTGAATGGAGGAGCAGTGACTTGGAAAAGTTCCAAGCAGGAAACCGTAGTTGATTCAACGTGCGAATCAGAGTACATTGCAGCGAGCGAAGCGTCGAAGGAGGCAATATGGTTGAAGAACTTCATCGGTGATCTTGGAGTTGTACCTGCCATAAAGGAGCCCATGGAAATTTTATGTGATAATGAAGGAGCAGTTTCCTTGACCAAGGAACCGAGAGATCATGGTAGATCTCAACACATCGACAAAAAATATCACTTTATTAGACATCGTGTAGAAGAAGGACAACTCATAGTGAAGAGGATATCATCAGAAGATAATCCAGCAGATCCGCTTACGAAGGGACTGAGTAGGGTTAAGCACTTGCAGCATGCTAGGAGTATTGGGCTGAAGGATGCTATTAGCATAGATTAGATAGTAGTAGAAACGTGTAATAGATAAATGTAATTAACATTTGATGATTAAATAAAAGAGTATTATTTATGAGTAATGTTACTGTCTTATGTTAATTGTTTAACTATTGTTTCATTTTTTGCATGTTTTGACTTCCAGAATAATTGAGTTTATTAAGAATAATCGAATTATTCAAATTGTCCACAATCGTTCATATGTTGGAAGTAGATATGAATGAAGATTGTCATGAATCGGTGTGTAGATTTTCTAAATGGTTTTAGACATAGCAAAGGGTTGCTGCAACATTCATGAGTGCTTATGAACTAGTTTTGAGCATTGGAACAAACCCGCGCTTGCTGGAATCACCTTATGGAATATGATATAAAAGGGTGATCGCAAGATGATAATATCATATAGTCTTAAAACCTAGATATATGGTTTGTTATTTGTTAATTGGTTGTACATTGATAATGCGAAAACACATCAGTAACTCGGTGTTATAAAACGCATTGTTGTGTATAGTTGATTAATGAATAAGTAAATGCATATAAGTCGAAGTTTATCTGTTACTTTTATCCCAAGAGGGTAAAAGCGATATCTCGGTCGCTCGATTGATGTGTTCGATTAAGTTCTATGTCGAATGAATCGGAGATCGAGAAACCAAATGCTAGACAAATTATTCCATAGAATTGTCAGCATGATATCTAACAGAGGACTGTACGATCCCTTATCTAAAGGACAAGATTGATTAGGTCAGAGTTTGACAGCGTTTTTGAGAGCTACGATTGCAAATCGAATTGTACTTGTGCATATAGTTACTAGACTTATCCAAGTGGGAGACTGTTGGAATAGTGTCTAAGGCTACAACTATATTAGGCAAGTATTTGACCCGATTGTGCATGGTCCTTTTGGGTTGCCTTCACCATAGTAACTTGACAGGATGGTTTATTATGAGAGAATAAATATTATTAATATATTATGAGAATAATATAAGGAATAATAATATTGTTATTTGATTAATATAAGTCATAAATTAATTAGAATTAATTTGGTGACTTAAAGAGATTAATTAAATAAGAGGGTATAAACTGTCAATTGTTTGATAGTTACACTTTGTGCTGTAAATCCTTCATGGATAGGGTTGGATGATTTCTAGGGCTTGGGATAAGCCATAAATCGTCCAAGGGCTTATCATGGAAAGGATTTGGATTGCTTTGAGTAAAGATTATCCAACTAGGGTTTAAGGGTGAAACCCTAGGAGCCTTACAAGTATAAATAGACCCTTGGGGCAAGGGAAATCGGCACCTCTGCTAAAGCAAAGAAACCCTGGCCGATTTCTATTTCTTCTCCTCTCTCTCATATCATCCTCTTGCTAGTTGGTGTTTGTAAGCCATTAGAGGAGTGACATTTGTGACTCTAAAGCTCAAAGAACAAGAAGATCAAACAAGTGTTTCAAGGTAAGCTTCTAACTCTGATTTTGTATTGTTCTTATGCTCTATGAGCTATTAGAAGTCTTGGATTAATGCATGTTTAATTAGAGAAACCTAGATCCAAGCATTAGGGTTTGTATGTGCACATAGGAATGTTCATATGGCCAAAACCCATCACATATCTACTATGATCATCAGCAAAAGTCACATAGAAGCGGTTAGCATCCCTTGTGGCGGTTCTAAAGGGTCCATACACATCGGTGTGTCATCCCTTTCCCAAGCACCAGTGAAGGGTGACTTGGTCATCTTTCCAAGCAAACAAGATTCACACGTGTCATCCGGCTTTAAGTCAAATGACTCCAACACTCCATCCTTCTGGAGTTGGGCTATGAACTTATTGTTAACATGTCCAAGACGACAATGCCGTAAGCATGCTTTATCCAAAACATTGGAAGAATCAATATGCAACACATTATTTTCTAAGTTATCTACAACCATCACTGTTTCATTTATACCATTACAAGGCAATGCTTCAAAATAAAATGTACCATTATAATAAGCATTAATACTACCAATTTCATTATTAAAAGAAAAGGTAAAATGTTGTTTATACAAACTATGAAAGTAAATAATATTTCTTGCCATATCAGACGAGTAGCAACAATTATTTACTTCTAAATTTAACCCACTACTAAGCAATAAAGTATAAACTCCAATCTTGGTGACAAGCGACTTTTTCCTATTCCCCATGATCAAGTTCATCTTCCCATGCTCCACAGCCCTACTTCTTTTTAGTCCCTGCAAATTAGAACAAATGTGAAAACCACATCCTGTATCAAGGACCCAAGATTTATCATGTGATGAGTTATTAGACAGAATAGTATAAATACCTGCAAAGGAGGGTTTGATCTTCCCATCCTTTATGTCCTGCAAGTATTTGGGGCAACTTCGTCTCCAGTGACCTTTTTTTATGACAATGGAAGCACTCGGCTTCCTTTGGATTGGAAGAGGGTGTGACAGAACCAAATGTGGTCCCACTAGAAGAGGATTCAACCTGAGACTTTCCCTTGTGGCTCCTTAAGGGAGCCTTCCTCTTCTTTCCCTTCCCATGTCCAATTGCCAAGTCAAGGGCAACAATAGTAGGACTAAGAATAACAGATTTTCCTTTAAGAGTATTTTCAGCAGCCCTTAAAAGGCCTTGAAGCTTTCTTAGAGTGACCTTCTCCTTGTTCATATGATAGTATTCGATTAGATGTCTAAGCTCATAACTATTATTGGTATATACTCGACCCGAGAGTAGCATGGTCCATTTGGGTTGCATATCATTAGGACAATTTGCTAGGATAGACTCTTGAGAGAAGGTTATGTATGATTTATTAATATACTATAAGTTCTAAAATATTAATATGAAATCATATGTTTTAATTAGTATTGATCAAGCATTAATTTGGAATTAATTTAGTGATCAAAGGAGACTAATTAAATCTATGGGGACTAATTATGGTAATTAGTTATATTTATATGTGTTGGGTTTATGATCCATGTTGGACCAAGTTTATGTATGGATACATAAAGAGTTGGACCACATGAACCATGGATCATAATACCCATGGGTATGGATTTGGGTTATACCCATGACCCTTGGAATCCTACATATAAATAGGTTACTCCATAGCCAAAATCGCGACTTCTAGTTCTAGGAGCTCATGAAATTTATTTTCGTGGGGAATGAATTCTCTCTCTAGTTCTACTTTTCTCCACGATGTGTTGTGACTTCATTTCAGGCTTACACACAATTGGGGCTAAGCTCTTAAGGCCAAATACATCAAGACTTCAAGCAACATAAAAGGTATGTTACCTAACTAGTATCTTATATGGTTTATGTCAAATGCATGCTAGTTATAGGTTTAATGCCATGGAAACCATTTGCATGTATAATTTGTGAAAACATACATCCAAGGTATTTAGGGTTGTATGTGCACCATAGGATGTTGTAGTATACAAAACCCATCAGTGATATCAGAGACTAGGCTTGGTTGTCAATTATAATTGATTCAATGCTGTAAAAAAATGGTTTTTTGGCTGTCTGGACCGTGGACTCGCCGAGTCCACTGATGGAATCGTCGAGTCCATAAAGAAATTCATTCTACTCGTTGAGTAGGTTCATACACTCGACGAGTAGGAGGCCCAAAGTGTAGATTTTCGACTTTTAAGGCTGGAATTGGACTAGAATAATTACCCTAAGCTGTTTTTGAACTTATAAACCTGTTTTTGATGTGGTAATGATCCTTTTAATCCAATTCAAAAGATAATTGGCAATAGATTCATGTTTTGTATTAGTTTACTGGTTTGGCTAATTACATGAAAATTGTTTGATTTGAATTGTCTTGTTCATACGAGTTTAATCTCGATCATAGTTGACATGTTTATTTGTTTATTAGATGATCTAAATGTCCTTTAATGGATTCCATAACTTGTCCTCAAATTATGGAAAACCAAAAGTCTTTCTTGTTAATGAGTCTTTAAAATTCATGAGTTATGTATTTTATGAGTCTTTTCCCATAAATTGTTTTATGACATCCATAACTTGTCCTCAAGTTATGGATTTTCAAGAGTCTTGTCATTAAAAGCCATATTAAAATCATATGTTATAGATTCCAAAAGTTTTTTAAATTGTTCAAAGCTTGCCCTCAAGTTTGGGAATTTGTAAAGTTACCCTCATGTATACTTTAGTTCCAAACCCTTAGAATTTTAAATAATGTATAATAACAAAGTCAGTCTTACCGTTAATAGGCCTCATTAACGAAGTCGGTCTATAAGGGAGGGGGGATAAGGTTACTGTCTATAAAATGGTAGTTTAATGGGTGTCCACTCTCACCCACCCCTTCCTTGACTGGTGGAGGGTCGTTAGCCGAACGGGTAGGATAGGACTATAAAGTATAATGATAAATACTAAGTAACTAAACACTTATAAATTCCCAATCTTAATTACTTAGGAAAAATGTGAATTTGGTGCTAACCCATGAAATTACACTTTGTACCTTACCAAGTCGTTGGTGGAGCATGTGTGGTTAACCGACACACTAACATGGACTAGTAAGAGTGGAAAAGCATGACTTAATGTTTATCATGGATGTGGTTACCCGGCACATCGATTAGGTGATAAAAATTAAGGGTACCAAGTCAATTTGCATGGTTATTCACACCTTGTTTGTGATCCTCGGCATCCCAGTCACAAACTTGAGAGGGCACAATTGAGATTTAAACATGTCATTGAAAAGTTCAATGAATCTCAAAGGATCTAGGAGTTTCAATTCACTTAAGACCTAAAATTCTTTTTTGTTTTTCGTGGTGGAAATTGGTAAATCGTCATTTACCTACCTTCAAATATTTTATAGCTTGGATTATGACATCCCTCTTCCAAGTTATAAAATATTGTGTTGGGTCCTAGCCTTAATATTTCATATTGAGTGTTATATTAAGGACTTAAATCAACTAACTTGAATTTCTCCCTTTGTAGATGTCTGGTTTAGACAACTATGATCTTCCCTAATCTCTTGAAACAAACTTTCCTAATGAAGATGATGTCCCGTGGTTGGATCATGGAAATCGTACTTCACTTCCTCCACCTCCTCCAATTATTCTCCTAACCCATAAGTTCAATGTCACTCAAGCCCTATTGGCAAGCAAAGTTTGTGTGTGCTCACAATTTGGAGATGAGGTCATATATAGATAGGCCACGAGAGTCGAGTGTCAAATTCTTGAGGAAGTTGGTTGTTGACTAGGTTCTTCAATCACTTCCTGAGTCACATAGTGAGTTCTTTAAGGACTACTATGTGATGGACCATGACATGACCCTTAATGATCTTACCTATTTGCTTGATGTTGCTGAATCAGCAATGCTTTGGAGCACTGGTAAAGCAAATTTAATTGGAAGATCGACTTCCCAAACTTCCATGGACATTGACAATGGTAACATTAGAAGTCCAGAAAAGTCTTCTATTCCCAATGGAAAGGGATCGACCATAGTCAACTCGGTTGACCAAATGGTAAAGAGAAAGGCTAAGTCTGAGATAGTCCCGTGTACCATTCCCAAACAGTCCATATGTCTCTATTTCCAAAGGAAGGGGCATTGGTTGCGAAGCTGCCCTATTTACCTGAAAGATCATAAGGATGGTAAAGTCAAAAAGTTTGACTCTACTTCAGGCAAAGTCCACTATCTAACTCTATTAAGTTCCTATTTTGAGATTCTTATTATGATGTGACTAGGTCACATTTTTATGTTTTAAGAATAAAAGAAAAGAGAGGAATCTTAAAGGAAGAATATGTTGATTCTGATTGCGAAGATGGATTTTGATCGCATGGTTCGGGGATCAAAATTTTGAGTTGTTGCTTAAGAGTTGTGATGGATTGCCTAGGAATAAATAACAACATTTTTTTCATATACATTTGCATCGTAAGGATAAGTTTTTTCCGCAAGATTTAAAATACAATAAAAAGTTTTAATTTTATTTATTTTAAATATCCTTATGATATGTGTATTTATATATATATTTTTATACATTATATCTTAATATTTTAGCCTTTATTATTCTCTTTTAGAACTAAAAAGTACTTCTAATGCTTTGAATTATGAATTCCAGCTATTCGTTGTCGATAGAGCACAAAAGAAAAGACTGGAGCGGAATTAGGGCTTAGAGGCTAAAGGAAAGAAAAATGCTGGAGGAGCCGATTACGCCCCGCGTAATTCACAGGTACGCTTAGCGTAATGTTACGCCCATCATAATATATGGTTACGCCCAGCGTAACTGCTTGCATCTGGATAACTTCATCGCGCATTGATCCTCAGTATACCCAACGTAATCCGACTTACGCCCAGCGTACGTAAGTCGGTTCCAAGGGCTATAAAAAGCGATTATCAGCTAACCAGAGGGGGGGATTCGACTTCTAACCTAATTTAGTCGATAATTAACTTCTGTTAATCCGTTTTGAGGGTCTAGAAGGCGGCCGGAAGACCGTTAAGCTAACGAGAGCGGAGGTCGGAAGGATTGGAGAGCGGATACATGTCGGTAATCATATGGGTTGTTAACGTGACCATGTTTAGCATTCCACTGTGTTACTATTATGTATTTAGTTTCTGATTTGGGTGTAAAAACCTTTTACTTTGTGTTTATGACTGAATGAAACCTTGATTATTAGACTAATTGCTATATTGAATTGTTTGTTTATGTTTAATTTATCTTGCCAAGCTTGTTAAAAGATCCTTACGTGTTAATGATAATTATTTGTTGTTAATTATTAAGTAAATTGAGTTGTATGAACATCTGCTTGATTGCTTGTCTCTTATGATTTTGATGACCATCGAGATTATAAGTCTAGGAATAACGAATGTGGAACTAGGATTAACTTGGGAATAAGTAAGTTAATGTGCGAGCCTTGTTTGATGACCATCAACAAGAGGTTAATTGAATGACCATTTTGATTAACTATATTTACAAGTTTTGCTTGATACGAACTGGACACTAGGAAGCATGTTAGTTTAATCAATTGATCACTGTTTGAATTGATTTGTTTGCTAAAGGATTAGTTATAGTGAACGCGAATCTAATCATTTTAGGAATCGGTGAACATGAATAAATGAATTTGTGTATGCAATTGTCTATGTTTTTAAGGTGTAATTTATCTAAACCAAAGTACCTGAAGAGATTTGTTTTCCTGTTAGTTTATCGAGAGTTGTTAATTAATTGTTCGTTTGAGATTCAATAACCCTTTCTTTATTCCTTTCGTGTGTCCTGTAACCTATAATCAAATATTTTAAATTAATTCACCATCGTTCCCTGTGATCGACACCCGACTTACCTAAGCTATACTATAATCTGACTAGGTACACTGCCTATAAGTGCATAGTTAGTCTAAGTTTTTTAGGTTATAAATATCCTTACAATGACATTTCTTAAAAATTGTTGTTTATATGATTCCATTGATAGCAATATTGGAAAATGCATTTGATTCTTTCGTTTGTGGTAGTGTTATAATTTACCAAATAAGGAAAGATTCTCATCACCCAAGTTTCAGTTGGATAGAAACTTGGAATCATGCAACTTGAATGATGAATGAGAATTTTCATCTTTTGGAAATTAAGATTAATTCCTTGTTTACATGTATATGTGATTCAAGTGGAGGACTAAGGGATCGGGTACACTTGGTTGTGCGCTGATCAGGTCCACCAAAAAGATCGATAATGCTATTCGTCATGATTTACTAAAGTTTAATGAATATAGTTATACTTACAAGTTTAAGTGTAATTCAGAAACATTGGAAAAGTTTCAAAGTAAGGCAGAACGAATAAGAAGAATCAAATTAGGCAGAAAGATAAAAGTTTCTCCAATCTGAAAAGATGGGAGAGTACTTGAGTATCTTGTTTTATGATTATCTTAGTGATTATGAAACCATATCACAAATGACTATGTAAGGACATCTTAGTGCATTCTTATGGCTAATAAGAGGAGTCATGTATTGTTGAAGTGGTTAAATCAAGAAGATGAGTCATAATTCATTACAAAACAAGTCTTAGAGTCATACTACAAGATTGTAAGTTGAGTGACATAATCCTTCGAAGGCTTATAACACTTTTCAAATGTAGAGTAAAATGTTTTCTACTCTTGTACATTTGAAATTGGTAAGTTGTGATGTTTTGGACAAAATAAAGACCAATTAAGACCAATTGTGTGAAGTGTTTATCTTGATAAGTATCTACACTAACTCTTGAATATTTGATTTGTCAAGGAATGGTTCTTGACAAGAGAATCTTATATGTCAAGAGGCCAGTGGGAGTTTTAAAGGTCTTGAAAAGATTCAAGAACTAATCAAGAATAAAACTGTTATTTATCACTAGCACACGGCTTGAGATTTGTAACCTATCGTGTTGACATATTCTTATTTCTGTGCCCATTCCAATTAAATTGTCTATGCATTTGAGTTCTATGAGTTCTCAATTGTTTGCATAACTACTTGGATGCAATGGTAGACCCTTGTGCTGCCAGGTGGCAAGATGTTAAGATTGAACAAGTTCAGTCTATATGAGTTTGGATTTGTCACTAACCTCCTCTTGTGGTTATGTTTTTGACAAATTCACATGGATATGAACACATACACCATAAAATCTAAGTGTCATAAGGTTTCTATCTGATTCATGAAAATGATGGTGAGGAAACACTTTCGCTAAATAGATTTAAGTAGATAGCAATTGTGATATTTGCATTCTCAAAGTCATTAGTGGAGTGTGTGTGGTTAACCGGCACAGTGACATGGACTTGTGAGAAATGGAAAAGGTCTAAACAATTGAGACTATGATTACGAAATCCCTTTTCATAGTTCTAAAAATTATTTAGACACACATGTGAGCTATCTAAGGAAAGGTGTATGATTTTGATAAAGTTTTATCAAAGCATCTCATATCAGAATTCTGAACCTTGGTAAGAAACTCAATAAAGTATTGATTTCTAGAAGTCAAGTTGATTTCTGGATACATGTCAAAACTAGTGGGAGCATAAGTGTTTTGCTAATAATTATCATGTTAGTGGGAGCACGATTATTATGTTAGATGTTGCAAGTTAGCAATGTTAATTATAGAAAACAAAAGTTTGAATTTACAAAGCTACAAGGGTTAAAAAGTTGTTTTGCTATAATTAAGGGAGAGGAATTCATACTTCATTTCAAGTCTACAATCTTAGATTGGGATTTTAATCAAATTTAGTCATAATTACATTATTTACGTTCTAAAATTCGATTATGATTATGACATCCCTTTTCATAATCTGAATTTTGAGAACCTGGAAAATAGAAATAGAAATATTATAGCAAAAGACTAGTCTAGTATCTTGTCTTTATGTGAGACATTATGAATCGTGTCCCATATGCTTCAGATATAGGACTAATTACATGTGATGTAATATTCATCTGTTCTAAATTTTTCCAAATGCCTAGGGCATTAAGAGGGAAAAAGTACTAGAACTGGATATGACTAAAATGATTAAGCAATTGTCGAGAACAATCCGAGTTTTACCAAATATTGGTTGTTCATGGACAATTGGAAGTATAGTGTTAATTTTGGAAGGACCATATTGATATATTCTGAAAGGAGGCAACTCTTGTTCAGAAGTGATAGTCAAAATGGAATATGGAAATGTTTCCATAGGTGGAAGTTATTCATTAAATCTGTGTAAGATTAGAAAACTTAATGCAAGAAGGATGTTCAAAGGAATCTAATTTGAATTTGAGACTTCACATCCATGGAATTGCTCTCCATTGGAGTACTTTGTAAATGTTTGTTTCCAAGTCTTTGTGACTTTTGTGCATAGTCATTACAATAGGATCAATGCATATAAGTTTAGAATCTAACAGATTTCAATAAATGGCAAAGAATCTTGTATTATTACATTTGTGGTAAGGATTTAGGATTGTGAAATGAGCATAACTGGAATCATGTTCAATTGGTCTATTTCACAAAGTAAGGATCATAGACAAACATAGTGTGCATACTTGGAGTATGCAATAACTATTGTCTAGACAAACATAGTGTGCATGCTTGGAGCATGGCATGACTATTGTTTTAATTCAAGTATTAGTTTGATAAATCGAAACATTAAATAATGAATAATGTGTAATCAATATGGTGATAAATAAAAGGTGTTTTATTTATATTCATAAGTTGTGAGACCATATTAGATTCGATTATTCTTGTGTTTCACTTTGCATGTTTTCACTTCCCGAATAACTAGGTTATTCAAACTCTCCACGGTCACTCATACATTGGAAGTAGGTATGAATCAAGACTGCCATGAATTGGGCTTGTAGATGTCTAAAGTGTTTAGACATAGCAAAAGTTGTTGCAACATTCATGAGTGCTCCTGGAATGAGATTCGAGTATTGGATTAAACCCACGCTCGTTTAACACACTTCATGGATTTTATCACGAGTGATCATGAGACGATAATATCTTATATTCTTTAAACCTAGAGATATGAGTTGGTTGTACATTGATTGTACGGAAACGCATCAGTAACTTGATGTTATAAAACCTGCCTTTGTGTATGATTCAAAAAGTAGTTAGTACAAGCATATGAGTCAAAGTTTATCGATTCCTTTTACCCTTGGAGGGATAAAAGTGATATCTGTGGCCCCCTTGGTGATTTAATGATGAAAAACGTAAGTGCTCGGCCGGGCCTGGACTGATTTGAATTTGTTCAATTAGTCAGTCATCATAAATCGGAAATTAGGAAACAACAAATGGACAGATAGAATGATTCTAATCCATTTCTCAGTCCATACGATATCTAGAATGGAGGAATATATGATCCCTTATCTAATGGACAAGTCGTTGACTAGGTCAGAGTTCAACAACGGCTTTTAAGAGCTACGATTTCTAGTCGGGTTTTGGATTCGTACTTGCAATAATAGTTTTAGACCTATCCAAGTGGGAGACTATTGGATTAGATGTCTAAGCCCATAACTATTATTGGTATATACTTGACCCGAGAGTAGCATGGTCCATTTGGGTTGCATATCATTAGGACAATTTGTTAGCATAGACTCTTGAGAGAAGGTTATGTATGATTTATTAATATAGTATACGTTCTAATATATTAATATGAAATCATATGTTTTAATTAGTATTGACCAAGAATTAATTTGGAATTAATTTAGTGATCAAAGGAGACTAATTAAATCTTTGGGGACTAATTATGGTAATTAGTTATATATATTTATATGTGTTGGGCTTATGATCCATGTTGGACCAAGTTTATGTATGGACACATAAAGAGTTGGGCCACATGAACCATGGATCATAATACCCATGGGTATGGATTTGGGTTATACCTATGACCCTTGGAATCCTACGTATAAATAGGTCACTCCATTGCCAAAATCGCGACTTCTAGTTCTAGGAGCTCGTGGAGTTGATTTTGGGGTGGAAGGATTTCTCTCTCAAGTTCTACTTTTGTCCATGATGTGTTGTGACTTCATTTGAGGCTTCCACACTATTGGGGATAAGCTCTTAAGGCCAAATACATCAAGACTTCAAGCTACATAAAAGGTATGTTACCCTAACTAGTATCTTATATGATTTATGTCAAATGCATGCTAGTTATAGGTTTAATGCCTTGGAAACCATTTGCATGTATAATTTGTGAAAACATAGATCCATGGTATTTAGGGTTGTATGTGCACCATAGGATGTTGTAGTATACAAAACCCATCAGATGGTTCATACGAAAGTGATCATAACAAGGAGGTAAAGAGTGTAAAATAATGTCTATGGCCAACTCTTCATCAAAGTTGACATTCAACTTCAACAAGCAGTCCACAAATATTTGCATCTTCTGCAAGTGTGCTGTGATAGACTCTTCATCCTTCATTTTGGTAGTAATCATGGAGGCTATGATTTCATACCTTTCCTGCCTTGCACTCTGATGGTACCTTTCCATCAAGTCTTGGTGCATTTCATAAGGCCAAAAGTCCTCATAGAACTTCTGAAGTTTAGCAGTCATGGTAGCAATCATAACACACTTCACTTTGGTCGCGTCCCTCTCATGGGCCTTGTATTCAACAATCTGTTCGGGAGTAGCTATAGATTCATCAATCTCCTTGAACTCTTTATCTAGGACATATTTTTTTTCCTCATAGCGAATGGCCATTAGGATGTTTCAAATCTAATCATTGAAGTTCGATCCATCAAATATGACCCTCCCACATAAGTTCATAAGGGAGAAAGAGCCTGAAGGGTTTGGGTTTGAAGCAGTGTTGCAAGACATCTGAAAATAAAGACAAAGTTTACATTAGATAATGATCCTCAATATTGCACCCAAATGATATATTAAGGTTAGAACCCAACACAATATTTTACAATTCGGAAGAGGGATGATGTAATCCAATTGCAAAATATTTGAAGGAAGGTAAATGACGATTTACCAATTTCCACCATGAAAAACAAAATTGATTATTAAGTTTTAATTGGATTGAAATTCCTAGATTCTTTTGAGATTCATTGAACTTTTTTCAATGGCATGTTTAAATCTCGATTATGCCCTTCAACTTTGTGACTGGGATGTCGAGGATCAAAAACAAGGTATAAATAAGCATGCAAATTAGCTTGGTACACTTAATGTTACAAATCACCCAATCAATGTGCCGGTTAACCACACATGCTCCATTGATCCATGATTAACATCAAGCTACCCTTTAACACGCATTTTCAGTCCCAAATTAGTGTGCCGATCAACCACACACGCTCCACTATTGACTTAACAAGGTGCAAAGTGCAATTTCATGGAATAGCACCATTTTCACATTCTTCCTAAAGTAACTAAGATTGGGAATTTATAAAACTTTAGTTACTTTAACAATTATCATTATACTTATTAATGAGAATTAATGTCCTATCCTACCCGTTCGGCTAACGACCCTCCACCGGTCAAGGAAGCGGTGGGTGAGAGTGGACAAGTTTTGTAACTTGTCCAAACTTTTGTTTTCCATAACTTATGGATTTTAAAGTCCCATTGTGACATCCCCTAATTTTACGGCTAGAAAAGACCGATTTAATTTATATTTTTTAAAATCAAATCAGAGAAATCTTAATAAAAGATGTTGCGGAATTGGTCCCCAAAACAAAATATGATAAAAATTTGTCAAAACCTTTCTTTAAGAAGTATATCATTTCCTTTTTATATCAAAACCTCAGGATGTCATGTTCCGATACAGATCAAAAGCATAAACAAGACATTATAAACCTTACGACAGTTATTTGTAACTACTGGCCTATAATCCAAAATTCACTCATCATCATTATCCGACTATGCTCGGGGTCCTCTACCTGTAATATAAACAGCTGAGTGGGTCAGGCTTGGAAGCCTGGTGAGCATATAGGGTTTTCAACCCACAATACATAAATTTATTATGTTTAAACATCAATCAATCAACCGAATTACCCCAAACCCCCATTATTTTATTTATTTCTTAAGGGTTTACCCTAAAAATCAACTATCACTCCTTCCTAAGGATTCATCCTAAGGAATAGACACAAAGTCACCTCGTGACCGGGGTTTATACAACGGACACTAATTCCATAGCTGCCAAGGTTTATTCAACATGTGCTAAGTCCATAGCTCTCATTTATCGACATTATTATTTACATGTATTCTCTCTTGCAATACATGTCAATGGGTTTTTAGAGTACAACAAATGAACATATAGTTCATTACACCTACAGGTTGCGGGCCTGCTAGTGTTCCATAGACTGTCTAGAATACTCTATGGTTGTCATTCATACTCTGCTGAATGACGGGGGCCAATAATTTATGTGAGTGATTCTCTCAAATTTCACCACTCACCCTCAACCCATGATCAATATTATTGATCATCTCCTTTATCCAACTCACCTTTCATCATACCCACTATTTCATCTACCCATGTTTTACCCAACATTTTTCGTAGATAAAAATACATATATAGTTTAAATTATTTAAAAACATGTATAAATCATTCCTTCAACACCCATCTCAAATAAACAAACAATATATATTCACACAACACGTATTTTATATAAAATACTTCATATCTATGTGTAAGGTGAAAGTAACTACACACTCACTTGATTTAACGAAAACCGGGCAACAATTCGTTTCCTAAAATGATCGTTTCTAATAAAACCGAGAGTTTGATTGAGAAACCGGGCTCTACGAGGGTCGGGCTTCGAAACCGAAAAGATAAATTTTCCGGGCTTCTCGAGCACTTCGTGGAGTATTCCGGGGCTTATAATTGATATTGGGGCTTTGGGGGTTGCTAATATGAAAGAAATATGAGATTTAGGGTGAAAAGTGTCAAATTTCCAAAATTACCCGGGAAGGCTCGCAGCCTTCTATTTATAGGGGCGAGGCTTCTGATCGGACGGTCAGGAGGGAAGACACGCGTCGCAGATCCGGAGGCTCGCATGGAGGTGGTTCGCACATGGTCTACACATGCGAGGGTCTCAGTGGTGGTTGCTGATTGGACCGCGGTCTACTGGTCCACATGCGAGGTTCGGATTGGTCAGCAGCCTCGGTTCGGACAGATGCTCGGTTCGGATTGGGCCTCCTCCTTGGTCGAATCAGAAGCCTACACGCGGGTCGGATCACGTGGGTTGCATGAGAGGATCACGTGGCTACTGTTCATGCAAGGGTGATTCAACAGATTTCGCCACGTCCCATATGCGAGGCGAGGACACGTGGCAAAAGCGTGACTATGCGAATTTTCTCGATTTTTGTGCAAAAACTTCTAAAATCTGTAACTTTCGCATACGAGCTCCGTTTTTGACGTTCTTTATATGCACGCGTAGCTAAAATTATGCTCTACAACTTCCGTTTAGACTTCGTCGGCTAATGTTGACTTTAATTTTTATATTATTATTTTTAACACACCGGGACAGGAAATCTGTTAAAAATTCATAACTTCTTCATCCGACGTCCGTTTTCGTCAGACTTTTTACCGTTGTGATACTAATGACGAGACATTCAATTCTCGTTTAGGTTGTGTCGGCTAAAAATCACTCGATCTAAAATTCGAGTTTTTAGCTGTCTACTGCTGAGCTGAAACTTCGAAAAATCATAACTTCGTCATACGAAGTCAGATTTGGGCGTTCTTTTTATCGAATTTCTCGGTTTAACGAATACTATGACTTTAGTTTGGATTACTAAGGCTAAAAAGTATTTTATCAAAAACTCACTTTTTACGACATTCGGTACCGTGCCGGTTTTGTCGCGAAACTTTGACAAGTCATAACTTCTTCGTTATAACTCGGATTTCGACATTTTTTATATCCCCGAAATCCTTGTTTCGACCACTACAACTTTATGTAAAGATATCGGGCTTATCTCACACTTTAATTTTGACGCTTATTTTTATTCTTAATTAATTAAACCCTAATAATTAAGCATAAAACACATAATTCACATAATTCCTTTTCATTTCTTCTAAATGAGTTACAAAGGTTAACCTAGACCATTATGCCAATATTAATGCCTAGCCTATAAACACGAGCGTTACACCCATGAATGAGACCTTTCAAATTCCAAACTTGAGGACAAGTTATGAAACCTTTCAAGATCTCTTACAATAGTTAATGGTTTCATAAATAAGGACTTTTCATATACCATAACTTGAGGACAAGTTATGGAACTTTTCAAGAAACACATATATCAAATTAAACTAATCCAATTATCATATAATTCATCATTTACCAATTTGACCTACTTTATAATCAAGATAGTTTTAAATTTTACCAATAATTAGTTTTTTCAAAGCTGGAAGTTTTTCGTTTTTTAGTTTTTTTGTATTCGGTGAAAGTTTTAAAACATGCATATCTAATTCATTTGAAGTTGAATTGATATGTGGTTTTTTCTAACTTGTAGTTTACAGTTTGTACATGATTTTAGACTATAATTTTTTCATTTTTGGTTTAACATTCTATGATTTACAGTCCTCCGAAGTGGGGACATCATAACTGAAAATTTTCAACTCTTCAGCTATTTGTTTTTGTACTTTGTATTATATGAAAATGTTAATACATGCATATTTCATTCATTTAAAGTCGGATTGACATGCGGTTTTTTCCAGGATGTATTTTAAACTATAATTTTGTTAATTTTGGTTTCATATATAATGAGTTATAGTCCCCCAAAGTCGGAATGCCAATATGAAAATTTTCAAAGTTCAACCCACGAAGTAGTAACTAATTACCAAAAAAATCCAGAACTGGTTCCGGATTTCCGGCTCTACAAAATCCTGTTAACCGGTTCCGGGTCCATCCGGTCTGGGCTTGGACCGACTTTCATCCCTAGTAATACTTATCACCATTCCAATAGTCGCTGGCGGTGTATGCTATATATAAATGTTTTTTGGTTGAAAAAATTCATATACAAAATAGTATTAATTTTTTTTGTTATAATTCCCTCCATCATTTGAGTTTCTCACTTCATTTTGGTAAAATATTCTATAGGTATGTAGGTCATAAATAATGATTTTGTATAATTTAGAATAAAACATAGCTTTTTACGAAAAAAATAATTTGACATAAAGGCGACGGTGTGAATAATGTGAAGAACGAGAGTATCGAGATAGATATCCAAAGATCATATTGGAATTGAGATGTTAGTAGGAAGATTATGACTTTTAAACTTTATTTTCTATATGCTATGTGTGGGTCCTTTAACTTATTATATCAATTAAAGTTGAAATATCAATTAACAATTTTTGAACCATGTGCCATTATCTCTTGTTACGCATTATATTTTCATAAGAAAATCTGTTCATTATATATATATATATATATATATATATATATATATATATATATATATATATATATATATATATATATATATATATATATATATATATATATATATATATATATATATATATATATATATATAGGGTTAGGTTCATGTGAGACGGCCTAATTTTATGAGACCGTGAGACGTATTTTTTTTATTTTTTATATTTTTTTTAGTTAATTCAAGTTTCGAAAATAATATTTAAAAAAAGAATTTTTTGATTTTTCCATTTATTTTGCATTTTAAAATTATTTTTAGAATATGTACAGTGTAATATTCTATTTAGAATATTTCACGTATTTTTAAAAAAAAAATAGAATTTATTTTTCATTTATTTTTATTTTTTTAAATTTTTTTTAGTTAATTCAAGTTCCGAAAATAATATTTAAAAAAAGAATTTTTAGATTTTTCCATTTATTTTGCATTTTAAAATTATTTTTTAGAATATGTCAGTGTAATATTTTATTTAGAATATTTCACGTATTTTTTAAAAATAAAACGGGATTTTTTTTTAGTTAATTCAAGTTCCGAAAATAATATTTAAAAAAAGAATTTTTGGATTTTTCCATCTATTTTGCATTTTAAAATTATTTTTAGATTTGGTCTCACGGTCTCACAAAATTATAATGGTATCAAATGAACCTGAACATATATATATATATATATATATATATATATATATATATATATATATATATATATATATATATATATATATATATATATATATATATATATATGAGGGTTCAATTGAGAAAAAAAAAGGTTGAGAATTGGGGAATCATTCTCAGCCAATCATTTAATTAGCATCTTAACTTAAAATACACGGTGACAAACTTGTAAATATGATATGATATCCTTCAATCACATATATCTAACTGTGGATAATTTGATAACAATTCAAATTCATTACTACTCGATCGTTCATCATCCAAATGTCTTCTCCAACGTTCAACGATCATCCAAATTTCTTCAGTTCAATCATCGATCAACATCATCTAGTGTTAATCAATCATCCATCTTCGTCAAGAACACGTTCATCAACATCATTCAACAGTAGACCAAAAAAATTTCGTTTTTGGTTCTTTCAATCCAACCTTCAACTATGCTTGAATACGAGAGTATCTTCAACATCTACAATTAATTTTACTTCCAATGTCATTAGATTAATATCATCGATAATCAACAGCAGTTTCACTTCATATCATTCATTCAACATCGATCATCAAACAAAACTTCGAAATTAAGGTTAGAAAAACATCATATCATTTTTTTTTGAAAAATTTCATATAATTTTCTATCAATCTACTATTTTGTAAGTTTTAAATAGTCAATGTATCATGTTTTTAGCATTTTTAAGAAAGCTTACTTGTATGCACTCCAACTGTTTGATGAAATGCAATTACGCATAAACTAAATTATCACGTTATATTCACATATGGATATGTTTTCGCACCTGAATCAATATATGATTATTAAAACACAAAACAAATATACAATTTTATATGTTATTCATATGTGAATAACATATAAAAATTATATATATTTGTGAATATATCTTGTAATATGCATATGTTAATATCCTGTGTAATATTCATATGTGAATAAACTGTGTAATATTCACATATGGATATATCATCTAATATTCATAAGTGAATATATCATCTAATACTTAATATGTGAAAATACTATGTAATATTCACAAGTGAATGCATCGTTTAATATTTAAATATGAATATCATGTATCATATTCACAACTATATATATTATATATTATTCATATTTGAATATACTGTGTAATATTCATGAATGAATATATACCATGCAATATTTAGATGTGACTAGAATGTTTAATATTCACAAGTAAATATACCATATAATATTCATATGTGAATCTACTATATAATATTCATATGTGAATATACTATGTAATATTCATTTGTGAATATACCATGTAATATCACATGTAAATATACAATATAAACAACATATATCATATAATATTCACAGATGATTATACATTCATATGTGAATATACCATGTGATAATTAGAATGTGATAAATCGCTATTATTATGAACTAAAAGTATATTTTTAACATTTTTTTATGTGTATTCACATGTTTTTCAGGCATCGTTATAACTCAATAAAAGAATAACATTTCAATCAATGGTTGGTTCATATCTCTGTGATTGACGATTGGTTGACGTTATTGAGAAGATATTATTGACGAAGACAATATATTTTTATATTCACGTGTAAATGTTATACAATTTAATATATTCTTAATTTTGATCGTATTAAATTCAAATGCAAATGATATTCATTAACCAATACAATGTTGTTTATCTTAGTATAATGTTGATTTTACATGTAAAATAATATTGTTACATTATACAAAAAAAAAACCATGCACAAACCAACTCTTATAGTGTATCATTTATTTTTATATATAAAGGTTGTATTCACAAAATAAATAAATCAACATGTATAGTTTATTCACATAAATAAAAATAACAGATTACAATAACGATGTTTTTACTAGTGGGATTGAAGTTAGCAACATCATCAGTAAATATGTCGTAATGATTTCTAAACGTTATTCATATATGAATAATGATGATGTCATCACTAGTAGGAATGAAAATTTAGGGACATCATCAAAACAATTTGCTGCAAAGAAGTTTAGTCTCAGAATTGGACGAAATTCGCATATTTGATGTAAAATGGTGCGATTTATAAAACTCACCGCTTCGCCGTCACGTACGGTGTTTTTCGGTCATTCGGGACTGTTTAGGCCTCAAAATTACGTTTTTCTATTTTTAAAATTTTCTGGAAAAAAGTTATCATTCATTTACAAATGAATATAACATTAATAACAATATATATGCTTATATAATTATTTTATTAACCTAAAAAGATTAGTTGTAAGTGAATAAATATATATTCTTATCAAATATTTTTTTTATCTTTAATTTTATATATTTTATAGTCTTCGGTTTTATTGACAGTTTTATTCATTTGTGAATAATACATATATATTCACATTTAATTATTACATATATATTCATTTGTGAATATTACATATGTTTACATGCGAATATAATTCTTATATGTTATTCACATATAAATTACAAACTTGCTTAGGACCTTAAAATGACGTAGTACCTGTATTCATTTATGAATATTACTTGTATTCATTTGTCAATATTGCATGTATTTGCATGTGAATATATATTTTATATATTATTCACATATCAATTACATACTTGCTCTGTGTTTTTAAAATATATACATTGATTCTCGTATAAAGGCATATTTAGTTGTGAATATTACGTGATATATTTAGTTTATGCATTTCATCGAACAGTTGCGTGCCTCCTTGTAATGCCAATTAGCCACCACCTGAACACCATCACATGCAATAAGGCTCGGATAATCCTTTGCGTAAAAGTCTCGCCCCTACAACGGTTAGACTCAAACGAGAGCTGCGCAGTAGGGCCGAATCCAGCACTCTGAGATTATTCAACCCTGATCACATGTGATGTGACGTATTCACCTAATGGCTAACTCCCATCACTCAGAGTCCCACAAAGCACAAAGCAAGCAGCATTCGGATAAAGGAAACATACTCAGGCAAGACTATTCTCATGACAAGAAACTGTACTAGCATACAATGCTAAGCTCATACTATCAGGCATAACCTACACATGCTATCCTACTACTGTCTACTTAATACTAGCATGAAATTCTTATCAAGCTGAAACACATAAAGCAGGCACATAAGGCATCTTCCTAGATCCTTAGTCCTATACTAGCATGCTGTTCTACTGAAACTGAAACTGAAACTGGAACTAAAACTGAAACTGAAACTAATGATCATAAACTTGTATGGGTAATTTGGGAGTACTTACTTGAGCTCGGCTGATTGCATGCACCACACCCTTTTCTCTTTTCAAAATTCTTTTCACTTTTTCTATAACTCTTTTCTTTATACTTTTTCTAAAATTGTTTTCTTTTCTCAAAATTCTTTTGTAACCATGGTTTTTCTCTTGAAAACACTATACCTCTTCCTTAGTTTGAGTTCAGACACACTCGGGAGTGTGCCCGAATCCCTCAAACCAAGGCTCTGATACCAACTTGTAACAACCCAAAAATCACATCTAAAAATTTCTTTAAAAAAAAAAAGAACATTACTAAAATCATATTTATAAAAACTGTATCATAAGTCATAACATAATTTTTCGAGTATTAAATCAAAACATAATCTCATTATCAGAGCCAAACACTCCCAGGCTAACTGACTATGGTGTGTGGACTGTAATCTTCCCGAGCTTCTCTTTTGAAAACTGAGTACCTGAAACCAAAACTGAAAACCGTAAGCACGAAGCTTAGTGAGCTCCCCCAAACTACCACATACCATACAGCAACATATAAAGCACATATTGGGCCTTGCCCACTGCATCGAACCGAGGTCCGGACTAACTGGGGCCTTGCCCCCTGCATCGGACCGAAGTCCGGAAACTAACTGGGACCTTGTCCCCTGCATCGAACCGAAGTCCGGACTAACTGAGGCCTTGCCCCCTGCATCGGACCGAAGTTCGGAAACTAACTGGGACCTTGTCCCCTGCATCAGACCGAAGTCCGAAAACTAACTAAACAAAGTATAACATAAACGTATCAACTAGCATGAACACACATATACTGCATACTGCATCGGGCCGTAGCCGAGAACACGTAACACATAAATCCTGTCTGAGCCACGAAGGCATCAAACATACTAACTACTGCATCGGACCGAAGTCCGGAAACTATTGCTAGCTACTCGGGCCGGCATTGTGGCCGTAGACCCGTTTCTACTGGAAGGAAACTCACCTGAACTGCTGAGCTCTGCCCATAATCCTCTGGTTGCTAGCCGACAATCCTCTGAGCCGCTGCTCCTATAGCTCTCCGAGCTACCAATATCAATATGACACTTAGTCTGACAGTCCTCTATAAGTCAACTAAGTCAACTCTGGTCAAGGTCAAAATCCTGGTCAAAGTCAACCTTCCAGGTCAACCCTACTCGCCGAGTTCATATGCTCAGGGTCCTTCTATTCGCGACTCGACTTGCCGAGTCGGTCCATGACTCGTCGAGTCCAACGATTACCGAGTCCTGACCTGTCCAACTCGCTGAGTCTCCACCCGACTCACTGATTCGAGTCTCAACTCGAAGGGTTTAGGGTTTCGCGACCTGACTCGCCGGGTCCACGAATAGACTTGCTGAGCCCAAGGCAATCTTCAACCAACTCGTCGAGTTGTTCTTCCAACTCGCCAAGTTCATGCCCAACTTCATCCGACTCGACGAGTTGTTCATCCCACTCGTCGAGTTCCTCCTCATCTTCATGCTACTCGCCGAGTCCACTTGAAGAACTCGCCGAGTCCATTCAGATCTACATACATGCAGAGGACTTTTGAGTCATGCATGGACTCCAAACTGTAGATCCACTCTTCTAAAGTCTATTCCTTACGTAAAGTGGCAAACTTTACGTGTGGCTAAGGAGATCTAGGCTCAAAACACTATAAACTAGGGTTTAAGACAAAGGGGCTTAACAATCAACCCAAAAAAACTGATGCTTTATGATTCTCTAGGCCAAGATACACCTAGATCTGAAGTAGCAACTTCAGATCTGGGCTTCTAACTCGAAATGGTTCATAAACTTGTCCTAAAAGCCCCAAATCTCAAGATAAAGGTTGATCTATATGCAGAAGAGGGAAGGTAGCGAATCATTACCTTCAAATGTTTTGGAAGACCTCACAAACTCTGGATCCACTGCCAATCCTTGAATCCCTAATGGGTGCCTTCTTCCTTCTTCCTTCAAATCACCCAAAAATGGAAAGAAAGCTTGAATGAGCAACAATGGAGGCTTAGGGTTTCTGGTTCTAAACTATAGGGGCCGCAAATGAGCCTAGGGAAGAAAATAAGATGCTTAAATAGGGTACCAAGTCCCGAAATTAGGGTTTCCCAACCCAGACCAGACTCACCGAGTTCACTTGCCGACTCGCCGAGTCGGTCAATTACTATACACCCGGATCCCGCTCCGACTCGCCGAGTTCCTTCCTAGACTCACCGAGTCAACCCTCTTTAACTTAGTGTTTCTCCTTTCCTTTCTTGACCTTTCTGATTTCGGGTATTAGAACTCTCCCCCACTTAACTAAACTTCGTCCTCGAAGTTCTCTATGGTCAACTAACCTACAATACACATTAACACCCTCCCTGGTGACTTTAACCCTTTTGTCCATCACTCCAGCCACTCACAGTGCTGGTCACTACTAATGGTACATACTGAATTCTTCTCTTTTCCATAATTTCCTTAGCGTTACTTCCTCTGACTGAAAATTCTGTTGCTCCTCATCTGCCTACCGGATGCACTGAGACTACCCTGGTCTAAGTAATCCGCCGATATCTGGGTTACCGAACTCCTACCGGTTACTACACCCCATCGCAATCTCTTAGTCGCTTCCGCGACTTCTGAAGATACCTCGACTATCTATAACTATTCTATCCACTCTGCTACTCATACTGAATCGATGCTGCTGGAACCAGCCTGCTTATCTCTCATCTGACTACCCAACTTCCAATAACTCGAGCCTTCCATCTAGAAAGAAAGGCTACCTGCCTAATTATCCTTGCAGATCACTTATACTTGGCAGAAAACTCAACTAATCCTGCTGAGAGGGACTTGCCATTTCCAATCGGCCAATTATACCGTCAGCACTTGCATTCCAACACAAATACTAATACTGGACATCATACTGAAACTATCCGAAACACTAATCTGCCTGCAATACTGAACTGCTTGGAACACTGAACTACCTGAAACATTGAACTGCCTGAAGCACTAAACTGGCTAAAACACTAAACTGGCTGAAACACTGAACTGACTGAAGCACTGAACTAGCTGAATCACTGAACTAGCTATATGGCTGCTTCCCACAACATCTCAAGGCCTTCCTGGTCTCCAATCATTCATCGGTTATCTGCAATACTGAGCTCCAACTCAAATGTGGAGCCCAAGGACTCCTTACTTAGTCGCTCCCACAACTTCTAAACGAAATCTTTCTCTGGAACTAGTTTCCACTAGTCATCCTGTCACTGTGACTCTAACAACCTCCCGGTCCAACCGACCGGGTCCATACGTCGAATCCTAACATCATCAAATCCAAGACTAAAAATGGCGGCTCTCAGACTAACGGTAGCCCTTAATATACACGAACCCAAGCGATCCACTACTTCCCTGATCTCATAACTGAGGTGACGATCTACTGACAAATCGCCGACTTAACCATAACTGAACCATTTGGGAAATCTGAAATCTAACCCATGGATTCCCATATCCTCGTTGCCGCACCCGAACTGGTGGGTACTACTGCTTCCCCCACGTCCAACAACGCGCTCATGCTGCCTACCAACCTGATAAAGGCCGCGGCTACACCCGCGGACTTACAACTCTCTAATACTATATGGCTGCTAGTGAATGCTACGGCTACCCCTGCAGACTTATAACACTCTACTACTATCTGACTGCTAGTGAATGCTACGGCTACCCCCGCAGACTTACAACACTCTACTACTATCTGACTGCTAGTGAATGCTACGGCTACCCCCGCAGACTTACAACACTCTACTACTATCTGATTGCTAGTGAATGCTACGGCTACCCCCGCAGACTTACAACACTCTACTACTATCTGACTGCTAGTGAATGCTACGGCTACCCCCGCAGACTTACAACACTCTATTACTATTCCGAGGACATCCTGACTATCCCTAGTCCTGCTAGTGATTCATCATCCTGATTTCTCAAAACCAGCCCTCGGACATCGAATGCTACATCAACCTCGACATCTTATATCCTTGATACACTTAGCGGTCCGTCGAGGAATTCTTTAGCTTGGTTCCCAAACCAACCGTCTACTAATCCGGATACATGAAACTATCGTTGGGAAGTTTCCAAAACCCCCAACTCCTGAACCCACACAACCCTGCATGCCGTCTCTGCCACTAACTACTAACACGAAAGCATCTCTCGCTAACCGTTCTCAGGATCCTCATTCCGACTCACTAGGGTCCTACAGGCGGTCCTCCAACCCTGAATTCCCAACCAGTTACTAACCATCTCGATCACATGAACTCATTGTTGGGAAGTTCCTCAACTCCTAACTCTGAACTCCTCAATCCAACAATCGCTGCACTACTATCCTTTCCTCTCAGAGGTCGTGTACTCATTCTGAAACTGCGTGCTCTTACCCTTGTAATCTCGGAGGGTTCTCCCCCACTTGGATCCGGCTAACTCCTAACTGCTCACTGGTCAGAAGGATTCCCCAACCTTCCTTCCATAAAAAGGGCGATCTGCTGTCCGCCAACGTTTACCTCTGTTAGTGCTCCAACTACCTTTTACCAGATCCGAACCATTCTTGCTATCTAACTAAGCACCCTTCAATCCTTAACTATATTTGCTTTAGGGACTGCATCCTGAGAACCTGCGTTTGGGGTGCACATCCCCAACCCACTTCTTTACTGCCCGCTGGCTACCTCACTAGAAGCTCTAAATTGTCACTACTAAGGATTGAACTGATCAATCCCAAATGATACCTTTCGAAAATAGTAAGGCATTACTAATTCTTACACATACATGCTACAGTCACCGCATCTGAAGTAACCTGATCTAGAGGGGACGACCTCCAATTTACCATTCTAATTCCAAGGTATGCAGATGGCATAAAACTCCGACACAAGTAGGTAATATAATACCCCCAACACATATACATATTGATATCAATGCAGCAACATAACAATAATAACATGAATAATAATTGACAGGGAGGTAAAAGATACATACCTCCATCACTCTTCGCTGCTCGAATCCTTGCTGAAATCAACCGGAAAACTCGGCTTCGAGCCATGGGCGCCCTTGCCCGGCCCTGATGTCCGTTGGTGGCTCTCGAAGTCCTAGGGGCAGGAGCTGGCACCTGCCCTGCTGTATACAAACTCGGACAGTGGGCCTTCTTGTGTCCCCTCTGACTGCAATGGAAACATATCGGATCAAGTCCCTGGGTGATGGTAACAACACAGTCTCTGCTAAAATGACCAATCTAGCCGCACTTGAAACATCCAACATCGCCACCACTTCTACGCCTGCACACACCCATGTGCGTCCTTCCGCACTTCCCGCATCGACTGTGGCTCTGATAGTCCCTCATCCTCAAATCCGACCCCTTGGGCCTCTTACCCGAACCCATGGCTACCTGAGTCTCATCCGCTTTCCTCTTCCTTTCCAATTCCCTGCCTGTCCCTCGCTCCTGCGTTACCTTGTCGACACTGCCCGTCGACTGAACAACAGCTGTCTGATCCTGGAGCTTAGCGATCAACCTATCAGTGATCCTCACGACCATGTCGGGCAGATCCTCGCGAATGGCTCGCGAAACCTCCTCAACTATCCAATCATGCAGAGGTATTTCTTAGAGACAGGATGCCCCACTCACTCCTGTCCCCTGATGGCAAAAACTAGAAATAGGATCTCCCTCCCCGATGGATCCCTGAACTCCATAAGAATCGGGATCTAGACGAGCCCCAATCTGTCTTGAAACTATCCCGGCCTTAAAGGCCTCAAGTTGACTGTCTATATGCTCCACGATGGCCTCTCTAACCGAGCCGAAAATCACAGGAGTCTGATCAATGATGTTGCGCATGATCTCTACAGAAATGAACTCCCTCATCTGATCATCAAGCTGCCCGGCTCCAGAGCCCGAGCCAGATCCCTCCTAGATACCTGAACTGCTAACTGGTAGCTCGCACAATGTCACCATGCTGAAAATATAACAATTCCTGATCAATTACACACTACTGCTGAGGGATCTCTCATACACTCTACTAGTTCCCTGGTTTTGCCTTGGCCCCTCTTGAATTGAGTACGGATCCTCTGCTTTCAGTAGTACGGGCCCATACTACCTTCCACATCTATCTGTATTTTCCTCAAGAGTTACCTCAACTCCACCAAGTCCTCTTTTCTCTACTACTGATCTCTGCTACTCTCATCCTAGGCTTGCCCTAGGGAACTTCTAACTCCACCCAAACCAGTCCTCAGCTGCTGAAGGCCTCCTTGTAATGCCAATTAGCCACCACCTGAACACCATCACATGCAATGAGGCTCGGATAATCCTTTGAGTAAAAGTCTCGCCCCTACAACGGTTAGAATCAAACGAGAGCTGCGCAGTAGGGCCAAATCCAACACTCTGAGATTATTCAACCTTGATCACATGTGATCTGACGTATTCACCTAATGGCTAACTCCCATCACTCAGAGTCCCACAAAGCACAAAGCAAGCAGCATTCGGATAAAGGAAACATACTCAGGCAAGACTATTCTCATGACAAGAAACTGTACTAGCATACAATGCTAAGCTCATACTATTAGGCATAACCTACACAGGCTATCCTACTACTGTCTACTTAATACTAGCATGAAATTCTTATCAAGCTGAAACACATAAAGCAGGCACATAAGGCATCTTCCTAGATCCTTAGTCCTATACTAGCATGCTGTTCTACTGAAACTGAAACTGAAACTGGAACTAAAACTGAAACTGAAACTAATGATCATAAACTTGTATGGGTAATTTGGGAGTACTTACTTGAGCTCGGCTGATTGCATGCACCACACCCTTTTCTCTTTTCAAAATTCTTTTCGCTTTTTCTATAACTCTTTTCTTTATAATTTTTCTAAAATTGTTTTCTTTTCTCAAAATTCTTTTGTAACCATGGTTTTTCTCTTCAAAACTTTATACCTCTTCCTTAGTGTGAGTTCAGACACACTCGGGAGTGCGCCTGAATCCCTCAAACCAAGGCTCTGATACCAACTTGTAACAACCCAAAAATCACATCTAAAAATTTATTTTAAAAAAAAAAGAACATTACTAAAATCATATTTATAAAAATTGTATCATAAGTCATAACATAATTTTTCGAGTATTAATTCAAAACATAATTTCATTATCAGAGCCAAACACTCCCAGGCTAACTGACTATGGTGTGTGGACTGTAATCTTCCCGAGCTTCTCTTTTGAAAACTGAGTACCTGAAACCAAAACTGAAAACCGTAAGCACGAAGCTTAATGAGCTCCCCCTAACTACCACATACCATACAACAACATATAAAGCACATACTGGGCCTTGCCCACTGCATCGGACCGAGGTTCGGACTAACTGGGGCCTTGCCCCCTGCATCGGACCGAAGTCCGGAAACTAACTGGGACCTTGTCCCCTGCATCGGATCGAAGTCCGGACTAACTAACTGGGACCTTGTCCCCTGCATCGGACCGAAGTCCGGACTAACTGAGGCCTTGCCCCTGCATCGGACCGAAGTCCGGAAACTAACTGGGACCTTGTCCCCTGCATCGGACCGAAGTCCGAAAACTAACTGAACAAAGCATAACATAAACGTATCAACTAGCATGAACACACATATACTGCATACTGCATCGGGCCGTAGCCCGGAACACGTAACACATAAATCCTGTCTGAGCCACGAAGGAATCAAACATACTAACTACTGCATCGGACCGAAGTCTGGAAACTATTGTTAGCTACTCGGGCCGGCATTGTGCCCGTAGACCCGTTTCTACTTGAAGGAAACTCACCTGAACTGCTGAGCTCTGCCGATAATCCTCTGGCTGCTAGCCGACAACCCTCTGAGACGCTGCTCCTACAGCTCTCCGAGCTACCAATATCAATATGACACTTAGTCTGACAGTCCTCTATAAGTCAACTAAGTCAATTCTGGTCAAGGTCAAAATCCTGGTCAAAGTCAACCTTCCAGGTCAACCCTACTCGCCGAGTCCACCTTCTGACTCGCCGAGTTCATATGCTCAGGGTCCTTCTATTCGCGACTCAACTCGCCGAGTCAGTCCATGACTCGCCGAGTCCAACGATTACCGAGTCCTGACCTATCCAACTCGCTGAGTCTCCACCCGACTCACTGATTCGAGTCTCAACTCGAAGGGTTTGGGGTTT